>NC_044043.1:70470996-70776904 GCF_901765095.1 Microcaecilia unicolor | reverse complement strand
ACTTTATTAAGTTAATGTATGGGATACTGGTAGCCAGTATTCCTCACGTAGTAGAGGGGTTACGTGGTCAAATTTTCATGAAGCTTGTTATGAGTTTAGCTGCCATATTTTATACTCGTTGGAGTTGTTGAATATCCATAGAGAAAGCTATTACTGTAATCTAAACTTGCGATAACAAGTGAATAAACAAGAATCTGAAGTATTAGGGCACACTGGGAGGGAGGTTGGTGCAGAAAAGAGAAGCTGCAGTGAAAGCAAAATAGTGGATTCTGACACCCACACAAAGTCAAAAAATCATCAGTGCATATTCTTACCCCCCCCCCCCCCCCCCCCCCAGTGAGAGAGAGAGCAGTTTTCAAATAGCCAATTTACTGGGCCACGTGATTTTTGGAAATTGCCCTCACCATCTGTATATGCATACGAAATAAAGTTTTAATATTTAAAAAACATGCTGGTAGATATTCTGAAGCACTTACCTGGTCAGGGGCAGCACTGACTGTATAATTGCTTATTTAAACATTTTTTAACCATTTATGTGGATAATTGTGGCCATTAAAATTGTTAAATGTTCAAAGTTACCCACTTAAAATTGGGGACGAAGTCTGGGGCAGGCTAAGGGTGGCATTCAAAGCTATCTTGTTCAGCCGTGAATTTCAGCTGGTGACAGGATGACATGTGTTTATCTCTAAATGCGTAAATGGTAAAAATAACTTTATATATGCATTTTCAGCTGTGTCACTTGGATTGATAATGCTGCTGAAAAGCCACATGACTTTAAAAGGATTTACCTTCAAATTCTATAAATGACACCCAAAGTTAGGTACGCAATTGAGCATGCATTTATAGAATAGGGTTTTTTTTCTTACATTTGTACCCCGCGCTTTCCCACTCATAGCAGGTTCAATGCGGCTTACATATTATATACAGGTACTTATTTGTACCTGGGGCAATGGAGGGTTAAGTGACTTGCCCAGAGTCACAAGGAGCTGCCTGTGCCTGCAGTGGGAATCGAACCCAGTTCCCCAAGACCAAAGTCCACCACTCTAACCACTAGGCCACTCCTCCACTCACATGTGTAACCTAATTAGTTAACTGGTGCTAAATCAGTATTTAATTGGCAATAAGTACCAGTGATTGGCCTTAAGCAGTTATTGGCAATAATTTATAGTTATGCTTATATCCCCTATCCTATAAACTGCCTAATTACAATGTTGCAAAACTCCAAGGGGGGTGGGCATGGACCTGGGAGGGGCATGCCAAGGAATTAGGTGTGATGTTATGGAACACTGTCATTTACATGCCTAACTTCTGGTACTTGGGTGCTAGCATTTTACACCTGCCTTTGTGTTGATGTAAGTGCTGGTGCTTAAAGTTTGGTGTGAAAATGCAGACTTACGCTGGTATTCCGTAAAGGCAATTCTGTGTGGAACCCCAATTATTGAATCGCTACTTAGCACCCACACATTTGGTGTCTAACATTTGGCAACCTTTCTTGAATTTATCCCATTTTATCCGGGACCACTGAAACTTGACCTGATGTGTCTAATTATGTGCTTTTATATGATTATTCTGAAAAGGATGGTATTTGAGTGAACATGATTGCTGAATTTAATTATTAAAGCCTGGTGTGTGTGTGTGTATGTGTGTGTGTGGGGGTGGGGGGTGGGGGAGGGTGTAAGGGCCTCAAGTATTTAATTGAGAGGGCCTGAAGTTGAAGGTTTGCCTAGGGGGCATAATACCCTTGCACTAGTCTTTATATTTGGCAGCTTTCAGAAGTGCGGTGCAGTGGTTCAGGTTCTGATCAAGTACTCTTTTGTTCCCTGATTTCTTTTTCAGCTGGTATTGGCAGAAAGTTCACATTCAGATGCTGTATCTCAGTGTACAGAAAGCCATACAGATCTCCCACCCCCCATTGAAAGAACAGGAGGCATCGGGGACTCACGGCCACCCTCTTTCCAGTAAGTCATCTTCCAGCTGCATGCATCTTCTCTGCCTGTCTTCATGCCTTCTACTCTAATGCTCCCCCTTTTTCATTTAAACTCCTTCCTTTGTTTTTCTGGATATCCTTCTACAGTCTCTGGGTGGATATAAGACATGTGATTGTGAAGCTGCAGCTTTCTTTTTTCTAGGATCAGAGTCTGGTGGATTGTGAGGGAAGCATCAGCCAGATGTTCAGTTGCTTTTATAGCTGTAAAATGGTCTCAAATCAATTTATTGACGTCATGTTTGACTCCTGGGATTTTAAAAATTTGTAAAGTAGACGTGTTCTGCCCAGATTTTTGTCTGTTTTCCAGTTCCCATTACCCTATGAAGACAACTTGCCAATGGAGAGCTGAAAACACCAATTCATCTTTATAAGAAGGGAATTGCTTGCCGCCTTTGTGGTTCTCCATATAAGAAAAATCATCATGATGCACTTTATCAGAAAGGAAACAGATGATAGGCAAACAGGATTTGAAATTCAGTGGTCATTAATTGGCATATTCAATGCAAGTCCCAAATGTCTAAACAGACACAGGTAGAGACAGCTTTCCAGGTGGCCACCCAAATAGTGATAATGCTTAATTAAGATAATTTGAACTTCAGCAGGCAGAATGCCTGGAAATGAGCAACTATAACGTTGCTTTCATTAAAGCAAAAGAAATGTCCTAGTGGATCAAACCAAGGGTCTATCTAGCCCAGTATCCTGTTTCTAATAGTGGCCAATGTAGGTCACATGTACCTGGCAGGATCCCAAAAAACATCAAGGTTCTATACTGCTTATCCCCAGGGATAAGTAACACATTTTCAGTATCGTAGTAAGAGAGACATTTTCTTTTGTACGGGCACATTTTACCTTTGTCAAATTTTAAGATTTTGGTCACAGAGTTCCATGTACCTTGCTACAAACCCTTCCCTCAGGCTGCCACAGAGAATTGATGGCTTATGGATATCTTATTTGTGTGTTAGTGTGCCAAACTGTTAAATTAGGCACAAGCTTCTTATGCCTATAGGAAAAAAGCCCAGTTTCTAAACAGAAGGCAACCTTATATTTTCTGTCTGAATATGGGGAAATGTAGCCATGTGATGATAGCTTAAGCGCCATTCAGTATTGAAATGTTGGCTATGTGCATTCATTCTGGAAAATACATGTTCTACGGATAGATTCGAACTGGCCAAAGAGAGGGAATCCATAGTACAAATGGCAAAGATGCACAGAAGAAGCATGATGAGCCTTCAAAGTTGGGACGCATCAAAAGTTTATTGAAAGCTGTGTTTCGGCAAATGCCTGCATCAGGAGTCATAAATGTAATGAAAAGGCTTTGAGTCCGAATGAAAAGGCTTTTGAGTCCGTACTCTTCATTTAAAAATAACAACAGTAAAATGTATGCAATCACAGTGTTCCTGTGATGGTTCACTAAATTGAATCCAAAAAATAAAAACTGGCATAAAGCCGACAGAACAGGTGTACAACTGTTGTAAAATAGATTTGCCACGTGTCCCAGGTACAAAACTTAGATTGTGAGCCCACTGGGACAGTGAAAGTACCTGCAGAGAATATTTAAACCTCATTGGTCTGTACCACAGAAAGGCAGTATATCAAGAATCCAACAACAACAATAAAATGTCTCCTCCCCTCCCAGAAAACCTCTTTTCCTTAGCGTCCCTCTGGACCGGCCCAGAATGTGACTGATGGGGTGTGCATGCCTTCCAGCAGGTAGAGACTGAGAAAAAAACTGTGACTCTAGCGAGCCAATAAGAGCCCTTGCCAGCTACAGAAAGATCCAGTAATCTCAGTCTCCAGCAGGTGGAAGGTGGTGAGCCCTTCAGTCTCATTCTTTTTCTGTTCTATATTTTATTTCTCTTTACTTCTCTTATTCTAAAGGGATTCTTTGTCTAGCTCTGTTTGTTGGGTTCTGTGAGAGGCAGAGGCCCGTGGGGGTCTCTTAGCGCCTCAGGGGTGCTACACTTGGGGGGCCGAGTCCCTCCCCCCATTTCCTCCCCGATATAATTTAGTCAGCTGAAAAGCTCACATTTGAAGAAAAAAAAGCAGTTTTCCTCAAGCTCTTCAGGGGAAGAGCTTTGGAGGCAGGGAGAGGCAGCTACTTAAAAAAAAAAAAAAAAAAGAGAGAGAGAGACGTTGTTATTTGATTTGGCGAGCAGGGCAGCTCCTACTTTCTTTCTCTGTTTCTTTGGTGCCTTTCGTTTTCGTCGGGTTTTTTGAACAGCTGACAGCGAAGTCGGAAAAACGTTGTCGCTGTTCCATCTGTCAGCAGCGGGGGCTTGGTTGCAGCGGTGTTTGTAAATTTTGCACCACTGCAAAGGTGTTAGTGGAGCAGAGTGCTGGGACTGTGAAATTGTTGGCGCCGTCGGCTGGGCGGTGCGATTCGGGTGTTTCAGTGGCGGTCAGGTCTCTCTCGCTCCCGGTGATGGTTTCGGCGGGAAGCGCCGCCATCTTGGATGCTTCGCTTTGAGTGCTGTGCCTCTGCCCGCTATTCAATCTCTCGTTTTGTCAGCGGGTGAGGGAGTTTTTCCTCCTGAATTTGTGGTACAGATGTACCAAGCCTTTTTGCTACACAAAGCTACTCCTGGGAACCCTCCAGGCACAAAATCTCTGGAGAGCTCTTCTATGGCTACAAAGCGGGTCAGACACTATGAAGAGACAGAAGAGGATTTTTCTTTTACCCCTGTTCAGGAACTTCCATCTTTGGAAGAGGAAGCATGGTTTCGTGAGGAGCAATTTGCTGAGGATCTTGATCACTCAGAGGATGGAGTAGAAGCTCTTTCTGTGGGGGAGGATGCTTTGGTGGTAAGGAGTTTTGATAAAGATGACCTGCAGGAGCTTTTTTCGCAGGTTTCTTCTACTCTGCATTTTGATGACCAAGATGTCCAAGTGATGGAACCCAGAAAGGTAGATTTACTGGTTAAGGGTATTCGCAGGGCAGGTAGATCTTTTCCTATGCATCAGGATATTAGGGATATTATTCAGGCTCAGTGGGAGGTTCCTGATTCTGCTTTTCGGCTTGCTGGATCTATGGTTAGGCTTTATCCGGTTCCTGACTCGAATAAAGAGCTTTTGTGCCCTCCAGTAGTAGATGCAGTAGTGTCTGCGGTTACCAAGTGGAACACTGTGCCCTTGGACGGTGGAACGGCTCTGCAAGATACCCAGGATCGCCGTATTAAATCCTAACTTAAGAATTCCTTTGATGGTTCTGCTCTGGCAGTACAAGCTACGATTTGTGGGTCCTTAGCTTGTTTTCGCTGGTCAGAAAGAGTTTTGGATCGTACTTCAGATGACCTTTCAACTGTAGATGCTGAAGTGGCAAAGATAGAAATGGGCTTGGTTTTTTTGGCGGATGCTCTTTATGATTTGCTTCGAGCTTCTTCTAAGTCTATGGCTCTTTCCGTTGCGGCCCGTTGGTCTCTTTGGCTGTGTGGTTGGCCGGCAGATGCGGCTTCTAAGTCCAAGCTTAGTAAATTTCCCTTTAAGGGTTCTTTTCTGTTTGGTGAGGAATTAGACAAGTTGGTACATAGCCTTGGTGAAGCTAAGGTTCCGAGGTTGCCTAAGGATCGTCCCAGAGGTGCTGGTCATGGTAGAGGCCATGATTTTTGTCGTTATTGACCGGGCAGAGTATTTCTGGTTCAACGCTCCAGGTTTTTCCAAAGGACTCAGTCCTTTCGGGGAGGTCGTAGAGGAGGTTGGGAAGCAGGAAATTCATTTTTGTCCTCCTCCCATCCTCAGCAATGAAGGTTTGCGGGCCGAGCCTCTTGTCCAAATAGGTGCTCGGTTGGCACAATTTCAGGGGAGGTGGGCCCAGATTACTTCAGACCAGTGGGTTATAGAGGTTATTCGAGACGGGTACGCCTTAGAGTTTGCTCATCCTTTGTCAGACGCTTTCCTACAATCTCCTTGCCATTCTCGCATCAAGGTCAGAGCTGTAAGAGAAACTCTTTGCAGACTTCTAGACCTGCGAGCCATTTGTCCAGTTCCTTTGACGGAACAGCGTCAAGGCCGTTACTCTATTTATTTTCTGGGAAGGGAAATGGGACTTGATATACTGCCTTTCTGTGGTATTTTGCAACTACACTCAAAGCAGTTTACAGGTACTTATTTTGTACCCAAGAAAGAGGACTCTTTCTGGCCGATTTTAGATCTCAAAGCAGTCAATCGTGCTCTCAAGGTGCCATCGTTTCGTATGGAGACGTTGCGGTTGGTCATTGTTGCGGTTCGGTCCGGGGAGTTTCTAACTTCTCTCGATCTTACAGAAGCATATTTCCATATTCCTATTCATCCTGCACATCAACGTTTCCTCCGTTTTGCAGTGCTAGGTCAGCACTTTCAGTTTCAGGCTATTCCTTTGGGCTTGTGACCACTCCTCGTATGTTCACCAAGTCATGGTCGTAGTAGTTGTGGAGTATCTGGGAGTCCTGTTCAACATGAGGCAGGCCCGTGTGTTTCTTCCGCCGGCCTGTGTCCTCAAGCTGCAGTCTCAGATTCGTCAGTTCTTACAGACCTTGAGACCGTCGGCAAGGGACTACCTACAGGTTTTGGGGTCCATGGCGGCAATGATCGAGGCAGTGCCCTGGGCCAGGGCTCACATGAGGACTCTCCAAAGGTCACTTCTATCGAGATGGTCGTCGCAGACAGATTCTCTTCATCAGAGATTACCACTTTCGCTCCAAGTGAAGACCAGTCTTTGATGGTGGCTTCGAGAGGCCAATCTGACCAAAGGTATGCCTCTAGACCAGCCCAGCTGGAGAATTGTGACAACAGATGCCAGTCTCCAAGGCTGGGGAGCTCACTGTCAGGGATAGTATGCTCAGTTTCTCTGGTCTCTTCAAGAGAAAGCTTGCTTGATCAACCTGTTAGAGACCAGAGAAATTCGCCTGGCGCTCCAGGGGTTTCTTCATCTAGTAAAAGGCGAGGCAGTTCGGGTGATGTCAGACAATGCCACCACGGTAGCGTATATCAATCGGCAAGAAGGGACGAGGAGCCTACCATTAGAGTGAGAGGCGTCGCTACTGTTTCAGTGGACAGAGACCCATCTAGTGGCACTATCAGCGGCTCACGTGGCAGGGGTCCTAAATGTTCAAGCATACTTTCTCAGTCGTCACTTGCTAGATCCTGGAGAGTGGTCTGTAAGCGAAGCAGCGTTTCGGCAACTGGCCAATCATTGGGGGTGTCCCAGGATGGACTTGTTTGCCTCCATTCTCAATGCAAAACTTCCTCTGTTCTTCAGTCATCGCAAGGATCCCAAAGCGCAGGGCGTAGATGCACTTCTGCAATCCTGGCCAGCTGGTCTGCTTTTCCTCCATGGCCTCTGATAGGGCGTCTTCTTCAGAAGGTCGAGACTCACAGGGGATGTCTGATTTTGGGAGCACCGGATTGGCCTCGCAGACCATGGTACGCCGACCTACGACATCTTCTGGTAGATGTTCCCTTCAGACTTCCGGTCACTCAAGATCTGTTGACGCAGGGCCCGGTGGTTCATCCAGATCTGGGCCGATTCTGTCTTACGGCTTGGCTCTTGAGAGGGCTAAGCTGACTAAGAAGGGTTATTCCGCTAAGGCCATCGCTACTATGCTTCGCTCGCGTTGCCGTTCTACCTCTTTGAATTATGTTTGGACCTGGCGGATTTTCGAGGCTTGGTGTAAGGAGTTTGGTTTATCTCCTTTTCGGGCTTTGGTTCCGCAAATTTTTGATTTTTTGCAATGTGGTTATGACAAAGGTCTTGCTTTGGCTTCTCTTAAAGTGCATATTGCAGCTCTGGCATGTTTTTGTGGCCGTGTCCAAGGGAAATCTCTAGCTACTCATCCGGATGTACTCCATTTTTTGAAGGAGGTTAATCTCCTTCGTTCCCCGTCTCAATGTTCCTTTCCTCGTTGGGATCTGAATTTAGTGCTTTCGGTTCTTACCAAGCCTCCCTTCGAGCCTTTGTCGTCTTGTTCTTTAAAAGACTTGACTCTGAAGACAGTGTTTTTCGTGGCCGTAGCTTCGGCTAGGCAAGTTTCAGAGTTGAAGGCGCTGTCGTGTAGATCTCCAGTTTTGGAGTTCTGTCCTGATCGGGTAGTTTTGCAACCAGTTCCTTCCTTTCTTCCTAAGGTTGTCACTTCTTTTCATGTATCTCAGCTGGTCGTATTGCCTGTGTTAGGCTCATTTGCCGGTTCAGAGGAGCAGCGTCGTTTGAAGCATTTAGATGTCAAATGGATGTTGCAGCAGTATCTCAAGTCTACAGATGAGATTCGACGATCCGATCGTTTGTTTATTCTGATCAGAGGTTCATGCAAAGGATTTATGGCTTCTAAGGCCACTATTTCTCGGTGGCTTAAAGAGATGATTGCCTCAGCTTACCTTCTTTCCGGGAAGACTGTTCCAGAGCATGTTAAGGGTCGCTCTACAAGAGGTCAGGCAGCTTCTTGGGCAGAGCGTTGTCTGGTGCCTCCAGAGGACATTTGTAGGGTGGCGACTTGGTCGTCTTTGCATTCTTTTTCTAAGCACTATCGCTTGGACGTTCTGAGTCGTCAGCAAGTTGTTTTCGGGGCACATGTCTTGATGGCGGGGCTGCTACGGTCCCTCCCATAATTTAACTGCTTTGTCACTTTCCATCAGTCACATTCTGGGCCGGTCCGGAGGGACGCTAAGGAAGGGTAAATTAGGCCTTACCTGCTAATTTGCTCTCCTTTAGTCCCTCCGGACTGGCCCAGATCCCTCCCTTCAGGTATTTTCTGTTTCAAAAGTTGGAAGATATTTCTTTATTCAGAGCTGTGTTGCTGGTGTTTGTAGTTATTTCTTTATAAAAAAAAAACAAAACAATAAAAATACCTTTTCTGGATCTTTAAGTATCCTGATATGCAGGAGGGGCATATCTTTGGACACAATATGTTTGCAGGCACTCACCCTATGTTGGCAGTGTGCTGGTAGCTGCTCAGGTTTTTGGATGCACAGACCATTTATTTCTTCTTTCGGTTTACTTCTACTTTGGTACTTTATTACTGGATCTTTCTCTAGCTGGCAAGGGCTCTTATTGGCTCGCTAGAGTCACAGTTTTTTTCTCAGTCTCCACCTGCTGGAAGGCGTGCACAACCCATCAGTCACATTCTGGGCCGGTCCGGAGGGACTAAAGGAAAGCAAATTAGCAGGTAAGGCCTAATTTACCCTTTCTCAGGTAGCTACATTTATGCACCTAGCTTTAGGAAACAGCACATTCAGCCAATCTCCCCTTTACTACTTACAGTGCTTGCGTAGATCCTGACTCAGCTTTGAAAATGTAGCCCTGTCTGTTTATATTGCACAGGTGTTAATTAGTGTTTCACCGCTATATAAAAGTAAGATGTGCATAACAAACTCTTACTATTCAATCTAGCTGTCTTCATTTTAGGATTTTTAAATGTGAACAATTACTGATTTCTAAGGTTATATTTTTTCTTAGCATTATACTGCCCTCTAGTGGTTAGATGTAGAATTCTGTACAGTTTTCCCCTACTCTTTTAGGATGAAAATTGTTCTCTTAAAAGTTTTTTAAAACAGGATTATTTTTGGTAATCTCAAAAATTCCCAGCATTTACATAAGATGTATCCAACTGGGTAAGACGAGGAGTCCATTGAGCCCACAACCCTTCTCATGTCTGGTCTCTTGGAAGAAGTACCAGGCAGGTCCCAATGGAAAGATCTCGTCAAAGTAAGAGGTGGTGATGCTTGTGTCTACCTGCCTAACAGTTGCTGATAGATTTGTCCTTCAGAAACTTCTCCAAACTTTTTTTAAAAGTCCCACTTCTATTACTGGCCTTGACCAAATTTTGATTTTTCCTATTGTCACATTACACAGAATGAGCAGATAGAAAGGGCCAGTGGGTTCTTTTATATTTCTATCAGGGACCTTTTGCTTATTGATGAAGCCATACTGGTGTGGCTGACTTTGCTGACCTGACGCTATTATATAGAACAGTAACAACAGATGCTGCTGGATGTACAGCTCTGGCACACTGATTGCATATCACTGGGAGTAACTATGGGTGTTGGCTGCTATTAGCACCCCACCCCCATCCTTCCTCCCAATTCAGCTTGGTTCATAGAACACGAAAAGTCATGCTACCGGCCATAATATGGGCATTGGCCGAACTTTCATTTTTATTTATTAGGATTTATTTACTCCCTTTTTGAAGGAATTCACTCAAGGCGGTGTACAGTAAGAATAGATCAAACATGAGCAATAGGCAATTACAGCAGTAAAAATATTCAAATAACAATACAAAGTATGGTATAGTATACTACTTACAATGTCAACACAATACATAATAGAACATTTTAATTGATAGTGAAAGGTAAAGCAAAGATGGAACATATAGATAGGTAAGAGAGTAAGAAGAGTTAGAAAGTAAGGTGACTAATTTAAAGAAAGTTGCACATGAGGTCAGAGAGATGATTAAATATGATATGCCCTCTTGTGCTACATTCAGTATGATCTCAAGTGTAAATCTGACAATAAACTGTGCCCTGCACTGGAACCAGAAGATGCAGAACCATCAATGTATGTTTAATTAGGGAAAAAAGACACGATACAAGTAACAGTTAGTGGGCGAAGTCAGGAAACAACATTTTGGATGGACTGAGGCAGACAGATCTTTGAATTACGACTTCTAGACTTGTGCCAGTCATTGCATTGCTCGCTCTGCCTCCTTGCGGATTGCAGGCTAGGATCTGCTTGTCCATAAAGAGGACAATACTATTTTCTGCCAGATGTGAAATTCTCTGCTGTTCTAAGACTGTGCTGTTATTAGTGGTTGTATTTGCTCCTGTCACTGTTGTGATGGTGTGGGGAAGGGGGGTTGGTGGTATTTGTTTCCGGTTCAGGTGATTGAAAGCATTGTGGGCACCAGGTGGCACTGGTGATTGATGAACAAAGCACAAAGGAAAGAAGGTGCCATCATATGTATACATTTTTCTGTATTATTGGGAGGCATTCCTGGGAGCTCAGTTGGGCAGGGTTTGGAAGTACAGACATGCTTTTCAATTGTCAAAACTACATACTTTATTTTACTCCAGAAAAGTACTTCAACAAAAAGATATGAATGTGTGCTGCAAACACCTTTTCCTTAGACAGTTTTTAAAGTGAAAATATGCATGTACTTTCCTTTGAAAACTGGTTCAAAATCCAATTACCTGCAAACTGTGCAGATATATGGGCAGTTGAAAATTGCTCTTGTGAGGGGTCATTTTATAATAGGACATCTGTAGAAATTTCCAAACTGTGCCTATTTAGAAAGGCAACATTGAGGTGCATAATCGAACGTCGATCTATTTTGGCGGCGCTACAGCTGGCCAGAACCGTATTATCGAAAAAGATGGCCGGCCATCTTTTTTTTTCGATAATACGGTTTAGCCCGGCGAAATGCCGGAGTTCGCCGGGTTTGAGATTTCCGGTTTTGTTTTTCAGCGATAATGGAAAAAAATGCCGGCAATCGCCAACCTGGCAACATCCAAGGCATTTGGTGTGGGAGGAGCCAGCATTTGTAGTGCACTGGTCCACATGACATGCCAGGACACCAACCGGGCACCCTAGGGGGCACTTCTAAAAATTGTTTAAAAATATACAAATACCTCCCAGGTGCATAGCTCCCTTAGTTTGGGTGCTGAGCCCCCCAAATCCCTCCCAAAGCCCACTCCCCACAACTCTACACCACTACCATAGTCCTTATGGATGAAGGGGGGGGGGGCACCTACATGTGGGTACAGTGGGTTTTGGGGGGGTTGGAGGGCTCAACACTTACCACCACAAGTGTAACGGGTAGGGGGGTGGGCATGGGTCCACCTGCCTGAAGTCCACTGCAACGAACATAAACTGTTCCAGGGACCTGCATACTGCTGTCAGGGAGCTGGGTATGACATTTGAGGCTGGCATGCAGGCTGGCAAAAAAGGTTTTTAGTTTTATTGTTTTAATGTGGGAGGGGGTTGGTGAGCACTGGGGGAGTACGGGGAGGTCATCCCCCATTCCCTCGGGTGGTCATCTGGTCAGTTCGGGCACCTTTTTGAGGCTTGGTCGTGAAAATAAAAGGACCAAGTAAAAGCGGCGAAATACTGATTAAAGCCGCTTTTTTCCCCATTATCCGCAAAAGCCGGCCATCTGGTAGCCACGCCCATGCCCCGCCTTCGCTTCGCCGCCGACACACCCCCTTGAACTTTCACCGGCCTGGCGATGGGAAAGCGGTGATGGTGTCAAAAAAGCAGCTTTCGATTATACCGATTTCACCGCTTTTGCGAGATTGCCGGCCATCTCCCGATTTATGTCGGAAGATCACCGGCAATCACTTTCAAAAATAAGCCTGATAGTCACCTACACATCTTTAAAAACAGGCTGTCAGAACTCTCCCTAATAGCACACAAATTTACATTGGTTCTGAAGTAGGTGTAAATTTGTGTGTGTACTACAAGTGTGGACACATGTAATTTTTATATTATACACAGACATTGCAGCTCTCCAAGGAATGCCTATACATATTGCTTAATAGTAGATAGTATTAGATAAATATTCAGCCAGTGGCAGCATTACTCCTGGATATTTATTGCTGGGCCATGTGTTGACACCGACATTGATTATCCAGGTTTATGCAGCTGGCAACTTCAAGTCCCTTATCCTTATGTGGTTAAATGCGATATTCAGCCTAAGTGACACCACATAAAGACAGAATTGAGTTTTATGCGTAAGTGTCGACTCCGCCCCTTGAACCGCCCACAAAACAGCCAGCTTTCAATTTAGCTGTCAGTGATGATATTCAGCAGCACTGACCAGTTAAGTGCCACTGAATATCAGCAGATAGCCATGCACAAGTGAGTTAACCAGCCAGGAGCTGCTTCTGGCCAGTAAAATCACGTTGGATACTGATCCCTATTTTTCTGTGTGCTTACTATATAACACTTGTAAACCTGAGTAGAGGTATACATGTGTAAAGCAGAAATTTTTGTAGCACTGAAAATGATGGTGTTGTAGGGGTGGGAAGTATTGCTGGGCTGCTGCAATAGCCTGGCGGTACTTCTGTTATAGCAAGTGGTAAACCTGCGTTGGGCTTACCGCCACTTAGTAAAAGGAGCCCTAAGAGAATATTTAGCTGAAAACCTGGTGGTTAGGTTCAGCTGAATATTTTCTTAAATGTCTATAGTTAGCTGGTTACTTCTCCCTCAGTGGGCTTTTGAAGAATAACTCCTGAGTGACTACTCCAGGGTAGAGAGAGGGTCAACAGCTGGTGCCTAGGGAGATAAAGTGGTAGATCAAGAAAGGGTGCCTTAAGTTAGGTGCCGGGATGCAGCGTGCTAAGCACGGATTCTATAATGGCAATTGTGCATGTAATTGCCATTGTAGAATACTAGCATCTTAACTTTAGGCGTGAACATTTGTGCTGTGTCAAAGACTGGTTTAAGTGCTCTCACCTAACTGTAGATAGGTGCCTAAATGCTAGTATTCTATAACAACCCCAGTGTTCCAAAAGTTAGTGTTTACTGCTGCATTAATTTTCAAAACACTTTTTTGCATTTCTATTGGCCCTTCAGTGGTGATTCATATCACATGGGCAATATATCTTTATCTGCTCATAAGAATATAAGAATAGCCATACTGGGTCAGTATCCTGTTTTCCAAAAGTGACCAATCCAGGTCACAAGTATCTGCTAGAAACCCAAATAACAGCAACATTCCTTGTTACCTTTTCCAGAGCAAGCAGTGGCTTACATCTCAATAGCAGACTATAGAGTTTTCCTCCAGGAACTTGTCCAAACCTTTTTTTAAACCCAGGTACGCTAACCGCTGTTACCACATCCTCCGGCAACAAGTTCCAGAGCTTAACTATTTGTTGAGTGAAAAAATATTTCCTCCTATTTGTTTTAAAAGGATTTCCATGTAACTTCATTGAATGTCTCCTAGTCTTTGTAATTTTTGAAAGAGTAAAAAATTGATTCACTTCTACTCATTCTACACCACTCAGGATTTTGTAGACCTCAGTCATATCTCCCCTCGGCTCTTGCTTTTCCAAGCTGAAGAGCCCTATCCTCTTTAGCCTTTCCTCATGTGAGAGGAGTTCCATCTCCTTTATAAGTCTGGTCGCTCATCTTTGAACCATTTCTAATTCTGCTATATCTTTCTTGAGGTACAGCGACCAGAATTGAATGCAATACTCAAGGTGAGGTCATACCATGGAGTGATATAGAGGCATTATAGTATTCTTGGTCTTATTTACCTTCTCTTTCCTAATAATTCCTAGCATCCTGTTTACTTTTTTGGTTGCCACAGCACACTGGGCAAAAGATTCAATGTAGTCTCTATAAAGACACCTAGATCTTTTTCTTGGGTGCTGGCCCCCAAGGTGGACCCTAGCATCAGGTAACTTCCCAGTGTGCATCACTTTGTATTTCTCCACATTAAATTTCATCTGCTGTTTGGATGCCCAGCCTTCCAGTTTCCTAAGGCTCTCTGCTGTACCAGAAAGTTCAAGTTTAAAACTGTGGGAAAATGAATTTTACACTATGGAAACTAGTTAATAAAGTTTGCTTTTTAAAATTCAAACTGTCTTTATCAATAAACCTATAATTCCTCTTTTATCCTCAGTCTTTAAATCACCAAAGTACCAGAGCCTAATAATGTTCACTTACCCAGAGAAATGTCCTCTTCTCTCAGAACTATTCTATTGTTAGGTTTTTCTTTGTATGTAAAAATCTTATTTGCTTAAAGTTTATATTTCAAATATTCAGTAGTTCCCAGTTGTACCAGGCATTTTATCATGCATGTTCTATTTTAATCCACTGGGAACTGTGGACCGTGCAGAATGGAAAGCTTGGTGACCAAACAGCTCACGGAATACTTGGACAAGTTTTCAATACTACACGACTCACAATCAGGATTCCGCCCCCACCATAGCACTGAAACCGTCCTAGTCACTCTCCTGGCGAAATTCAAGCAGGAAATAGCCACAGGTAAAAGCATACTCCTCCTCCAATTCGACATGTCGAGTGCATTCGACATGGTAAACCACAGTATACTACTAAGACTCCTCGGCCACTTTGGGATTGATGGAAATGCACTTAACTGGATCAAGGGCTTTCTAACCACCAGAACATACCAAGTAAAATCAAACTCAAACATATCACCACCGTGGAAAGCAGCCTGCGGAGTACCTCAAGGATCACCATTATCACCAATACTCTTCAATATAATGATGATCCCACTGGCAAAGTCCCTATCCAATCGAGGCCTCAACCCGTTCATCTATGCAGATGGCGTTACAATCTACATTCCCTTCAGACATGACCTAACAGAAATAACCAACAAAATCAATGACGGCCTGAACATCATGGACTCTTGGGGCAAATTTATTCCAACTGAACACTGAAAAAACACACTGCCTCACCCTCTCATCTCAACATAACAAGTACAAACCCACAACCATAAACACTCCAGGACACACCCTCCATATCTCAGACAGCCTAAAAATACTCGGAGTCACATTCGACCGTAACCTTACCCTTGAGAGCCAAGTAAACTCCGTAATAAAGAAAATGTTCTATTCAATGTGGAAACTTAAACGATTAAAACCTTTCTTCCCGAGAGAAATTTTTCGAAACCGAATACAATCAATGGTCGTAAGCCATGCAGATTACTGCAACGGCATCTACGCGGGATGCAAAGAACAACTCACAAAAAAACTCCAGACCACCCAAATACAGCAGCCAGGCTGATATTTGGTAAAACACATTTCGAAAGTGCTAAACCCTTCCGAGAAAAGCTGCACTCGCTCCCAATCAAAGAAAGGATCATCTTCAAAATCTGCACTTTGGTCCACAAAATTATCTACGGCATAGTCTCAGGATACATAATAGACCTCATAGATCTACCAACCACAAACAGAATCGGATCATCACGATCATACCTAAACCTACATTACCCAAATTGTAAAGGACTTAAATACAAAACAACCTATGCATCCTGCTTCTCATACATAAGCGCACAACTATGGAATGGACTCTCAAAAGCTGTGAAAACAATCCAAGACCATCTAAACTTCAGGAAATCACTAAAAACCAACCTCTTCAAAAAGGCCTACCCCACCAATCCACCATAAATCCCCACACCCAGCAACACAGCATAACCAATGATCGTACTGGACAATATACAATCCTCACTCCCTTCGACCCTCATGTTGCCTGATACACACCTACCTCTTGCGACCACAATATAACCTTGTATTTGTTATCAACCGACTTGGCGAACACCATTACGGTACTATGTAAGCCACATTGAGCCTGCAAATAGGTGGGAAAATGTGTGGTACAAATGTAACAATAACAAATAAATAAAATAAATAATTCAAAATCCAACTAGTTGCAGTGCCTGTCTAACTGCAACTTAGAAATGGGCAAAAAACAACAAACTCTGCCTGAACCCAAGCAAAACAGAGATTCTTTGGGTACTTAGCACAAGTAGATAAATACCTGACTTCAAAATACCTTTGGGAAGTATGACCCCCCCCCCCCCCCTAAAATCACAGGTCAGGAATCTTGGGATACTGCTGGACTCATCACCTTCTCTGATCCCACAAATCCAAACAACCTTTAAAAATTGTCTCTGTCACCTGTGTCAGCTACAAAATCTCTCTCCAAATATTGAAAAGACGAGTCAGACCACAGTGGTCCATGTCATGATAATGTCACAACTAGACTACTGTAATGCCGTGTACACTGGTCAAACCAAAAAGAGCTTGCATCAGTTCCAACTAATTCAGAATGCTACAGCCCGACTGATTAGAAGGCTGCAAGCAAATTAACTACATCACACCCTTCCTGCAAAAACTATACTGTCTACCAGGACTTTATAGAGCTAAATTTAAAACTCTGATTTTCAAGGTCCTCAGATAAAATGGGCCTCTACACCCCTTTGAGACCTCTAAGGTCCTGTCAAAGAGCATTACTATCTATACCCTCATCAAAAGAATTGTACAATGTGATACCCACCAACAGACCTTTTCAGGAGTAGCCCCCACACCCTGGAACTGTCTCCAAAGGGGCTTTGTTTAACTCAAGACTACCTCTACTTCAGGAAGCAGGTGAAATCCTGGCTCTTCTCACAAGCCTTTAATACATGTGATGACTGACTGTACACTCACTGTTCACCTGGATTAGCTTGCTGCACACCCTGTAACTTAGACCATCTCTTCATATCTTGTTTAACTGCACAAAGATTTTGCCTTGAGTTTAGCCACTTATCTATTTATCCCAATTGACTCTGCACTACTCATCTTGTTCTCATCTATATATCTGCACTTGGTCCCTCAGCTGCATAGAAAAGCATTAGCATCATATGTATGTTATTTGAATGTTCTATTGGAATAAATTCATGACTAATAAATTGCAATTATTGCAAAATACTTCAGCTAAATTGATTTATGATTACTCACGATACGACCATGTGGCATCACTACTTAGACAATTGCATTGGTTACCAGTTTCTGCTTGGATAGTTTTTAAGATTGCCTGTATTGTGTTTAATATATTGCAGGGAAATTGCTCCTTTTTGCTTCCACAGTTGATTAGCCTATCCAATATTGTGAAGGAGCTCTTGTTTCTATTCTATTTTATTGTTGGGGTTTCCATCTGTTAAGAAAATTCGTTATAAAAGAATCCATGACAATGCCTTTTCTTTTTAGGCTAGTAAGTTGTGGAATCCTATACCTGTACAAGTTTGCATGATCTCGAGTTATTTACAATTCCACAAGGGATTGAAAACTTATCTCTTTGATAAATATTTGAATGACTAATTTTTGTAAGCTTTCTTAACTTTCCAGTTTATGTTTTATATTTATGTAACCTGTTTAGACTCTGTATTGATTTTAGCAGGATATAAAAACCCTGAATAGAATAGTATTGGGTTACTTATTAGTTGTTTCATTGGTATTATGCTGACATAATGACATATGCCGAAAACCCACTGTCTCTTTTTATCATCCCAATATGACAAATATAATCCTACCACTTTAAATACCCCCAACCTTTCATTGCTAATCTCGGATAGTCTGAAACTTTTAGGGATCACAATTGATAGATATCTAATACTGGAGACTCAAGTAACCAACACCACAAAGAAAATGTTTTATTCAATGTGGAGACTCAAACGAATAAAACCATTTTTTCCACGTGAAGTCTTCCGTAATTTGATACAATCCATGGTCCTAAGCCAGACGGATTACTGCAACGCTATATATGCAGGATGCAAAGAACATCTACTCAAGAAATTACAAACGGTTCAAAATACTGCGGCAAGACTGATATTTGGAAAACCTAAATTCGAATCTGCAAAACCACTCAGAGAAATTCTGCACTGGCTCCCTATAAAAGAATGAGTAGCTTTCAAAATATGTACATTAATTCACAGGATAAGCTATGGCAAGGTACCTGAATATATGCTTGAACTGGTTGACTTACCACCCAGAAACAGATCCAGTACCTCACGATCATATTTGAACTTACACTTTCCAGACTGTAATGGCTTAAAATATAAATCAATTTACGCCTCAAATTTCACTTACGTTGGCACTCAACTGTGGAATGCCCTACCCAAACCAGTAAAATCTACCCAGAACTACCTAAACTTTAGGAAATTATTGAAATCAGTATTGTTTAAAAAGGCTTATTCCCCAGGTTCAACATAATCAGAATTGTACCTTACCATCATATGATCCAATGGACACTAATTACACGTTATTATCTTCCTCATTTTATTATTGATTAATTGTAAATTCTATCTTAATAACTATTGCTGTTCAATTGTTATTACTACCTTGTTTCTTAATTTGCAAAACTGTACCTATTTGCATTGCAACTTTATTACAGTACTATTGTAAGCCACTTTGAGCCTGCAATCAGTGGGAAAATGTGGGATACAAATGTGATAGATAAATAAATATCTATGTTATTTGAGTATTCTTCCATGCTGTCTATTAATGGTATTGTTTGTATTGTACTGACATCATATTTCCAAGTTTACCTCATTTATTGTATTATGTTTATATTTGGTCATTTTACGTACAGTGGGGGAAATAAGTATTTGATCCCTTGCTGATTTTGTAAGTTTGCCCACTGACAAAGACATGAGCAGCCCATAATTGAAGGGTAGGTTATTGGTAACAGTGAGAGATAGCACATCACAAATTAAATCCGGAAAATCACATTGTGGAAAGTATATGAATTTATTTGCATTCTGCAGAGGGAAATAAGTATTTGATCCCTCTGGCAAACAAGACCTAATACTTGGTGGCAAAACCCTTGTTGGCAAGCACAGCGGTCAGACGTCTTCTGTAGTTGATGATGAGGTTTGCACACATGTCAGGAGGAATTTTGGTCCACTCCTCTTTGCAGATCATCTCTAAATCATTAAGAGTTCTGGGCTGTCGCTTGGCAACTCGCAGCTTCAGCTCCCTCCATAAGTTTTCAATGGGATTAAGGTCTGGTGACTGGCTAGGCCACTCCATGACCCTAATGTGCTTCTTCCTGAGCCACTCCTTTGTTGCCTTGGCTGTATGTTTTGGGTCATTGTCGTGCTGGAAGACCCAGCCACGACCCATTTTTAAGGCCCTGGCGGAGGGAAGGAGGTTGTCACTCAGAATTGTACGGTACATGGCCCCATCCATTCTCCCATTGATGCGGTGAAGTAGTCCTGTGCCCTTAGCAGAGAAACACCCCCAAAACATAACATTTCCACCTCCATGCTTGACAGTGGGGACGGTGTTCTTTGGGTCATAGGCAGCATTTCTCTTCCTCCAAACACGGCGAGTTGAGTTCATGCCAAAGAGCTCAATTTTTGTCTCATCTGACCACAGCACCTTCTCCCAATCACTCTCGGCATCATCCAGGTGTTCACTGGCAAACTTCAGACGGGCCGTCACATGTGCCTTCCGGAGCAGGGGGACCTTGCGGGCACTGCAGGATTGCAATCCATTATGTCGTAATGTGTTACCAATGGTTTTCGTGGTGACAGTGGTCCCAGCTGCCTTGAGATCATTGACAAGTTCCCCCCTTGTAGTTGTAGGCTGATTTCTAACCTTCCTCATGATCAAGGATACCCCACGAGGTGAGATTTTGCGTGGAGCCCCAGATCTTTGTCGATTGACAGTCATTTTGTACTTCTTCCATTTTCTTACTATGGCACCAACAGTTGTCTCCTTCTCGCCCAGCGTCTTACTGATGGTTTTGTAGCCCATTCCAGCCTTGTGCAGGTGTATGATCTTGTCCCTGACATCCTTAGACAGCTCCTTGCTCTTGGCCATTTTGTAGAGGTTAGAGTCTGATTGATTCACTGAGTCTGTGGACAGGTGTCTTTCATACAGGTGACCATTGCCGACAGCTGTCTGTCATGCAGGTAACGAGTTGATTTGGAGCATCTACCTGGTCTGTAGGGGCCAGATCTCTTACTGGTTGGTGGGGGATCAAATACTTATTTCCCTCTGCAGAATGCAAATAAATTCATATACTTTCCACAATGTGATTTTCCGGATTTAATTTGTGATGTGCTATCTCTCACTGTTACCAATAACCTACCCTTCAATTATGGGCTGCTCATGTCTTTGTCAGTGGGCAAACTTACAAAATCAGCAAGGGATCAAATACTTATTTCCCCCACTGTATATCGTTAACAAAATTGTAACTTTTATGTTAAACTGGACCTGCTGTACATCACCTTAGTTGAATCTATTCATAAGGGCGGTTAGTAAATACCAATAAATACAAAAATTAGTTTACTCCCCTGATTTAAGCATGCCCTTGGGAATGCCTAGATTAAAACTGACTGACTATATTTAGCTGCTCAGTGGTAGGGCGATTTTTAAACACGGGAATTAGTTGGCCCATCTCTTAATTAGGCAGCTCAGTCCCTTTGAAAACCTGTTCTTAGTAAATTATAAGAACCTTTAACTAATGCAATTTATAATTCTCTCCTCTCTTCATTAGACCATGCCTGTTGGCTAGATTTGGATGGTTGAGCAAGACTGGGAGGGGGTGCAAAGGCGGCTGAAGTGGATTGTTCAGGAAAGCAGTGGTGGAATATGAAAGGAATTGTCATTCAGCTGATGGAAGTCTACTAAAAAAAATGCGTGCTGAAAACCTCTCTCTTTGTTCTCTACAGCCCCAACGCTGCCAGCAGCCGTGATGGTCTGGATAACGAGACAGGGACGGAGTCCATGGTTAGCCACAGAAGAGAACGGCATAGGCGGAGGACTGATGCAGGTACTGTCTCTCAATTTCTCTTCAATCTCAATCTTCCCTAAGCTTTCCCATTCTTTTTCATTATGTTTCTGAGGCTAAGTCATGGCTATGTAACACAAATTGGATGAAAATACTTTTTTGATTCTTGTACAAGAAGTGGGTCAAAGAGAGAAACCTGCAGGCAGATCAATGCACTCCTCTTTCATCCTGCTGCATTCTCTCTGTCTGGTGGGAGAGGCCAAACTATGGCAAGTAAGGTTCCATAGCTAGAAAGCCTCGCTAGACATTTGGCCTTTTTTTTTTTTTTTTAGGACTGGTGTTGTGGGTCCAGTACAGTGTCACCACTTTAAATGGAGTGAGCATGAAAACTTCGGAGAGAGACACAGGCTGCATGGTGAGCAGCATAAGTTAACATGGTGACAGGCCATGAGGAAACTCTGTCATCTGCTGTTCCTTTGAGCCGAGCTTAGGTTCGTCTCCACCAGCGTAATTATGCCGGATCAGCACATCGGTATCTACTTAGTGCTGGCGCTCCTCCAGATTGGTTGGATGCTCAGGACTGGGGTGGAGCTATGGCTAGCCTGCAATTTTGAAATTTAAGGAACGGCTTCGGCTCTTCCACCCTCTTCTCTGCCATCCTTCATTGTGTTTTTTTGTTTTATCTGGGCCAGTTTTATAAAGAAAGCAGCACAAAAGGTTAGCTGAGATAGTTTCCTTCAGGTCAGGTCCCAGCATGTGCATGGAACAGCACAGTGGATGCATTAGCCACCCCAGAGCTATTACCTCAGCACACAGCGTGTGCATAGAACAAAACAGAGGCCGCTTTAGCCACACCAGAGTTGTCACCTCAGTCTTTCACTGGAACCGTTGCAGCCGTGCCACAATTATCAGCCCCTCACTGCAACTGAAGCTGCCAAACCTGATGAGCATGTCTCAGATCTAAACACTGCTGTTTCAGAGTCTGCTGCTAGAGCCTCTAAGAGGTCTCGCAGACTGCTTGAGCAGTATATAAATTCTGTAGACCTTCCTCTCCCACCAATCATGTTGTTCTTGGAGACTCAAAGGCACCAGGCACTGGCAAAATCTCAGGATGTCATTGTTAACCCCCTGGAACAGCATGATGCATCACCGCCATTGCTAGAGACTACACCTGGCCACTTCATACCCTCTCAGCAGAGCTGGAGCACCATTGACAAGAGAATAGGTTGGATATTGGGACAGTAGCACAAGGAGGCAGGTTGGATATTGGGACAGTAGCACAAGGAGGCAATGAACAGAGTCAAGCAGGCACAACGAAGTATACAATCATGACAGCCAGCGAATGAGCCACACTCCTAGATCCCCACCCTCACAATCTTCCAATCATGGCTACCACAGATCCCGCTACTATGCGCGGTGTTCCAGAGGTCCATATTCTATTGCACCAGAACTACACATGCATTGGGACCCTTTCCTGGAACCATCAGAGTATCCTGATATGGACAGGCGATATCGTCGGCATCCCGAGTACACTACCAGAAGTTATCCATGGGAACAAGACTGGTAGGGACGCTAGAAACTGGTACTCAGGCTACTCTTCTTCCTGCAGGGAGCACCATTCACAATAGAGCCCACCTTATTCTAAAGAGCTACCTTGGTAGTCTCTCAGCCTTCCTCGGCTGCAGTGACATCCGCTGCTCAGCAACAGCTGGACACCACTCATTCCCAACCTTCCTCAGGAGCAGTGGTCCCTGCCCTTCACCAAGCACAGCAGAGCCGAATGGAGTGCCATCTACATCCACTGCCACAGTATTAGCTCCTCCAAGCACCATGCTAACAGCAGCCAGACGTGTTGGTGACAAGAAAGCTAAGAAGCATAAGAGCAGCAAGTGGTCTTCTTCCTCCTAATAGTAGTAGTTCCTCTTCTTTCTCCTCCTCTTCCTCTTCTCTGTCTCCTTAGCAGAGCAAGAAGGCTACAGGGCAGCAAGAGACTTGCTTACATAGCTCATCTGCTGCCATGCATTGGAAGAACTTTCCAAAATCATTATGCAAGAAGGTCCTCAGGAGAGAATACTTTGACATCTTCAAACTGCTGGAAGGACACCGGAAGAAAGACAGAAGAAAGCAAGACATGGTGACCACCTCCAGGGACATGGCGACCACCTCCAGGGACATGGCAAACTGGTGGTGTGCAACATGGTCAACTGGGTGATCTCTTTTGCCCATATGATCAGCATTACCTGCTGAAAGAAGCCAAATCAGCTAGGACCAGTGGTGTGCTGGAGCCGGCTCGCACCGGCTCGCAAGAGCCGGTTGTTAAATTTTCTTCCGGCTTGCGAGCCGGTTGTTGAAAATAGCGAGCCGGCTCTGGCTCTCCTCCCTCCATCCTCCCTCCCTCCGGATCCGCCTCACCGCCTGCTTGTTTCGTGAATTCTTCGGGGCAGGCAGTCATGCCTGCCCGCTTCCAGCGCTGACTGTCCTCCCTTGCCGATTCGCCCTTTAAAAATGGCCGCCGAGACTTCCAGAGGCGGCCTCGCGAGACTTCGGCTGAAGTCTCGGCGGCCATTTTGAAGCGCGAGTCGGCAAGCAAGGGAGGACAGTCTGCGCTGGAAGCGGGCAGGCAAGACTGCCTGCCCCGAAGAATTCAATAAACAAGCGGGCGGTGAGGGACCGGATCGGGAGGGAGGAGAAGAATTCACGAAACAACTCGGGAGGGGGTGGCAGGGGGGAAAAGGGAGTCGCTGCTGGGCATGGGTGGATGGAGGGGGTCCCTGGATATGTATGGGTGCATGCAGGGCAGGGGAGAGGAGGGTACACTGCTGGACATGGGTGCATGCAGGGCAGGGGAAAGGAGGATCACTGTTGGACATGGGTGCATGCAGGGGAGAGGAGGGTCACTGCTGGACATCTGGGTGCATGCAGGGCACAGGAGGGTCGCTGGGTATGGGTGCATGTAGGGCAGGGGAGTGGAGGGTCACTGCTGGACATGGGTGCATGCAGGGGAGAGAAGGGTCACTGCTGGACATCTGGGTGCATGCAGGGCAGGGGAAAGGAGGGTCACTGCTGGACATGGGTGCATGCAGGGGAGAGGAGGGTCACTGCTGGACATGGGTGCATGCAGGGGAGAGAAGGGTCATTGCTGGACATCTGGGTGCATGCAGGGCATGGCAGAGGAGGGTCGCTGGGTATGGGTGCATGCAGGGTAGGGGAGAGGAGGGGAGAGAGAAGAAATGCTGACATGGATGGAGGGGAGAGAAGAGTGAGGAAGGAGATGAGATGAGGGAAAAGGAAGAGAGGAGAAAAACTGCACATGGATGAAGAAAATAGGCAGAAGCTGAGGACCAGAAATGAAGAAGAAAGGAGGAAAGAAATAAATGGAAAGGAAGCCCTGGAAATGGAGTTAAGAGGACAGATAGCAACAGAATCGGATACTGGGCCAGCATGATCAGAAAAACAGTCACCAGACAACAAAGGTAGAAAAAAAATCATTTTATTTTCATTATAGTGTTTGGAATATGTTCAGTTTGAGAATCAGGTGCTCAACATTAAAAGTTTATATTTATTTACTTATTTATGGCATTTTATCCCACATTAAACATGAATTAGATTGGAACCTGGGATCATTTAAATTTTTTTCCTGTGGAGAGAGTAATGCATTGCCCCCCCCCCCCCCCCCCCCCCCCCCCGGCTATAGCCAGCTCTGCAATTTTGGGGGGGCGCCGAGGTGGACGGGGGGCGCAGTGGTGGATGGGGGGGGGGGTGCCGAGGTGGACTGGGGAGAGAGCCTGTTGTTAAAAATTTACCAGCACACCACTGGCTAGGACCTATGCCCTGATATCTAGACACAGTTCTAGGTATGTACAAACAGCATGAGGGAGAGTCATGGCTAACCTATGACAAACACTTCCTGGATAAGATGAAGACTAAGCAACATATGACCTGGGATGTGGAAGATGGAGATCTTTGGCTCAAGAATGTGTTCGCTAGTGGCAGCCTTCCTGCAAACACATGCCTCTGGACCCACTGGAGGGAAGTCTACCCTCATGGCATGCAAAGTATGCTGGCGATACAACAGAGGAGGATGCACACTACCCAGCTGTGAATTTCAACATTGCTGTGCAAGATGCTGTGCCTCAAACCCTGCATCTCATTGCCCAAAGAAGCCTGCAGCCAAACTGCAACTTCGCAAGTAGTGCACACATATGCAACACTGGCTGAGCAAATAGCCAAGAAGACGAGAGTCACAGGTCCTCCTGGATGGCTTTTCCACAGTCACCATCCCATATAGAGGTCCCACTCCTCCTGTTGTCGCATACTGGAGACGAACATGCTCCACTCACCAGGCTCACATCATTGCTGAGAAGCTGGATGCAGAATTGGCAGCTGGGCTCATCACTGATCCATTTTCTGACCAAATGCACTTACTTTTTTCTCCACTAACGGAGGTTCCCAAGAAGGAGTTTGGCAAGTTCAGACTGATAACATAACTTATCCCATCCATTGGGTTCATCAGTGAACAATTTCATTCCTGACATTGCCACCCATGTACCCACTTCTTTTGACAAGGCTCTAGACCTCATTCACATCGCTGGTCCTGGAGAATCCATGGCAAAAGCGGACATTCAGTTGGCATTCCAGCTCCTACCAATACATCCTGACTGTTTCCCCTTGCTTGGATTTACCTTTGAAGGGAAATATTATTTTGACAAGTGCTTGCCAATGGGCTGCTCAATATCCAGCAACCTGTTCAAGACCTTCAGCGCGTTCCTTCATTGGGTTGTCTCTCAGAGGGCGTCATCTAAGAGCCTTGTACACTACCTTGATTTTTCTTCATGGGTTCGGAGAACACCAACACCTGTAAGAACCTCTTGGACACAGTTCATTCCACAGCGAGAGAATTCTGAGTTCCCATTGCAGAAGACAAGACGGAAGAACTGACCTGTGTCCTATCATTCCTGGGTATTGAGATAGACTCGGTCAGCATGACAACTCATTTGCCGTGGGATAAGTTAACTCTATTGAAACAAAAAGTGGAGACAGGCATGGCTGCCAAGAAGCTCACATTACAAAAAGTTCAGTCCCTCTTGGGTTCCCTTATCTTTGCAGAGTCATTGCTAGAAGACTTTCTCTGGTGTCTGTGGGCTTCAAGTGCAAGCACCACTATGTCAGGATGACCCTATATCGATATTTTATTTATTTTTTTATTTTTGTTACATTTGTACCCCGCGCTTTCCCACTCATGGCAGGCTCAATGCGGCAGGCAATGGAGGTTTAAGTGACTTGCCCAGAGTCACAAGGAGCTGCCTGTGCCGGGAATCGAACTCAGTTCCTCAGTTCCCCAGGACCAAAATCCACCACCCTAACCACTAGGCCACTCCTCCACTGCCAGGATTTGGAGATTTGGCATCGATTTTTGCAGGACTTCAATGGTTACACCTTAGTACAAGCGGGGAAGGTGTACAGCACTGATCTTGACCTGTTTACAGATGCAGCGGGAGGTGTTGGATTCAGAACCTTCTATAATGGAGTCTGGTGTGCTGCCTGTTGGCCGTAAGCATGGACAGAATCACCAATCATCAGTGTTTTTGGCACTCTTCCTTCCCTATCATAGTCTCCACCTTCATCTGGGGCCCCTTCCTGAGCAATAGAAGAATCACATTTTGGACCGAAAACACTGCAGTGGTCTCAGTCATCAACACGCAATCATCCAAATGCCACATGATGGCATAGCTCATTCAAGTTTTTATACTTTGTTGCTTGCGACTCAGTGTTACAGCAAGAGTAAAACATGTTCCTGGTTTGGACAATAGCATTGTAGACTCTCACGCTTTCAATTCTCTGTCTTTCGACAGCTGGCCCCTCTTGCCATTGAAGATCCCTCTCCAGTTCCTAACAAATTATGGACCTTTTGGTGACACACCAAGCTCAGCCTAATTGAAAAAGTGGAGAGAAGTCAACTCCTTCTTGAAAAGGAAAAATTGGCACTGGGGGTCTGTACCAGAGGATTTGCTGGTCAACTTCATCACCACAGCATTCTAGAAGGGACATTCCAGGATATCTGTTTCAGCCTGGATAGCTGGTTTCTCCTTTATCAGAAAACTGCTGGGATGGAGCAACCCAAAGAACAGTTTCCTGATTTGCACTCCCCTCAAAGGATGACCCTAGTATTGATCTGCCTCTCCAGACAAACCCAGCCCATTACACACGAGTTGCTGCTAGTTTTCTGGCCAAAGTATGCCTTTTCAGCTGTGGGATCTCCCTATTCCGGGACACCTTTGTGCTAGCATTTTTTGCAGCACTACACATTGTGAACTGGTGGCAAAATTGAAAGTTTTCATGCACTTCAGGTGTGCTACAAGACCTGTACAATAGAAGTGTCCACACGTGTCTTTTGAGGTATTTAATTGCAAATACAAAGCATTATGGATTGAATTTTGGTTCAGAGGCACTTTATGAAGCCAGTTATTATTCTTATTTATAGGAAAGACTTCCTCATCAAAAAATGTATTAAGTTAGTCCAATAAAAAAGGTATCATCTTATTTTCTTTTCTATGTTTTATTTTATTCTATTTCTATTGACTGGCTTTAGAAGTGGACTATCACGGTTACCACATCTCTCTCCTCGCTTCTGTAACTGCCTTGATTTGCTGTGTACATATGAAAAGGCCTTTTACAGAGCTGAAGAGTGTGTTGCTATTTTCCTTCATCATACTGATTACTTGTTCCTCAGACATTGATTCTTATGTTAGAATCTCTGATTAAAAGACAATTTTAGGGATCCAAATCAAAACCTTGTTGCTGTTGATATATTTCTGAGTTGCTGATTTCAGGAGTCATGTTACTCATCAGTATGTCGCAGGAGCCTATTCCTGGCCCTCATTAGCAGCAGGAGAACCCAGGAATCTGGTCCTGGCCCTTATTATACAATAGGAGAACCCAGAAGTCCAGTCCCTGTCCGTATCATATACAATGGGAGAACCCAGGAGTCCAGTCCCTGCTTGTATCGTATACAGCGGGAGAATCCCGAAGTCCCTGCCCGTAATGTCTTCAGCGGGAGAACCCCGGTGTCTAGTTCCTGCCCGTATCGTATACAGCAGAAGAACCCAGGAGCCCAGTCCGTATAATATAGGAGGATCCGAGTCCCTGCCCTCATTGCAATTGGGCGCTCAGTCCTTGCCCTTATTTTATAGCTGGAAGTCTTCTTTGTCACTTGAGCGTTTGCAGTGTCTCATTGTTCAGCCCAGGTTGTTGGACTGGGTGCTAACAACTAGGCCACTAATTTAGGATTTTACTTATGGAAAGTGGAGTTTTCAGTTAGAAAACTGGGGAGTCGTGAAAGGTTTTGTGGTATCCAGAGGTCTTGACCTATCTTGGCTTCTTATGGGTGTTTGTGTTCACCCTGTCATGACTTGTAAAGCACTGTTGGCTGCAGTTTTTTGTGTCCTTTGGGGATTCAATTTAGTAATTACTTACAGGTTTCAGACATTAGATGCAAAGACACAAGTGGTAGAAAGCTCCCCCTCCTTAGGTGCAGAGGGGTGTGTGTATGTGGCAAAGGTCCAGGAATTAGGGCTACTATTTACCCCAGAGCTCTCCTCTTCCTATCTGTGTCTCCTGTTAAAGGTCTTTTATAATCTGGGTCTCTTCCAAGCAAATATGTAGTTATTAAATAGAAAACATGCTTTGTCTTTTTAGAGATTTGCTTTCCAATGACAAGTCTATAGTTGTCATTTGCAAGTAAGATTTAAATGCTTGTCTGCCTCTTTTAAATTTTATTTCTTTATCATCCTTGCAAGACCAATCCAGATGAATGGTCCCTCTGCCAGCAGATGGAGCCAGAGAAAACCAGCTCAGAGATGTCTTAATTCCCCTTATTATGGGACTGGTGCTGCCTTCAGCTTCTCAGAATTTTTCTGGCTTCAGGAGATGGTGCAGAGATGTGGCCTGGTGCAACATGTGTGAGTAGGCTTCTCCCTGGAAGGCCCAGATTCCCAGTGGCACACAGACTCAGTCTGAAAGACACTTCAGGCAACAGGCCTTTGGGGCCGATTTCCCTGACCCCTGGGGAACAGACTTGGACCTAAGGATGGCAGAGGCCGGTTTTTAGAGCCCAGAGGTACTAAACCGATCCTTGTGGGGCTTGTGGCTGCCGTGCTTACTGTCCTTTTCCCCTACTCTTGGGAGGGCGTCAGAGGTACTTTCCATGAGTGCCAGCTGATTAAAGTTTTTGGAAGAGGAAGAAGAAGATAAAAACAAAAAATAAAAGAAAACAAACAAAAAAAGCTCTCGGTTCTCTTCTCAGTCTGCCTTTTGGTCTGCTTTGTGCTGTGTTGGATTAGGACTCTGCTAAGGAGTCTGAAGTGGTCACAGTCCCCTTTTCTTTTCCTCCATTTGTTTCCAGTATGTCTGGGGGGAAAAGGGAGGCAAGTCATGGCAGTTCAGCGTGCCTGCTGGTACATTTGGCCTGGCTTTGAAGCAGGCTGGCAAACAGGCACCAGCTAGGTGAGTTCAATCTGCTTTCCCTTCACTTATTTCTAGTGTGTCTGGACATAAACCGAGATGGCACACTGCAGCTTAGTTATAGCAGTTCAGCATATCAGCCGGTGCATTTGAGACAAGCAGGTGCCAGGTGGGCAAGTGTGATCTATGAATGTTTAGCAGCCAGCCAAAAGCGAAGCTGAAGAGGTCCCCAGATTGAGCTCTGGCCCGTGTGGTATGCAGGAGTAAGACCTAGTCAGTGCTCTTGTTTTGATGGGATCACCAACCTTTTTATTGCCATTTTGTGCCAAAAATACACGAATAAAGCATACTGGGCCCTTTTTCTCCCTCTTATAGAGAAATGGGGAAGTTCATGAAGGCTGCAGATTTATCATCTAGTTCTGAGGCTATTTTCCTTAACATGGCATAGGGCTTTATATTCTCTTCCTGATGAAGAGAAGAGTAAGATGTTGAGTCACCTAAGGGGATTTATCATTTATTTAAAATGTACTATACTGTCATCTTCTGACAAACAGGTCAAAGTGGTTTACAATTCATAAAAAATAAACAAACAAAAAAAAATCCATAAAGCATAGGAAAGAGAAATAATTAAAGGGAAGCACACCGGGGAGGAAGTGACGTCACCGATGAGATCGGTAGCTTAAACTTGAAGCTCCGCGGGGACGCGAAGTAATTCGCTGATAAACCCCCCACATTGGACGAATACTATTTTCACTGTCGACAGGTTGAACATACCAGACTTCATGGCAGCCAGAAAGAAACTTTCAAAATTTAAATACGCGGCGGATTCGGCGAAAACGGGAGGCAGAGAGCAGAATGTGGTGCCCCCGCGAGTAAGCAAAATGGCGCCGGAGGAACCCGAGACGGAGGATGAACTCGAGGAACGAAGCGGCAGAGAGGGAGAGATCGAGAGAAGTGAAATTATAAAATGGTTCCAAGATTTGAAATCGGAGATGATCAATACTAGAAATAGTATTCACGCAGCTGTCAAAGAGTTGCGGGAGGAAGTAAAAGACATTGGCAATCGCATGGGAGAAACAGAGGAACGCATGGACGAAATGGAAATGGAGGTGCAGAGCATGTCGAAAAAAATTAAAGAAGTGAAACAGCAGCGAGATGAGTTGGAGATAAGGCTGGAAGACCTCGAGAATTGCTCTCGAAGGGGGAACCTGCGATTTAAAGGGGTGCCTGAGGAGGCCCAATATTTAGAAGCTACGAAAGTGGTGCAAGAAATTTGTAACTTTATTTTGAATCAAGGAGGAGACTCCCAGGAATGTGCGGACAAAACTGAAATTAAAATTGATCGAGCGCACCGGAGTCTGGGACCACAGCGGGGAGAGAACCCCAGAGATATCATCGCATGTTTTCATGATTTCCAGGTGAAGGAGACTGTGTGGAGGAAAGCTCGAGCTATAGGTGACATACAATGGAAAAGTTTCAAAATACAGATCTTTCAAGACCTGGCGAAATCCACTCTACAAAAAAGGCGGGAATTCCGCGAAGTGACGAGATATCTGCAAAAAACTGGTCTGCGCTACAGATGGATCTTCCCCAGCGGCCTCATGGTCACGGTGGGGAATCAGACCAAGAAAATTCAACATCCGGCGGCAGCGAGGAAAATACTAGAGAACATGGGATGTGATGATATGCCGGAAGAGCTACGAAATCCCAATGTGGAAGGCAATGGAGAGAACAATTCAAGTCCAGGCAGAAGGCACCCCCAGGGGACAAGGGGCGGTAACACTAACAGAATGCGGAAGGAGCGTGGTGTGGAGCAGCAGGGGGACACTTGAATGGACTAAAGCTGTAGGGCTACGGCCCAGGCGTAAAGTTTAATCATTTGAATACTGGTAGTAAGTAAGACAAAGCTGGTAATGTTTAACTGATTATATGTGTATGATTGGGAAAGAGTATATTGGAGAGAATGAAGGGGACTGAAGGTTTTATTGTGGGGAAGGGGGGGAAAAAGGGGGTTGAGATCCCGGGGGGGACGACACTTCCTTAGGGATAATCTGGCAGCTAATAGCAGCAGCCATTGGGGGGGAAGGGATGGGGGGGGGGAGGGAGGGGGGGAGGGGAGGGGGAAGAGAGGGCAAGATCACAGTGGGTTCATGGAATGTAAATGGATTGAATACACCTGAAAAAAGGAGAATTGTGAGTAGGGAGATATCAAAAATGCAATGGGACATTATTATGATGCAGGAAACGCATATCCAAAGGAAAGATGTTAGGCTTATTCAATACAAAGACATGGGCCAGAACTTTATACTGGCAGACCCTAGAGGTGGTAAAAAGGGAGGTTTGGCAATTTACATTAAAGAAAAGGTACCTTTTGTTCACGAGCAAACATACCTGGAAAGCCAGGGAAGATGTATTGCAGTTAAGGGAAGGATCAATGAACAACTAATCACGCTAGTCAATATATACGCACCCAATGAGGGACAGGGCGCGTTCTTTGAAAAATTGAGATTGGAATTGATACATTTTGTACAGGGAGAAGTGATTGTTGGAGGGGACTTCAACTGGGCACTAACAGACCTTGACCACTCTAAGGGTAAGAAAAAGGGTGGAGTTTCAGCAAACACGACAAAATTACTGAATCTGTTCAGGGATCTGGATTTGATAGATGTATGGAGATTGCAGCACCCAGGGCAGAGGACATACACCTTCTATTCGCATGCTCAACAAACGTATACAAGGATAGATGCAATTTGGGGCTCCCGTAATATATGGGGGGAGGTAGGAGATTCTAATATAGGGAGTATTCATGTATCGGACCACGCCCCTATTTGGGTATCTTGGAAGGGTTTGGGGAGAGAAAAAGGACACACTTTTTGGAGATTGAATGAATCTCTGCTTGACTCAGTGGAGGACTGTGAAGCTGTCAGAAGGGCGATACAAGAATATCTAGCCTACAATGATAAGGGGGATGTAGCAGAAGGGACGCTCTGGGATGCTCTTAAAGTAGTGGTAAGAGGACATTTGATCAAAAAAGGTAGTCAAAGAAAGAGGGAGGGGCGGAGGCGGGAATTAGAAGTAAGACAAAGATTAGCGGCTTTGGAGACCCAGCATCAAGGAGGACAATGCCCTGAGGTCCTGTCAGAACTGAGGGAATGTAGGGCTGCTTTGCAACAAATTCAAATAAAGCAGATGGAATTTCAAAGGAAGTTGGCACAGCAAAAGTTTTTTGAATATAGTAACAAAGCGGGACGGATGTTGGCGCGACATCTCCGCAGGCGAAGAGTGGGCAATACCATAGTGAAACTTAAAGGGGAGGGGGATTCATTATTGTACCAAGACAAAGAGATGAGGGATAGGTTTGCCCAATTTTATGAAGCTTTGTATACCAAAGAGAGTGTGGCATCGGGAGAACAGATTAAGGAATATTTGAGCGGGTTAGGACTGCATGCACTCACCGAAACACAAAAAGATTTTTTAGAAAAGCCGATAGCTCTAGATGAGATAGAAAGAGTCATTAAAGGTTTAAAAGGTGGGAAAGCGCCGGGGTTAGATGGGTACACAGCCAAATTCTACAAGTTGATGAATAAGGAGGTAGGGCCGTTATTGGTACGGGTGGGGAATGAATGCTTTACATCGGGGAAGCTGTCGAGCAGTATGTATGAAGCAGGAATCTCAGTGATTCCCAAGCCGGGGAGAGATCCCACACTATGTGCATCTTATAGGCCCATATCCCTCATAAATATAGATATTAAAATACTAGCCAAGGTTATGGCGGAGCGAATTAACAAATTTCTGCCCCAATTAATCCATGAGGACCAATCCGGCTTTGTCCCACGCAGGCAAGTAGCGGATAATATAAGGAGATCTTTGAATGTAATATGGGAGGCCCAACGTAGAGGGGGGGATTTTGTACTCTTAACAACAGATGCAGAAAAGGCCTTTGATCGGGTTGAATGGCAGTACTTGTGGGAGGTGTTGGAATTTATGGGGTTTGGCCCAAGGGTTTTGACATGGATGAAAGGACTATATTTAACACCAAAAGCTCGTATAAAAGTCAATGGGGGATATTCGGACCAGTTTCAGATACAACGGGGTACACGGCAGGGTTGTCCTCTGTCGCCCTTGCTCTTTGCGTTGGCAATAGAGCCGCTTGCACAGAGGATTAGGGAAACGGCCAGCATTGAGGGGATCATGGTGGGTGATCGAGAACACAAAGTGGCACTTTTCGCAGACGATATTCTTTTTTATGTTAGTCGCCCGGAAGAGACCCTGCATAATATCTGTAGGGAGCTTAAAGCGTTCGGAGCTTTTTCTGGTTTTAAAGTTAACTATGATAAGTCTGAAGTGCTGGGCATTATGTGTCCCACTGTAGATTTGAACAGTATACTAACCAGATTCTCTTTTAAGCATGCCAAGGAGAATTTTCGATACTTGGGGGTATGGCTCCCCAGGAACCTTGACTCTTTATATGGGATTAATTATGTTGCCTTGATTAGAGAACTAAGATCAGATTTAAGCAGATGGAAGAATGGGCTGCTGTCATGGTGGGGTAGAATAGCGGTCATCAAGATGAACTTACTACCTAGGTTGTTATTCCTCTTTCAAACGTTACCACTGGAAGTACCCTCGGGAACCCTGAACAGATTACAGTCTGATATGTCGCATTTTGCCTGGGGAGAGAGAAGGGCGAGACTATCTAAGCGAATTATGTGGAGTGGAGTGGAAGAAGGAGGGAAGGGGATGCCCAATATTACATGGTACTATCAGGCAGCACAATTGAAGCAGGTGGCGGAATGGAGTAAGGGGGAAAGGGCGCCAGTGGCTGTATTAGAGCAACAGCTGGAACCTAGGTGTAACCTGGAAAGGGGTTTGTGGGGATCTGGAAGGATGTATGGCTCCCGCAGGGGAACTGGTAATCCTTTTATAGGACATTTGCTACATATATGGGAGGTACTAAAACGCAAATTTAAAAAAGGAGTTAAAACATCTACTATGGCGCATATTATTCATGAAGTTGAGTTCCCAGCTGGTGCAGAGGGGGGTACCTTTCATGAATGGTATAAAAAAGGCCTGAGGAGATTTAGAGACTTGATGTCCGATGGAACATTAAGGACATTTGAGACACTAAAAAGGAAGTTTGCTTTGCGTGCGCCAGATAACTATGCTTATCTGCAGGTCAAACATTATATGAGTAAACAGGGGTGGCTACAGGGGGACCAGAGGGAGAGGGAACCCTTAGAAAACATTTGGGTTACACTAGAGGTGGGAAAGAGGGGCATTTCCAAATTGTACAATTATATTAGAGGTAGCACACTGACTAAACTATCCTACATGAAAGCATGGGAGAAGGATCTGAACTGTGAAATGAGTGTGACAGAATGGGAAAGGATTTGCAAAGAGGTAAAAAAGGCATCCACGTGTGTACTAATAAAGGAAAATGCCTACAAAGTTTTAAGCAGATGGTACTATACTCCAGACAGGGTAAAAATGATGTATGCTAATGCCTCCGACAGATGCTGGCGATGTGATAATGATCTTGGTAATTTTATGCATGTGTGGTGGTCCTGCACATCTATTCGTTCTTTCTGGGACGATATAATTCTGTGTCTGACCTCTATTCTGGAGACACAGTTTATAGCGGAACCAAAGTGGTGCCTACTAGGGTGGGGAAATAAAAGGGGCAAGAAATGGCAGAAGCGGCTTAAAAGACTTTGTTTATCAGCTGCGAAGCTGGAAATAGCAGCCCACTGGAAAAAGAAAGTGGGTCCTACGTTTGTTGAGTGGAAACTAAGGCTCCGCACCATAATGGGACTTGAACAATTGACGGACAAACGAAAGGGCAGATTTGACCCGAAGGCGGAGGAATGGAAACATTTAGAGTGTTTATGGACTAATGCAACTACAATACAGTGTATTCAGCCATTAAGTGGAGAGGGGGGGGAGGGAGGGGAGGAAAATTTATTATGTCTTCAATAGTTTATATTGTAGTACATTTCATTAAGACTTGTTGCACAATGGGTAGTCGATTCTGTGATTGTACTTATGAATAAGGTGATTAAATAAAAAAATTTTGTTTCAAATTAAAAAAAAAAAAAAAAAGGGAAGCACACCATTCAGGGATCTCCATGGTAGAAAGATTTGAATCTATTTAAACAATCTTTGTTTTTTCTGTTGTCCATATTACCTGGTCAGGGCTAGTTCAAGTCTTGTCTTTACTTTACTTTACACTAGACTTATATCCCGCTAGTACTGTAATAGTTCCAAGTGAGTCACAGGAAAAAAGAGTGGGACATACATTCAGAAGGTACAGTCAAGCATTTTAAGAGCGCAGTAACTTGAGTTACCATCTAAAACCCAAATTTGTGCATTAACATATTTCTGAAATAAAAAGCCTTTAGTAACTTCTTAAAAAGCAAATAATTACTCATCATTCGAAGTTCTAATGGCAGTGGGTTCCAAAAGGATTCAGCTTTATAAGCAATAGAGTTGGACAACAGTCTTTTGAACCTAATATTACGTACTGACTAAAAATGTAACAAACATTGTCCCTTTAGTCGATCAGACATAGCTAGTAGAGATATTGACCATTTTTATAAGATAATATGGAGCTTCACCTTGCAAAAGCCTGAAAACCATAGAACCTAATTTAAACTGTATCCACAGCTCCACCGGCAGCCAGTGCAAGTCAACAAATATGGTGTTGTTTGATCAGATTTATACAAAGAATAAATCAGCCTGACTGCCGTGTTCTGAATTATCTGTAGACTGTGTAATAATGTTTTAGTACAAGATGAGAAAACACTATTACAGTTATCCAGTCTGGAAAGAATTAATCTAAAGGTGGGAAATGTAAAATATTTTTTAATATGGCGCAAATTTTTCAACAAGAAAAAATACATTTTAACAACTTGATTTATGTGAGCTTGCATATTCAACGTACTGTCTAGCTCCAATTCAGGCATCCTTGTTGATTTATCAAAATAGAAACAGTCTGTCCCACCACTGAATTGGAGGCTACTGAAAGGATGTTGAACCAGAGGAATTTTGTCTTCTCCTTACTTAACTTTAGCCTATTAATAGGCTAAATAGTGATCTAATTCTCAATTATACTAAAACCATTTTTAATGCCAACCAGTGTCTCAGATCATTCAGAAAAAACAGGGCAGAGTATTGAAACATCATCTGCATATACAAAAAAAAGCTAAATTCACTTGTTCCAGAAGAGCTCCCAATGATTGCAACAAAACATTGAACAGGGTAGGTGAAAAGGGGGAGCCCTGTGGAACTCCATAGGGCAGACTCCAGCAGTCTGAAATACTACCATTCCACATAACAGAGTAGGACCTGCTTGTAAGAAAACGCTGGAACCACTTTAATACTGATCCAGAGATTCCAAAGTTGCTCAGGGTAAACATCAAAATCTCGTGGTCGACCAAATTGAAAGCACACGAGAGGTCAAACTGAACCAAAATGGCACATTTGCCTTGGCTCAGCATGGTTTTTTTCCCAGAGCAGCAATCGAACCTACCACAATTTCTGTGCTATATAACCTAATGCAAGATTTAAATAATTTGAAAATGCTAATAAATCTTATTGATGGCCTTTTCATGTGTTTGATTTAACTTAGGTCAACTAAAACCAAAAGAATCTAAAAATTCCATTACTTCCCCTGCTTTAGTCATCTTATTTTTATCAAAATGTAAATTAATGTCATCAATCAATAAAACATAATCACTTTGTACAAATTGCTTAGCAACCAACTCATAAAAAGAGTGTCTACCGTCACTTCATTTTCAAGGTGGGCAGTAAGACAAGAAACAACTTAAAGAACCGGTAAACGAATTATCTCTAATTTCACATGACAGTGCCTCCAAAGAGGGGGGAGCTAATTGTGTCTAACAATTTGACAGGGCCACTATGTTTTTCCCATGCTTCTCATGAGCTCCCATGCAGAGTGGCAGACATGGAAATTTCAAAGAGGCGGTGCAGTTACATCTTTGCAAGTCTTAACTGCCTTTTGAAGAAGTCCTGGAACTTTAGAGACCACAATTCAGAGGCTGGCTGGAAGTACTTATGAGAAGTCTTTCCTTACCGTAGACCCTTCCTCCCAATACTGATCACTGTTGGTCCAAATTCAGAGGCCAAGAACAATATCCTGTGGTCCTGGACAGAAGGTTTGACTGGGGTGGACTCCTTTGCAAACTGCTGTGTTCTGGCTGTGCTCCTTCAAGGAAACTGTGTTTTTTCACTTGGGAGGTTGGACACTACTCAGAGGGACTTCATCCTCAGTCTAGGCTTCAGGGACAGTGTTACGATGATGATGAGCTACAAGGGTTTGAGCTCAAAAGAAGGCTCTGAGACTACTTGTTTTGGGGACCCCAAACAGGATGGCAAACCTCTTCTCATATAGTTCTCTCCAAGGATTACAACTAGATTAAACAGTGTTTTAATTATACAAACATTAAGATTTTGCCATACAGTGTTAGTCCAGAAGTTCATCTAGCCCAGCATACTGTTTCCAATAGAGGCCAATCCAGGTCACAAGAACCTGCAAGATCCCAAAAAGTAGATAGACTTCATTCTGCTTATCCCAGGGATAAACTGTGGATTTCCCCAAGTCCACCTTAATAATGGTTTATGAGCTTCTTTAGGAACTTGTCCAAATATTTTTTTGAAATTCAGTTTATTGAATGGCACACAAAACAACAACAGTACAAACAGGCAAGTTTTTTTTTAACCAGCTACACACTATCAGCTGTTACCACATTCCTAAGCTTAATTATGCCTTGAATGAAAAAGTGTTTTCTCAGATTCGTTTTATATGTGCCACTTAGTAATTTCATGGCGTGTCCTCTAGTCTTTGTACTTTCTGAAAGTGTAGCCAATTAATTTGCATTTACCCATTTCACTCTGCTAAGGATTTTATAAACATTTCATTGGCCATCTAAATTATGAATGCCACTTTGAAAATCTATGCATATGTTTAAGTGCCATTGAAATAATGCATAACCTTTAAACGGCCAGTCATTTAACTTTTAAACAGCGGCTGCGCATCTGATTGTTGACTCAGTCCATTATTTATTTTTTTAATTTATTAGGATTTATTTACTGCCTTTTTGAAGGAATTTACTCAAGGCAGTGTACAGTAAGAATAGATCAAACATGAGAAATAGGCAATTACAGCAGTAAAAATATTCAAGTAACAATACAAAGTATGGCATGGTATATTACTTACAATGTCAACACAATATGTTTTATATTGCGGACAGTGAGGACAGTGTGCAGCACTTGAATACAGTGTGTGGCACCAAAACACTGTATATGGTACAGAGATGCAGAGTGTGAAATCCAAGGGAAGGATATGGATCTTATATATTACTAGGCTGAAGATAAGAGACATTTTGTCCTTTTATCAAAGCAATTTTAACTGGTAATCTGAGTAGATAACAGATTGGAAGGTGCAAAGCAGCTAAACACACTGATAAGCTGAAGGTTTCACTTTTACACTGTGGACTTGATTCATTAAAGGTTTTCTCCAATTCACTGCCAACAGGGAAAAGCCTTTGATAAATCTGCCAAAGCGACTTTTATCACCAGAAAAACATTTTAATGGCCAACATGAGTCAATTAATGATTAATGAAGTAGGCAGACTACAGAGTAACCACTCTTTTTTTGACCCTCTGTCATGTCTAGTTTGAACATAACCCTGACTGCCTCTTAATGGATACAACATGAGAGGGATGACCTTTCCCAGTCTCCTTGCATGTGCTGCATCATTAAACATCTTCAGGGATTCGTCTGTAAGAGCTGACAATGTTTCCTGAGGTTGTTTATATTGTTAAGACATAAGCTTAATATACATGAAATTCCTGGCTCCAACATTTTCTCTCTTGAATTGTAATGGCCTGCTCTCACCCCCAAATCCATGCTTGAATGCTAAGGATTTTTTTTCTAGGATAGGGTCCTATGGAAGGAGCTATTTGGCATAAACTTATAGTTTAAGAAGGGGAATTCCCAGAAAGAAAGAGATGCAGGCAGATGTGAGAGTTGATGGTTGCATCTTATGGGAAACCAAGTATAAAGCCCTGTTTTGGGGTTCTGCCCCTGGTATCCCTGGAGCCAGGGAAACTACTGATATAGAGGAGCAGGAACCATTTATTTATTTATTGCATTTGTATCCCACATTTTTCCCACCTCTTTGCAGGCTCAATGTGGCTTACAATAGATCATGAATAGTGGAAATATAAAAGAGATGGACATTTAATATTACAGAAGGATCTTGAGCAACATGGTAATGATAAGCATGATAGTAGTATTAAAAGCAGATATTGTAAAACAATTCTGAATATATGTGGAGGAGTTGTGTATGTTCACATTGGTTGATTATTTTGGTATGCCATACTTGTGACTGTACTTACTGGTCTACAGTAGTATCAAACATATGACAATTCCTGATGATCCTAGTGCCTTATATGTGACAGTATCTTGTGATCGCAAATCACTTGTGATAATTCTTGCTGATCAATTACTATGCATCAAACAGTGCCTTCTGGTCTAGTGTGCTGCATAAAACAGTTCTGACTGGGGTTGGAGTAGCTTGCCTTAGACGGTGGTCTCATTGTTCTGCCTTGGGAGGGACAACACCATGTTCCATTAAAATATGACAGCTTGATGCTTTACTCTTTAAAATATACATGTAACTCAATGCAGGGGGCTTTCAGGTATGCCCTTCATTCTAACAAGGTATGTCTCAAATGGCTCTATAAAATAGAATGTGAAAGTTGCTCATCTTCCTCTGGGGATTATGACTTCTAGTTGCAGGACCTGAGATGGACATGAGAGAGGTAATTTTCCCTAGCCATTTACCTGTATAAATACCTATACACCGGTGTAAACTGACTTGTCTGAAAATTGATCCATTGTTTCTGTTCATTTATACTATGAAGGTTTTTAAATATCTATCATTTCTCTCTCTCACCTTTTTTCCCAGAGTACACATATTTAGATCTCTCAAGACTTTCTATACTATATGATAAAGACCATTGACCATTTATTATCCACCCTCTGGATTGATTCCATCCTTTAAAGGTGCAGCCTCCAGAATTACACACAGTACTCAAAATGAGATTTCACCAGACGCTTATGTAGAGGCAGAATCACATCCCTTTTCTTGCAGACCACTTCTTTTCTCGTGCATCCAAGCATCTTTCTGGCTTTTGTCATTATCTACCTGCTTGGTTACCTTAAGATTGAACCAGTACATTCAGTAGACCTAAAATTCCTAACTTGAAAGGTGTTTTTCCTAGTAGCAATTGTATCAGCCTGGCAAATGAGTACATTTCAGGCCCAGGTGTTAATCCCTTCTTACCTTTTTTCCGAACTGGGTAGTATTCTGGATGCACCCTAAATTCCTGCTAGTTAGCCTCTGCTTTTCATATCCCTCAGTGCACTGTACTATGTTTTTCCCCAAACTGCATGTGTACAAGGGAGAACAAGCACTACACATGCTGGATTTTTAGGCAGGCTTCCTCCAAAGAACACAACCACATTATAATTCTTCTCAGCTTGTTATATCCTTTGACCTAATCAAAATCAGAACAAGTGTACCTTAATCCAACTGTCTGGCAGACTGCATTTCACATTACTACCCCTGGTGGGAATACATCTGAAAAGATTGACAAACGTGTAAAAAAGTGAGATCTATGGCATATTCATTTACTGATCTCTGCACAGTATTAATCAATGAAATCTGCAAGGCGGAAATCTGGTCCTTAATTCACATTTATGGTTTGCCTTGTATTACCATTGTTATTTTGGGTGTTATGTTGTCAATATTAATTTTGTTTTGTTCTGAACTTATATAGTTGGTTGAGCTTCTGTTGTAAAGTGCTATGCTTGATTCAACAGAAGAGCGATATATCAAGTATGATAGATAAATAAATTTATCTGTTTTCAGCTTGCATTACTCTTTGGATAGCTTCTCTCATAGAGGTAGTTCCCTTGGCCAGGCGGTATTATAAGGACTCTTTAACTATTAAACACTTCTGCTCTTCTTTTTCTCTTCACTGGGTTGCTCTTAAAATGTAGCAGGCTAAGTTGAAAATGGGTAACCCTTAGTTTTGGATTCTCTACTAGTATGGTTAGCTAATTTCATCCTTGTCCATAGAGAAGCAGAGATGTTTACCTGTATTGGGGTTTCTCCATAGACGGATAAATCAGACACACATGCCCACCCTCTCCCAGAGGAGTTACATCTAGAGCTTCGTCATGGATTGAGGGACTGAGGAGCAGCCACGGTGCAGGAACTTTTATGCATATCTTTCTGAGTTCCAAGGGAGCAGGGTTAGTGTTGGTGCCATCAGATGGTATCACCCACTAGTGTGTCTGATTTTCTTGAACTGTATTCATTGCAATACTTTTCTGCTATTTATTTTTTTGTTACATTTGTACCCCGCGCTTTCCCACTCATGGCAGGCTCAATGCGGTGGGCAATGGAGGGTTAAGTGACTTGCCCAGAGTCACAAGGAGCTGCCTGTGCCGGGAATCGAACTCAGTTCCTCAGTTCCCCAGGACCAAAGCCCACCACCCTAACCACTAGGCCACTCCTCCACTCATTGAATGAGAGTGTATCCCAAGTGTCTTGAAGAACTAGGTCCCTATCAAAGGACTCTTACTCTGTTGTGTGAACAGTGACAGTGCACGAGAAATCATTGCTACCCAGGAACAGTGGTTTCATTTGCAAAGAAAATATCAAGAGGCATCAGTCTGAAGGAGTAGATGCAGGAAATAAAACCCATTGTCATGTTGTGGACCATTGATAATCAGAAGAGTAATAGCTGCCCATCCTGAAAAGATTTTATTCTCAATGAGGAGAGGCCCTCACTCTGATTTTCCCAAGTTCAGAGTTGCAGGAGGGCAGAAGAGAAAAAGGAGTGCATAATGAATCAGGATTATGAAACTTTTCATAACAAATTGATGGGAAGCCTGAGCCCTAGGAAATGCCATGGAGGTTTTCTTCTCTTATCACCTTTCACACTAATTAGCAGTTGATTGGTCTTGAGCACACTGCAGATGAACCGGCATTAAATAGGCTGCATCTGTTGTTAGAGATGAGCAGACATTCCCTACCTCCTGGATGTAGAAAGGGAAGCTGACAAGGTCCCAGGAGACAGGAAACACAAACAGAAGAATGAATCGAGTTCTCATTATAGAGATGGCCCGAAATTTTGGTTCATCTCCTCCTTTGTGTCTTCCATCAGCACAAAGAGCTCTTCAAGGGTGCCTACATTGGAACAGGGGGAGCCTCATTAAGAAACTAATTAAGAAAGGAACTTCCTTCAGCCATGAGAAACTTTGTTGGCGCTGCCTGGTTTCAGAGCAAGATTTGAATGGGAAGGGCTTTCAGTTTTGTTTTGAATAAGAGTACCAAGCACCAAGAGTTTGTATTTTCATAACATTTCAGAACTATGCACACTCGAAAGAGAAAGTTGTTAGATTTAATGGCATTTGTGTTCTAGAGAATGGCTTTGGGCTGAATTGGAGGCCAGTGCTTAGGAAGTGACTCATTATAATGTAGTAACTTAATAGCTGTTGACAGATAAGGTCCTTTTGGCATACCACATCTGCCCATTTGCACCTTGTCTAGTGTTGCCACATATTCACCGTACTCGAGCTCTGATCTTCTTCCAATTCATTTGTCACTGCCCTTTGTATCTGTCCCCACTGAATATGTTATAATAAGTAACTAGTTTGTTCACTGGGTGAATGAATGCAAAGATTTCTGGTTGTGTGGGACACTGATTGATTGGATGATAGGTTGAGTGGCTGAGTGAGTGAGCAGATAAGTGAGATGTGGTGAGTGACTGGAGTGAGCAGGTGACTGAGTGGGATTGGTTCTACAGTTTGACTATGCAACTCTCCTGCTTCATATTCCAGGCCAGTAAAAATGGGTTATCCAGTCCTGGTTTTTCAATTTGATGGGAATCTTGGAGAAAAGCTGTCTGAGGGGAAACTAACTTGAGAATCAGAATAAAGGAAACAAATATAATTTGTGCAAAACATTTGAATTGTTGCTGGAAGGCAACAGGGTCAGGGCTGGCTGTTGTAGCACTCACAGTTCCAGAAGAGTTTCTTCTATCCTAAAGCTAAAAGTGCAACATAAGATGGACTTTGTTAAAGCTTTAGTTTGGGCAAAGTTTCTGCAGTAGTTGTAACGCTGTGAAGAGTTAAAGCTGTGTCGGTTCCCTATTTTAATGTTGTGATTATAAAGAAATACAGTCAACTGCTTCATATATTGGTTTTATGTTTTGAGGTTACATTCTGATTTGAGCTTGCTCTGCTTTTAACCCTGCAGAGACCACCAGCACCCTGCTGCCTTTAGGATCAGCTGAAGCACATGCTTTTTCTGCAATTAAGGTTTGCTCTTGTTCATACTTTGAAGTGCTTTATACCCTCAGGGCGAAACTTTTGTGGTTATGGATAAAAGGGAAGATGAGCACTTCTTAACCTCTCCAGCAATCCCTTATCCTTATCAGCAAGAAAGGTTCAAAGGTTTTTGTTCCAAGGGCATCAGCCAAGAAACAGGATGCTAGAGTGCAGAACCGGGCTGGCAGAGGACCCATATGAATACTGGGGGAAGAAAACTGGACAGGGGCAAATAGAAGAGTTTTAAGAATGACTGGGAGAGAGAAGTTGCCTTACCATTGATTTAAAAAAAAACAAAAACGTTTTTGTAAGTTAATACTATTTCAAAGATAAATTACATAAAAGAAGCAAAAGTTTTCAGTGGAAAGGAAGTTCCAAACTAAGGGGCTCCAATAGTTTAGGATCAGCAATAAGATTAAAAGATATTTCTTTATAAAAAGGCTGGTGAATGCATGGAAAAACTTCCCAAGGGAGGTGATAGAGACAAAAGGAATACAAAAATTAAAAAAGCCTGTGGTAAGCACTCAGAACCCCCTACTTACGAAGAAGCCAGAGATCTACTGCAGTCCTGGCATTGCATCGGTAATGAAATTTGGCAGGTTAAATAGGTCTTATTTTCTTTATTTTTCCATCAGATTCTGTTCACGTGGGTAAAATCTTTCTGCACAAATTCCCTGTGCTCACAGATTTATCTGGACAATAAGAGGGCAATTTTGTACAGGGCACCTAGGCTTGGAGATAGAGAAGGTGCTGATTTTATAAAGAAACAAAGTTGCTTATGCCTGTTTATAAAATACTAGCACAAATCCTGCAGAAATTGTGCATAGATTGAAGGAATGGACATTACGCTTTCCCAAGATCAGATGCAGCAAAAGTGATAGCATATATTTTATAAAATAAGTGTGCAAATCATGACTCCAACTATGTTCTGCATAACTCCTCGTCTGAGCACACCTACTTTAAAAGTATACACCATCTTGTACTGTGCCTACTTTTATGCATGACCTAATTTTAGGAGACGTCTTTTTCCACACAGAAGGGGTCAGGGTGTGCCCAGGGTAGGATTTTTAAAATTGGCCATTTAGCACAATATTTAGCACCAACTGAATATGTGCAAAAAACCCGCAAAACTTTGTTCACCCAAATGGCTATCCTAAACCTAACCACATCTTCAGTGACAACTTGCATACATACGTGTTTGTGTGTTGCTATGTGAGTGTGTCTTTACTGTGTGTCTGTAATAAGGAGAAGAGATGGGAGAGGAAGGCAGTTTGAAAGGTGCAATTTCTACCCTGCTGATGGCAACAGATATTATTAATTGGCAGTACACTGAACAACCGATAAGAAAACTGTATGATTCTTGAAATAGTTTTCACGCTAGAATTGACAAAGAAAATGAAATAAAGGGATAAGGAATTATGAACATCCTCTGTGTTTGTATTTGTGGGGTGTGCAGGTGTTTGTGGGTGTGTAGGTATAGCCCTGTTTTGTGTTGTGTGTTGGACATGTGAGTTAGTGGGGGGGGGGGGGGGTTCCTTGCAAAAGTGGCAAGTGAGGGGGTAGGGTAGTTTGGAGCATGTAGGCGTAATTGTGGGGGCCTATTTGCATATTATTTGCTTAAAGCATTGGGAAGTACATTTTTTGTGTTACATTTCTGTTAAGAAACCACTTGCTGAGCTTTAGCGCAGGGCTGTAATACAAGGTAACTGCATCAGCTCCTCTGTCAGGATGACAGCATCTATCATCCTGTCGTGCAGATAATATGTTTTAATGCTTTAATAGTACTTAATATACTGTGTTTTCCAGCATGTGGATTAACGCGGTTTATAATAAAAGCATATTATAAAATATAAAAGAATTCCATTAAAAGACAGGAAAGAGTCTCATTCGTTCAACAAGATAAAAACAGCTGTGTATCCAAATGAAATGTGGGTCACTCCTGTGCCCTCTGTTACCTGTGGGCTGGAAACCCCTAGTACTGGTTCCCATAGCACTACCTCAGGGCACAAAGCACTAAAGGGCCTTTCATCAGCAGTCAGTGTGAGGGCTGCTGGCTGCATGCAGTGAGACCCTCTCCAGCACCTTGCCAGCAGATTTGCATAGCCTCCAGTCATTGGCTGTCAGGGAGTGATGCAGTTTTGTCTAAAATCAGGGGAGAGGAGGTGGGTGTCCTTTCTAGTCTGTATGTTGGCAGGTATTTCTGAAAGGGATTCTCAAGAGTAAGTACCTTTTTCTTCTTGCACATCTTTATTTTCAGTCATGATTTGCAAAAGTAGCTTATGATACATCTGTTATTTTACTAGCAAAGAGAGCGTTTATTCCAATGACTCTCTTCTGTTGTGGGTTATCAGAGGGAGCAGATCTAGAACAGTACTGGCATGATACGCCCGTCTGAATAAAGTAGTATTGAAATAGAAACACAACTTTGTATATGTGATGTTGGAAGAGGGAGAACCCATGACTGCACAGCTCTTTGAAACAGTTTAAGCTGGGAGAGGTGATGGGGAAGGATTTACCGCTGTACTGCTGTAGGGTTTGTGTCACATGAAAGAAAACCCAAGCTCAGTCATCACTCTGTTTAAATCTAGGGCAGACAACTATGCTTTAGAAAACTTAAACTAGATGGAATGAGAAGAGCTAAACCCTGCAGTATTGGCTGAGAAATCCAAATGTTCAAACCTAAGGACATGCATGGGCCATGGCATCCTAGCAGGAAAAGCAGACCGCATCAGATTTGTAATAATAAATTATAAACACAAAATGGGGAGGGGGGATGGAAGACCCACAGTATAATAAACATCAGTAGTTCTTACCATGTAGAAGTCTAAAAGTATTCAGATACTTGAGAAAATGCTAGCAAATGTAAATTAAAATAATAAGATATGTAACCATTTTAGTACAGAAGGATCTCATCAAAGTGTTTACTGTTATGAAGTGACATAAGAATCATCATTGGGAAATCTGAATTGAAATCCCACAGTCACAGGTTGGAAATAAAAGAAGCCATAGCTATCCTCCACATGGCTTGTTCAGTCAAACGAAACACGCCCTCATCATCTTGTGATAATTTGTCAGTTGTTCTTTGTCTTTTGCAGAGAGATTATGAGGAGTTATTGTATTTGTAACCCTTGTGAGCTAGGTTTAAGTTTTGGTGATAAAGAAAGTGCAGAGCACCCGCAGGTCCATTCGCACACTTGTAGAATAGTAGAAAGGAAAAACAAATTCACAGAAAAACCAGGGCAAGCTCAACATTCTGGGGGTCAGCCATGTGGTGCCTGGAAGTGTGAAATTTGAGAAGGGCCAGCAGTCCCAGGGCACTTTTGGTTTGCAGGATTGTTTTTCAGTGAAATATTTTTCCTTTTAAAAAATGCTGAAAACCGTGGATAAGAGATGTTCTTCTTCCAGATTAAGCAAAGCAAACTGATGTGCTGGGTGGTGGGGTTTTTTTTTTGTACTTTCATGACTTGCTTTTATTGGCAATTTGTACCTGGTTCTTAGATCATTTTTAATTGTGTTTTCAGGGTCTTAGATTTTTCTTGCATGCATTATATGACTTGTGAAATACAGAGGTTGAATGGAGAACAAATCAGTTTTGAAAATAAGTATACATGATTTTGTCATTCCATAGCCATGAACACCGCTGGATGCCCTTTGTCGCTGCCTCCTTTGGATTAGTTAGCAGATGAAGAACATGCAGATACCCCCTCTTCACCCCACATCTGGATTTCCCATTGGAGCCTTGTGTTTTTAGCTGTCAGTTTGTGATCTGCATCACTGCCTTTACTGCACAGAGAGCAAACCTATAGAACACTTGGCAATTCTGAATTTGCATGTTTGCCTCTGGCCAGTTGGAAATTGAAAGTTGCGGAGAGATCCTGGTCTGGAGGAGTAGTCATTCTTGGCTTAGTGAAAAGATTGGTGGGGGTGGTGGAGAACAGAGAGAGGGCAGTTATGGTCACTTCCTCATTTTTGCAATGTTTTGGGAGACGTCTTCCACCGCAACAGGAGCAGCAGCGCTCCAGATGGGGACCCGACCAAGTGAGACGGCCACGTCAGAGATGGTGTCGTAACCTGCTGAGGCCTCTGGGGCCAGTCCGATGCCATCCAGAAGCACCACCCCGTATATATCACTGTAGGTATCAAATAATGGAGAGCTCTGGTAGCCATGTTAGCCCTAGAGATATATAGATTCTTTATAGGCTGCAATGACCTTTTATTAGAGCAACAAAACCTTGCTAAAAGATTTGGGGGGGGGGGGGGGGGGACTTTTGGGAGTTTTCCAGGCCACAAAGGTCCTTCCATGTCTGAAGAACAGCCTGTTGTCATTCTAAGCACTTCCGTACAGAAATATATTTATAAATAAATCTTATGTTCAAATAAAAGGATTCACTGTCTGCAAATAGCATAGGTAACTAAACCAACCCCAAATCTGTTTTATATCTGCTCCCAAAATGATTCTCTCACTTCACCAGTTAGAAAGGTGTAGCTAAGCAGAAGATATGCCCATGGCAACTTGGAACAATACATTTTAAAAATAATATATGATCCACTGAGTGAAAAGGTACCAAAAGTGGGGTTACAAATAAGAGATAAAGGCTATAAACGTTTGGAGAGGTACATTTGGGCAATTTTTATTTTTGAAAGTTTTGTGTACTACAGGGTCAGTAGAATGGGACTATTCAGTTTTGTTCTACAACTACCTAAAGTGGTGTATGTGATTTCTGGGGTTAAGTATTTTTAATTGATAAACGTTTCTCATTTTTTTAAAGACATAATTAGTCTATACATGAGACTGAAATTATGGTGCCTTTTTGCTTAGGGAGTCACATATTTGAATCTGTGTAATTTAGAGGGACGTTTGGAGCAGTTATGACAGTTTGCAGGGTAATAAGCCCTTTTGCTTAACATTAGGTGGTTAAGAGTTGTTGACTTTGCCTTGTCCCTACATCAAGGCAATAAGACCTTGTAAAGCCCTTCTTTTTAGTCATTATTATTGAAGCCCTACTGCTAGATGGAATTGATCCTTTTCATTGAGGTTTTCTTAGATTGAGATTGGGATTTCACGAAAAGCTGTAGAATGAGGAAGCCTTGTTACAAAGAAAGGTGTGTCCTAAGGATGCTGATGAAACATATGTCTTGGCTTAATTTAAACGTATCCTGGAGATGAAGTTAGAAAGGTTCAGGCAGTGCATGATTGGAAAGTGCAAGAATGTCCTCAGGTCTGCACTAGACAAGTTACGTTTCAGTATAGTCAAGAGAATCGGAGCGTTCCAGAGCATCCAGCCCAGCTCCAGTGTTGTCGGGGAGGGGCTTTCCTTTTTATTTATCTTTTGAATTGATTGTCTTTCTGCTGCTGTTGGCCTTCAGCTGAATTGGAGAAAGAGCTGAGAACTGGCATCATGAGCCTTCATTTACAATTATCCAGGGATTTATTTCTCTTGAAGCCCAGTCACTGCAGTGGCAGCCCTTGACAGGGAGTCTTGCACCAGAGCTCCTTCTGGAATCCTATCATAGACCCTGAATCTGGCCACTGTGTGTCACAATTATGAAATAGCTAGGACTCCTCCCCAGTGGGGTTTGTGAATGTTTTCTCCGCAGCATCCCAAGGCAGCCTGGAAAGCAGAGTCTGGGTTTGGTTATGCTGTCATCATTTACCTTTATCTTGTCAATGACCTTGTAAAGTAGCTGGATTTTCCAAAATAGAGAGGGAAACAGAGAAGTTATATGTTTTTACTGCAGACTCTTCCATGTGTTCTGCACTTGGTTAGTCTAATGAGGAGACTGTCAGACACATGGGAAAATAAAACAGCCATGATATAGTACTGTTTGCTCAGTTGTGCAGTATTTTCCAGGACTGATCTGGAAGGAAACCGTATGGCCAGCTTAGGCAGAAGCAATGCCACATCATTCTGCTAACACCCAGCAGTGGATTACCCCAGGCAGGTCTTTTCAGGCAAACTGTTTATTTTTGTGTGTGTAGTACATGCCCTGATTGAAACTACCCCAGCCATTTATTTTACTGTTCAGTTTTACAGACAATAAATGTATTTTTTTGCTGATGAGGAATGTTCAGTGACACATGAGAATTGGTTTGACAGACAAGCTGTTGCAGGCTAGGGCCCCTCATGAATGAGCTTTCAGTCTGGGTGCATTGATTTGGAAATGTTTGCAGCAAAGACGTCTCCAGTGCTGTGTTGTGCAGGGAAAACCTGTGCTTGAGCTGTCTGCTCTTTAACTGCAACACAATGGTTTATTGCTTGGGGTAAAAGGGACACTCTCTCAATTTCTCCCTTTTCCTCATGTCGGCCACGCAAGCCCTGGTTATCTGTTTCCTTCTTTTCACAGAATTTAGGGGACCTTTTGGTTTCCCTTTATCATCTTCTCTTTTCTTACCCCTAACTACTTAGAGCAGTGGCGTAGCCACAGGTGGGCCTGGGTGGGCCGGGGCCCATCCACTTAGGGCTCAGGCCCACCTAACAGCAGCACATATTTAGTGCTAGCTAGTGGAGATCCTAAGCTCCGCCAGCTGAAGACCTCCCCCTGATGGTGCTGAGAACACTGCTGTCCACTTCAGCAGTCTAAGCTTCCTAAACTTCTGATACTGGCCTCATTGCATTGGGAGGGGGGGGGGGGGAGAACACTTGGTGCCCACCCACTTCTTGACTAGGCCCACCCAAAATCTGCTGTCTGGCTACGCCCCTGACTTAGAGTAGGCTCTGGAGGAGCCATGATTCTACAGGCCTTTGATAGCATAAGGGCCACTTTCATCAGTCTCCAGTGCATTGGTAGGTGTGTTATTTTTTTGTTATTGGTGCACTGAATCATCTGATTGTAGAAGTGTGGGCTGACAAATGCAATTGTTACAGATGAATGCTTCGTTTCTTAGTATTCATTTTGAAAATTTATATTTGACAAGCCCTTGATATATTGCAAGGGCCAAATGATTGGCATCAGTGCAGTTCATAAAATAAAAGCAAGATAAGGAGAAAGCAGAAGAGAAAATAAGGGGAAGCAAATTGAGAGATGGAAGAAGAGTTGTGCTGTGTAAGTGTGTTGTGAACACCTCATGGAAAATCCAGGGCTTAATTTGTGTTTTAAAACTGGAGTAAGAGGATTCAGAGTGGATGTCATATGGGAGAGTGCTCCAGAGCTTGAGACCTAAGTAGCTGAAGGCTGTCTTGCAGATGATAGGTAGTATGCTACTGGTATTAGGGAACTTGGTGCTTCCATGGTCTGTACAGCATAGTCACACTATAGGCCCTTTACATTGTAATGGGATAAGGCCAACACAGCACGTCAGCTCCTCTCCCTCCTCCAATTAACCTGGTCCTGGCTGTAGCAGCTCTTCAGGTGTGCGGAACACATCTGGACAAATTTGAGGAAAAACATTAAGCAAACAGAATCTCCATGCAAAAGCTTTTGTCTTGGTTGATGTGGATTAAGGAGCTTGGATAGCTTTTAATTTGAGTGATCATTTGTTTCCTTGTACACAGAGAACAATGGCCATAGGGACCTCTCATATTGCCCAGTAATTATTGCATATTATCTGGAAACTGATGAGGGATGTGGGGAGGATTCATTCAAGGGTTTAGAGAAATTACCTTCAGCCTGAGAAGCTGTGATTAATTCCTGCACCTGAAGAGAAGATTATATCACCTTCTTAATATCCATACATTTCTTGAATAAAAAATAATGATAAAATACAGGATAGACAGCATAACAAAGATTTCTAATTGTGATTAGTGTGCAGACAGTGCAGAAGCTTTGAGGTATTAATTACATAAGGCGAAAGCTTGTTAGTTTAAGCCTCCAACATGCCCCTTTACTTTAATAGACAGACCTAGGACTGACTGACAACACATTCATTTTCTATAGGGGATGAAGCATTTTTTCTTAGCTTTGTAGTCAGATAGTTTGAGCCCCTCTTTCTGCTCTCTCTGCCTCTTCTATTGCCTTCTCACAACTTCTCATGCACCTATGTGGCTGAAAAGCCTATCGAAGGGAGAAAAGAATATTTTAAAGCCTAGCCAAGTGTCTCAAGTAGAAGACAAATCCTCTGAGACCCTCACCAAGGCCCCCACCAACCTACACTCATGTTTCCTCTTCCCCCGAGAAGATATAACCAGGGTTAAAACTCTCCTGAATTAGCTTCTTCTGTGAACACCCATCTGTTTACATGGACAGCGGACACCGGAACACTGCTCCACAGAATATTATTACTGGCTGGGAAAGGAATGCTATCGATCAATCAGCACAAGATTTGTAGCAGTGTGACACTTCTCATTGACTTTACCCAGATTTGTTCAAATACATGTGACACTGTGCATGTTGACATAGTCCTGGTCTCCAAAGCTTAGGTATGGCATTTACAGGTAGCTTTACTTATTTTACAGAATGGATAAAAAAAAATCCTTTGCAAATGCACAAATATCTACCTGTGGTAATGGATAAGTGGGAATTAGCCAAAGGGCAGCTCTGATGCTCACCTTTGCATTAAAGAAAAAAAATCTCCACTTAAGGGAAAGGGAAATGAGACTTGATATACCGCCTTTCTGAGTTTTTTTGCAACTACATTCAAAGCGGTTTACATATATTCAGGTACTTATTTTGTACCAGGGGCTATGGAGGGTTAAGTGACTTGCCCAGAGTCACAAGGAGCTGCAGTGGGAATCGAACTCAGTTCCCCAGGCTCTCAAAGTCCACTGCACTAACCACTAGGCTACTCCTCTACTTTAAAACCTTCCAGTGGAACTTTATTTCACCAGTCTCTGAAAAGAATTACGTTTATTTTGGTTCAGACCGCTTTTCAGATCATATTAATTTTCTGTTTGAGAAATTTATTAAGTTCTAGTTTGGGTGCTAGTATGATCTCTTCTCACCAAGGATTCCAGAGACCTGGATTTAAGTGCCACTTCCAGGCCTTCAGGTACAGGATGAGCCAGTTCTTCTTTTAAGCAAAATTGCAACTACAAAGCATATGTGGCGGAACAACATCAAGGTTGGCTAGTTTTTATTTATTTTATTGCACTTGTATCCCACATTCCCCCACCTATTTGCAGGCTCAATGTGGCTTACATAGATTTGTTGACATTGTCATTTCAGGATATCAGATACAGTTAGTAATGTGTAGCGATCAAGTAAGAGAAGAGAGAAGAAGGAAGAGAGTGATTGGGATAGTTACAGAACGTGGGCGTTCATAATTGAGCGGGTTGGTGAGGTGACTTAGTGAGATTGTAGGCCTTGTTGAAGAATAATGTTTTCAGAGATTTTTGAAAGATAGTTGTTTCGTTGATTGCTTTCAAGTCTGTGGGTAATGTATTCCATATCTGCGTGCTCATGTAAGAGAAGGTAGTGGCATGCATCAGCTTGTATTTAAGTCCTTTGCAGCTGGGGTAGTGCAAGTTGAGAAATTTGCGGGATGATCTTGTGGCGTTTCTGGACGGTAGGTCCACTAGGTTTAGCATGTAGATTGGGGCATCTGCATGAATGATTTTGTGTATAATCGTGCAGATCTTGAATGCAATGCGTTCCTTAAGTGGAAGCCAGTGAAGTTTCTTTCTTAGGAGTTTTGCGCTTTCATATTTCGTTTTTCCAAATATGAGTCTGGTGGCCGTATTCTGGGCAGTTTGGAGTTTTTTGATTGTCTGCATCCGACGTTTAGTGAATTGCAGTAGTCCAGATGACTTATTACCATTGACTGTACCAGGGTACGGAAGATGTATCTCGGGAAGAAAGGTTTTACTCTTTTAAGTTTCCACATGGTGTAGAACATCTTTTTCTTCGTGTTTTTCACGTGGGTATCAAGATTGAGGTTTCGATCAATGGTGACTCCTAGAATTTTCAGGTTTTGTGAGACAGGAAGGGAACAGTATGGTGTGATTATGGTGGTGAAGTTTTTTGTGTTGTGTTGTGAGGTGAGTACCAGACGTGTTTTTTCTGTGTTAAGTTTTAGTTGGAATGCATCTGCCCAAGTGTGCATTATTTGGAGGCTTTGGTTGATCTAGTTACTGTTAACCTGTTGTGTGACCCCAATGCCTCCTTTTCACTTCCTCTAATTGAATGCTAATAATTGTGCCATTCCATCTGCTCCCTATTTAGATATCTTTGGGTAATGAGCTAGTCTGTGCAGCTGTGTACTCCAGTGGTGGTTTTTAACCCAGTCCTCGGGACACACCTAGCCAGTCAGGGTTTTCAAGATACCCACAATGAATATATGAGATTTTGCATACAGTGCCGGTAGTGCATACAAATTTATCTCATGCATGTTCATTATGGATATCCTGAGAATTTGACTGGCTGAATATGTCCCAATGACTGGGTTGATGAAGAACCCCTGTTCTAAAGTGCTGTGATTCCACGTTGCACAATCTATTTTTTTTTTTTGCTTTGGGTTACATTTGCTGTGGTTTTTTGCCATTTCAGTGGCTATGTCTAGAAGATGTAAACAGAGGTGATACTTCAAAGTGAGCCGTCTGTACCTGGGGGAATCACTAGGGAACACTTAAAACATTTTTGCCCTTTGAAGTCTTCTAGTTTATTCTGTTCCGGATGTCTTATCAGTTCAGTGTTTTCCAACATGCCTGACAGGTTTAAGGGTCTCTTGAATGCTGGTGAGTGCAACCTACTGAGGCTAAACGGAGGATAACATTTACCCTATGACTAAAGGCTTTCTGTTTGACCACAAATAAAAAATATATACATTTTAGGCTAAAGCACTAAAAACATTTATAACAGGAAAGCAAAAGTTCTATTTGGGTTTAGAAACACATTTGATGCATCTTTTCTATTATAGTATTTTTAGTGGCTTGGTCTAAAATACGTATATGTATTTTTAATTAAAGATCTCTTAATGTCTATTTTTGTTTATCAATAATTAGTTTGGACACACTGTTACATTATTTCTTTGGTACAAACTGTAAAATGACAACTGCAGGGAGCCTTTGCTGAGCAAGTGGTTATGGGTTCCTTAAGGATCTAATGGTGACATATTACAGCCACTAGCTTGACTAGACTAGCTTGAGTGTTTAGTCTGCCACACAATTCTGGGAGTTATCTCTTGGATTCGGTACTGCTGAATGTGTACGCGAGAATCGTTGCTTTATGATAGGTCCAAAAATCTGGAAAAGCAACACCAACAAGTTCTTTAGGGTTTTTCAGGGTTTTCAAAGCTATTTTGAGACTTTGGAAGGGTGTTTTTTTTTTACGTGATTATTAATGGACACCTGTAAACCAACTTTCTTTTGTACCCATATGAGCCCCATAATGTGTCCATATCTCAGTGTTTTCCATCTTGTTGTACCATATGCCTGGAACAGCCTACTTGAATTGGATGCATCATGCTCTATCTGTGGTTATGTTCAACTCTAGCCTTAAACCCCACTATCTAAAGTCCTGGTTCTCATTGAATTTATGCAGTTGACTTTAAAGGTAACCAGATAAATTGTAGGATTTGAAAATTCAGGGCCAATGACCTTATCATTTTTGTCAGGACAACTCGATGCCTGCCAGACATTATCTGGTTGAAAGTGAGAGGGTTTGAAGATGTACCACGTGCATAGTTTAAAGTTATCTAGGTAGCACTAAATATTCCGTGAACTACACAAATAGCTGCCAGATTGCTTTATCTAGTTAAGATTAGGACCACATATTTACCAGTCAACTTAATCTCACAAATCATTTGAAAATCCGCTGAAAGTTAACATGTTAACTGCTAAATATTGACCATGTTGTTTTTAACCACATTTACCAAAATAAATGCATTTCCTGAGATCTCTTATTTCTGTGTGTCTTGACTGGGCTGAAGCTCTGTGGAAGCAAGGATTGTGTCTTTTGTGTATAGCATTGCATGTGTCTAGAAGCACTATAGAACTGTTATTGTAATACTCTCACTGCAAAGCAGTATAAGACATTCCAGCCTTTAGTATGAGCTGAACTGTCCACCTGAACAGGTGAGAGGATGTACAAGACTTGGAGTTTTTCTGGTACACACTTTGCTATATTAGCACACAATCACAACTCTATCCAAGTATTTCACATATACCTGGTCAAGAGAATACATTTCTTGTAGCTCATAGTACCATGGTACTTGTTGGCAGATAATGATTAATTTGGGCCATGCTGTCTGCCCTGTTAATCCTATTTATTGAGTCACTACAGACTCTACTTGAACTCCAGTCATTTTTCCCCCTCCCTTCTACCAGCCTTTCTACTTGTCTCATGCTGACTTGAATTATGGCCATCATATTGGTGGCTACCTTTGGCGATTCCAGGTATCTATAAGTAAAATACTTTCTTTTCATACTTCCTCTAGATTTCCCTCCTCCAAGTGCATAAAGATGCTCTTTGTTCTTTGAGTTCTTTTTCTGTTAAAAGTGCCAACATTTTGTGCTCTCTGAAAGCCTAGTGGAATATTTCTATTGTATGCATTCTGTCTTGTAGAGAATATATTTTGAATTCCTTAAGCTTCTGTGCATTGGGGTTGAATTTAAGCTTATTGTATGAATATACCACAGAAAGGAAGGAAAGCACTAACGTTTGTTTGCAGATCAGCTGGAATGCAGAAAGAAAGAATTGAAGACTTTCCAGTAAAGAAAACAAGAAACTATTACCAGACAAAAATACTGTTTTCTTTTTCCAGGAGTTCTGACAAGTCAAGTCAATGGACATTGTCCCGGGCTTGCTGTTTGCTTGAGAGAAAATGACTGTAAACCTGCATCCTGTCTATATATGTCCATCAGCCTTAGGAACAATGGATGCTTTTGCTTTTCCTTCACTTGATCCAGACTCAAGTGATGCCACACCTTGGCGTTTCCTTGCAGCATCTGAGCTGATCCTTTGCAAAGTTTGATGGTTTTTCTAAAGGTGCTAGAAACAAGCTTTAAGAGTGGTCTCTTCAGGTCAGCATCTGCTATGAAGAAGTGTGATCTTTCTGATCTCGAAACTTAGCTACCACAACATCTTTGGATCATTTTTATGTTGTGCCAATAAAGGTGTAGGCCTACAAGGGTTTTGGTTTCTCTTGCAGCTCTCACAAAAGAGCTTTAGAGGTATAGGATAGATCTAAAACCAAAAGAAGGTAGGTATTTGCCTAGTGGTCTGGGCAGGGAATCTCCCGTTAGTGAGAATCTCTTGACATATGGTACTAGACAGGCAGGTTTATTATTGGTATTTCAAGTGACCCAAAAAATTCTGACACACAGAATAAATACTCATTATTGGTCATCACACTGGAGATGGGGTAAAGCTAAATCTGACCAGTAACTCTGAAAGTGCCTACCATGATGGCAGAATCTGTTGCCTCTGGTCTTTCAGACAGTAGGCCAATACTGTCATTCTGAGGAGGGAATAAATATATAGGTGATTGATTTAGATACGAAGGCAAAAGAGCTATCATAGTGCAGGGCTGGATGTGGTAATGTAAAAATTACATTTAGTTGCATGTGAAACTCCATATTGGCAGCATACTTTACTAATGCAACATCTTTTTTTAACTTTAATGTTCTATTGGGTGAACTGCTGTTAATGCCCAAGTGCTGTGCATTTATTTATGGTGTTAACGTTATGAAAGGGCATTATAGTATTCTAGGGTTCCTCTCGTGAGGTATGTCTGAATCTAATAATCTTTCTTATTTTGGAGAGAGAGGTAAGCTGACTATGACTTCATCTGTATTCTTTTGCTTGTATTTTTTACAAGGTTTCAACAGCTTGTGTTCCATGCTGGAGCCAAGATACCTAAAATATGATGTTTATGATATAATGTATTACTGCGTGGGCACAGTATTACAGTTGCATTGCTGGAGTATTCCATCAGACAAACAGCATGCTGCATTTCAAAATTTTATTTTCTGATAATAGATTTTTCCATTTGGCTCCAGGTCATCTGGACAGACTTAAGCTAGTCCTGGTTTTCTCTGATTGCATGAGTGGACTTGTAGTCCAAACGTCTCTTAAGAAAAACTGTTCCATTGACATGGAGTTGGTGGCTTATTCTGCCCATCATAAAGCTGTGTCATACAGTACATGTATGTCCAAACCCAGAATCTCCTGTTATGTTTTTTGTCAGTGTTTATTAGGTATTCATCCCCAGTACTGGAAAACCCTCTCTCAGGAAATCTCACCCACATCTCCTCCTTTATCTCCTCAGTCCCTCGGATCAATGGACACCCCAAGCTGGATAGACATCGGGACCTGGCGGTTTATGACAGTTCCTCCACAGTGATGAGCAGTGAGCTGGAATCCAGCAGCTTCATCGACTCTGATGAGGATGATCGGACCAGCAGGTGGGGAAACTGAAGAATTACATCCCAGGGTCATTAATTATATTGGGCAGAATGTGTTGTGGTTGGAATGCAAGGCTTATCTTGCTCTAGTGAAGAATACAACTTTGTTTATTATATGTGACATCTGGCCTTCAGCACCTTCACCTGTCAATGATGTGTTTAATTATTCTTTTCCATTTTGTTTTGTTGATATACGCAGATATAAATTAAGGATCAGGTCTTCAGTTTGCAACATTCACTTATGTCTCTAGCCCTCTAGATAGAGCTGAATACAAATGGTATTTCATATACCTAAGTCTAGTTCCTGCTCAGGGTGAAAATCAGTCCAACATTTTGCCAGAAAATAGTTGAATGTTCTTGATAATTGAAGTTTAGGATGTATACACTTTAGTATGTTTTGTCAGCTTAATTACTGAATGTTGAAGTTCATATACATGTATAACATGCTAACACATTAATAAAAAACTGTTGAACTATAAAAAAGAGCACTTAAAGGGTAATATTCAGCCTGCAGTGGTCAGCAGTTTTTTAAATGTTAGATATTTAGCCCTGGGCTATACTTGGATGCCAGCAGCCATTGGCACTTACCTAGTTATTGCCAATATTCAGACTAGTACCTGGTTAAACTTAGGACAGTCCTTTTGCTGACCTAACTTTATCCACATAGTTAACCAGTTAGCAAACTGAATATTGCCACTAACCAGGTAACTCCTGGCCCCACTCTAGCCCTCCCTAGCACTATCCAGGTAATGCTGCTGAAAATTACCAGTTGCCCCTGGTGAGCACTTACTCAGATAGAATACACTCCTATCTGATAAGTAACGCTGAGTGTTGACCCTGAAATTTGTAAACCACTTTGGTGCCTTCAGGAATTACATCACACACCTACTCTTGGTAAGGAGCCTTGTGTTCTGAATGCCACATTTTATTTATTTATTTAGATTTTGCTCACACCTTTTTCAGTAGTAGCTCAAGGTGAGTTACATTCAGGTACACTGGCTATTTCTCTGTCCCAGGAGGGCTCACAATCTAAGTTTGTACCTGAGGCAATGGAAGGTTAAGTGACTTCCCACGATCACAAGGAGCAGCAGTGGGATTTGAACCGGCCACCTCTGGATTATAAGACCGGTGCTCTAACCACTAGGCCATGCTATTGGGATGTACTTTCCATGAGTGTTCATAGGTTAGTCTTCCTGTCTGGCTTTTCTTGGGGTTGAGTCTGTTGTTTCTGTTGTAAGCCCAGAGAATGGTTTCCAAGGCAGTCATGTATTTAGCTGCATGGAAATGGAGGTCACAAGAATCCCTCAGAGATGAAAAGTTGCTGCAGGATTCCTGCAGGAGTATAGTCAAAATCACTGGTGATGCCAGAATGAAACTTGGAATGCAATGAGTGGGGCATTTGGAGCACCAGAATGAGGCAGCCAGAATACCAAACTGAGACTTGGAACACTCATTGGTTGAATAGTGAATACCACCCAAAAAGCTGCAGGAGGCTATTGGGGTCAGGAGGAAATAGAGGGCTGTGAGCAAGTAATAGCATCGACTCCAGTGGGAATGGGGGAGATTAATTGCGGGGATGGGTGGGAATGGAATGGATCTTAGTGGATATGAGTGGGTATGGGTTAGATTGCAGTGGGGATGGGTGAAATTTCTGACCCCCTGCAACTCTCTATCATGTTTGTGTTGGGACAGGATTAGAATTGTCCAGAGCCTTTCTATTATCACATGCCAGATTCCAGTGGAATTCTAGCATGTTTTTTGAAAAGAAATCTATTCCGTGATCAAGAAATGTGACCTGAAGACATATTGGAAATAGATGCAGAAACCAGCTTCTCACTAGGCTTGCAGACAAGGTATTTGGCATATAGAGGCATTACGTGCCAGGACAGCAAGGATTTTCAGCAGCATTGTCAATATAGCCACTGCTAAAAATGTTAAAAGTCCTTTTGGCCTATGTAAATTTAGGTATTTACAGCTAATTAGAGGTTTTTTGAGAATACAGAAAAATCAGTATTTATCAGTGTTTTTATGTCACAGGTACTATTGTTCAATACCTTTTCCAGAGATATCAATATGTATGCTTGTGTCAGGAATTATCAGTGCAGAGAAGGCACAAAAGCTGAATGAAGGATACAACGCAAGATAAGGGGAAGTGATATTTTTCTGATGTTCAGCCACTAAACACCTGTTTTGACTTTTTGTTTGCATCAGGGGTCTTTTATTGGTGTTTATTGGCTGAAACCTATAATTAGAAGCAGTAGTTACAAGCCATTGCAGCGCATCTCAACAAATAGTTTTTGTTCTGCTTGTACTTGTAAGTATTTCTGTCATAGAACCAAAGGGGTCTCTGATCACTTTCCCTTACAAACCTGTATTAAGGAGATGAGCTTTATTCTGCCCAAGAAAGAGAAAAGCATTACCACTTGCTACGAGAATTCATGGGCTTTAAGAAAAATACCCCCGGAAATGCTCTTGCATACGTTTACACCTACCCAAGTGGGCAGATAATTTTTTGAAGGGAAAATGTATGTATGTTTGAGAATTCAAAAGTCTGCGCTTCTACTCAAACTACACTGGCTACCTATAAGTTCACGCATTACTTTCAAATTATGTGCATTCACCCACCAAATAATTTATAGTTCATTCCCATCTTACATGCAGAATCTTATAGAGCTATCAACACGCAATGCTAAAAAATCATCCAGAGACTTCCTTGTATTACACTTCCCTCAATATAATATAATCAAATATAAAACTATCCACAATGCTGGATTTTCATATCAAAGTACAACCAGATAGAACTCTTTGCCTAAACAACGCCGTCAAACTGAAGACTATCTCATATTTCAATATTGAGTAGAGAGGTGTGGTAGCCGTGTTAGTCCACTTTTAAAGGTAATCAATAGAAATAAAACAAAATAAAACATGAAAAAGAAAATAAGATGATACCTTTTTTATTGGACATAACTTAGTACATTTCTTGATTAGCTTTCGAAGGTTGCCCTTCTTCGTCAGAAGAAAAATCACTTGATAAGATCGATCTCTAACAATAGAAATAACTAACCCTCTAACTAAACTTGCAATATCAACAACTCTGTCCATATTCACATTCTATTCTATGTATTACAAACATGTTATATACAGGATTTCATGTTGTTATTAGTAATTTTGTGTATATATATATATATATATATATATATATATATATATATATATATATATATATATATATATATATATATATATATATATATACAGTGCACTCCATTTAAGTGCATGTTGGATAAGCGCATGCTCTGTTTAACTGCATGCCATACTTCGGTCCCGTTTTTGGCGCCATCAATTTCTATGAGGACAAACTTCGGTTTAGCACACTACTGATAAGTGCAAGATTCGCTTATATGCATGGTTTAAGACCGCTCCCCTGCAGGAAAGACTCCGCATAAGCGCACACACGGAATATGGAAGCCGATTGGCATGTGACAAAGGGGCGATAAATTTGAAATCTCGTTGGTTAACTGCCACAGGCAGAATAAGTGAAAGAAAGCTGTTAGAGTGTACACTGGAGTCATCGTTGTGATCGCGCAACTGCAAGACTTTAACACTGGCTGAACGAATAGAAGAGCTTAAAAAATTAGAAAACAAACAAAGTCAAGCATCTATTGCTAAAGAATATGGTGTCAATCCCAGTCAAATTTCACGTATCTTGAAGCAGAAAGATCAGCTTCTGGAAGACTGGCAAAACAATACAAATCCACACTGGAAACGAAAACGGGCGGGAAAAGCCGAGGAAGTAGAAGATGCTCTTCTTCGGTGGTTTTCTCAAGTCAGGAGCAGACAGTTTCCTCTCAGTGGTCCACTGTTTATGGAGAAAGCTAATCAGCTAGCTATAAGTCTTGGACTAACTGAATTCAGAGCCACTGTTGGATGGTTGGAAAGATGGAAGGAGAGGAACAACATAAAATTCAAGAAACAGCATGGTGAAAAACAAGACGCTGATGACTTTGGTGCTGAAAATTGGGTTGTTTCAGTTCTTCCTACCATCTTGAACGAGTTTGCAGCTCGTGACAATGTCAATGCTGACGAAAACAGTCTCTACTGGCGAGCGATTCCTTGCATTCAACACTTGCATTCAAACAAGCCGAAACTACAAGAAGTAAAACGTCGAAGGACCGACTGACGATCCTCCTTTGCTGCAATATGGATGGGAGTGAGAAGTTGGAACCACTCGTCATTGGAAAGAGCAAACAGCCCCGTTGCTTCAAGAATGTTAAGTGACTTCCTGTGTCATACGAGGCTAACGCAAATTCATGGATGACTGGGGAAATTTGGAAGCAGTGGCTAAAGAAGTTAGACACTAGAATGTGGGCAGAAAAGTGTCAGATTTTGTTGCTTTGTGATAATTGTGCTGCACACAGTGATGCTGTCAGGCTGTCTAATGTCAAGGTGGTCTTCCTGCCACCAAACACTACCTCTCTGGTCCAACCTATGGATCAGGGCATAATAGCCAATTTCATAAAACATTATCGGGCTCTTGTGCTACGTCGTCTGATGAGAGTAAAGGATGCCAGCCTGTGTGCAGGGATGGAGAGAGATGCCAGTAAGCAGGCAAGGGGGAGAAGGACAGAGATGGCAGACCACGGGGGCAGGGCCCATAAGATTGTTTGCCCCATGCCCGACTTTGTCTTTTGGTTGCCCTGGTACACAAACGTAGGTACTCAGAAAATATAGCAATTACTTTTATGTTTCCATGTGTAATGCTTGTTCTACGTGTAGAAAAGGGCTCTTATAAAATTGCTTGGCCATATATGCGCATAAAATATAGGTGACTGGAAAGAGGGCACTCAATTTCATTTTTATTACTCTTCAAAAACACCCAATTGCCAGAAAAATAAACTAAAATTGGAATTTATCAACACTTGGGATGAGAATCCCTATTTATAAAATATACACGTGTTTCAGTTTGTAACTGGCATAGGCACATAGGTGCCTTTATAAATGTTTCACCAGGTGTCCTGTTTAAAAATCAAGCCCATTATGAGAGCAGTTCTGTAACAGGACACCTATAATTAGGCGCCCAGAGAACTGGCAGGAACTATTTTATAAAGGAATGTAGGTGCCTACATTCCTCTATAGAATATTAGCTTAATCGCATATATATAGGTTAAAAGTTAGGCATGAGGACTTACACCAGCCATAAAGTTTATGTAAGTGCCGTAGATATGCACTTAACTTAAAATATGTACATCTCCCTTTGCAAATATGCACCATGAGCTCCTTGACTAAGTTACGGTGGCCTTAGCACACCCTTACAGGTTTTTCCTGTGCACTAAGGTCATTTTTGCTGCAGCTGTAAAGTGGCCATTTTTCCATTATTTCTATTAGCACATGGCCATTAACACAATTAGCGTGTGATTGCTTAAGACACCTATTTTCTAGGTGGTAAGGGCTCATGTACTAATCTTGTGGTAATCAGCATGCAGTAATATCGCTGCACTAACTGATCAGTGCAGAAATGCCCACTCTCCGCCCCCTGATATGCTCCCTCTGCAGAAAATATTTAAAGAATTTTTAGCATTCAGTTTATGCGCACAGATCTCACACTTGCCACAGAACACCTGAGCGCATCCTGCCGTAAGCCCTTTAAAGCTGTGATAAGCTTGCATTCTATATAAATTTAGCACGTGTTTACAGAATAGCACTTAGGTGGAATTTTGGCAGTTAAATGCATATGTGCTTGCATATGCACATAAATTTCATATGTTATAGAATTACTCCCAATGTGCATACTTTCACTTGCATACAATAGTGGTAAGTTTCAAAAAGATAATTTCCATGCATGGGGGTGAATTCTATAAATGGCACTTAAAGCAACCCCCTCCCCTAAGCAGTATTCTATAAACCATGCCTAAAGTTTGGCGCGGTTTATAAAATAATGCTTAACGGAGAGGTTGCGCATAAATTTAGGTGCCGCCATTTGCACCAACGAAAATGTGGTGCAAATGCCCATACCTAAATATATGCGCAGAACACCCATATTCTGTAATTATGTATGTAACTCAAAACTATGCCTTCGATCCGCCCTGAAACACCCATAACCCTTGCCTTTTCAGGCCGCGTTTAAATTTTAGGTGCAGATCCTGTTCCTAAGTTTACATGCATAAGTCTCAAATCTAATTAGTGTCACTAATTGGCTTGTTTTCTATTAAATAAGATCTAAATCTGTGTGCACAATTTTTGGCGACTTTTATAGAATCAGGGGGATGGTGGGTAATTTTGTCAAGCTTTTATCACATGGAAAATATTTTACACGTAGAAAATGGCTCTTTTAAAATTGCACAGGCGTATATGTACGTAAAAGGTAGGCACACTGAAAGATTGCACCTACTTTTTATATGATCTGCATATAGGTGTTCCTAGTTTGGATGTTGCTGGGTGGACTTGCAGTGCATGTATGTATTTTATAAAATATATATGTATACAGGTATAGGGTGCACGCACACTTTGGGGTAAGTGTAAATTTGTGAGAGAATTGTGTGCTGCTAGGGTCATTGTAGAAGTCTGTTTAACAAAATAGTCATGAAATAGGTAGTGTTTTGAAAAAAATGTTTGGGGTGTTCGGTTTATACAATTATTCCAGTAAAGTTCTCTTTTATCAATGGAAATTGCTTTGAAAATGATCTTTTAAGTGCCCCCACAATTTACTTTCTTGAACCTTGATTTCATATAATCACTTCAGGGCCAGCTGGTATGGGGTGAGTCTCACTCTATCATGTATTTTCTATCTTTTCATCCTCTCTTTCACTCCAGAATTCCTGAGACTGAATCTGAGTATGGTGACCTTAAACAGATGTATTTGGGGCGAGGGGACAAGCCAAAATGAACATTTCCAAACACCATGCCAACCCCCACATCACAGCCTCCACCACTACCTTTAAAATAGCTAAAAAAGATAGTACAAGAGAAAGTACCAAGGACCTTCAAATGCATAAAGAAACCTCTGGCCAGTTCCAACTACCCACTAAAACTACCATTAAAATGATTTCATAGTCTCATTCAATCACTTCTTCCATATGTGAGTGGAGTTTGGAATCTGTACAACATAGGACAGAGTCTCATTTTAAACCCTATACCTCCAGTTTTGTAACACAGTCCGTATTCCCTAACAATAGAACTAGCACGTGTCCCCTTGCAACTTGCATGGCAAACCTCAGGAGGTGCATTTTATTTATGTAAAATGTTTATACGCTGTTTACCTTGTCTTCTAAACAAGACCTGAATATTTATCTTCCAATTGCTTGTAAGTGGGTAGCTGTGCATATGAAGAAGAGCCTGTAAGAGGGGGAGATGTGGGGTGTGCAGAGGGATCTGTGTGTGTGTGTGTGTGCATTGGATGTGTTACAGAATAATTCACTTTTTTTTGCACTCCCTTCCCTCTGTCTGATCTCTCTCAGCCTCATACTCCCCCACTGCAACTTTCAGGCACTTTCTTTCCCACTCCATGGCTCCATTCATCCCCACCCTCCTGTCTCTCTCCATCTCCACTCTCCCCTTACTGCACTCACCCCTATGTTCTGTCCCCACCTGCTATCTTTTTCACCCCCATGTACTTTCCTCTTCACTCAGATGCATCTCCCTTACCTAGGTCTGCTTCCAGCTGCTCAGCAGACAGCTCAGCAAGCACCCAGAGGGATACTTAGAGCTGTGCTCACTGGTTCTGGGATGCTTGACAGCTTTTCTGTTTTTCCAGAGCTTCAGACCAGTTCAGCAATTGATTCTGGGGATGCTCCTTATTTCTTGGCAGCTTAATTGGCTGTCTAGCTTGCCCTATCCACAAGCCAGCTCTGAATTTCTTCCAGAGTCTTGCTGGTGATTGAGGACATGGTTTTTGTTTTTTTTTTGGTCAGTCTTCATGTGGAAATGAAAGAAGAGTGCATAAGATAAACAAAAAAGTTCTAGAATAGTCAAAAGAAAAAATATTGCAGAGCTAATTTTTCCACTGTTTAAAAAAATGTAACTTATAAAAACTCCAGCCCTTTCTCTTTGGAAGAGAACTAAAGCTTTCTTGCGGAATGCTTGCTGCAGTAGTACCTCTTCTGAAACTGAACAGAGGAGACCTGTGAGCCCCAGTCTCAGGAGCCGACACTCATAGGCTCACAGTAGAGCCACGCGCGACTGTCTGGCTTCTACTGTAAGTGTAATACTGCGACTAATGGGAGGAACATGCCTGGCACATGCACACAAGATTTTGTGGTAAGTGCAGCTCTTGGGCATATGCCCAGACAAAAACTGAAGTGTCAGCACACATTGGCACTTCTTCTGTGCCCAAATATGAGCCTCACAAAAATAAGAACATAAGAGTAGCCATACTGGGTCAGACCAATGGTTCATCTAGCCCAGTATCCTGTTTTTCAAACAGTGGCCAAACCAGGTAACAATTACCTGGCAGAAACCCAAATCATGACAACACTTCATACTACAAATCCCAGACTACATACTCCATACTACATGCTTGTTTGTGCAAGAATTTTTGCAGAGCTCGTATTTCAATGCAGAAGAACAGACACAGATGTGTTCTTTTACTTTTGATTTTGTTCGTACATGTGTACATTTGTTACTTCCTGTCTGCCTTTAAAACTTACTTCCGCTTGTAAAAGAAGACAAAACCGGCAGTTAAATATGAAACATTGATAAGAAATTCTCTCCTCAAAATCTTCTATTCTGCTCCTGACCTGGTGGAAAACTTTTCTCACATGCTTATTAAAAGGTCTCAGCATTGAATGGAAAACTCTCTACCTTGCACGGAATATTTGAATGATCTCATTATTATGTATTTTAAATAGAGCAGGTAGCCATGTCTTTCATTCGCGTTACTTCATACGCTCAAGCCCCCTCTGCATTCTGCACCCAATAATTTGCACACACACCCAGCAGTAACTGCACGGTAAGGCTCGCAGTAGCTTTGCATATTGGCACCTCTGTAAGGTTAACTTAAAGTGTTGTCTGGATGTGTTAATTAGCACAATCATTGGAGTGGAGGAGTGGCCTAGTGGTTAGGGTGGTGGACTTTGGTCCTGAGGAACTGAGTTCGATTCCCGGCACAGGCAGCTCCTTGTGACTCTGGGCAAGTCACTTAACCCTCCATTGCCCGCCGCATAGAGCCTGCCATGAGTGGGAAAGTGCGGGGTACAAATGTAAAAAAAAAAAATCACACAATACACCCATCTTTATACATTGTCCCCTGGACGGTATAAAGGTTGCCCAAATTTGGGTGCAAATTCACGTGCAAACGAATTAGTTTACTTATTTATTTAGGCAAACAATGGATACATCTAGACAGTATACAATGAAAAAACAATAGTAAGAAATGAGGAAAAGAGCTACAATATGTTGATAGGAAAGTATCCATATTCATTCTACAGATCTAGAATGGTACAACAATAGGAATTCAGGGGGAGGGGAAAGGGAAAAGAAACTATATGCGGGGGGGGGGGGGGGGGGGGGAGGTAAGGAATAGTTAAATAAAAGAAGGGGAAACTGAACCTACAGCAGTAAACATCCTATTAAAAGCCTGATGAAACAGCCAAGTCTTTATGGCTGGCTTGAACTTCTTAACTGAGGATTGAGCTCTGATATCACAAGGGAGGGAGTTCCAATGGAAAGGAGCAGCAAAATAAAATGCACAGTGCCTGGTAGTTTCAAGAATGGCTTATTTCGGATTTGGAAGGACCAAAAGAAAATCTTTTAAGGACCAAAGTAAATGCATGGGTGAGTAAGGAATAGTAAGATTTGATTACTGTGGCAGACCTATTCGAAAATCTTTAAAGGTAAGAGTTAACAGTTTCTGATTAATTTGTTGACCAATGGGAAGCCAGTGATATTTCTAGAATAAAGGGGAGGCATGATCCGATTTCTTAGCATGACAAAGTAGCCTGATAGCAGAATTTCGGAGTGTCTGGAGTAGCTTGAACACGTAACATGGAGAACCTAAATAAATAATGTTGCAGTAATTCAATCTGGAAATTTGTAATGGCAAGATGAGTGAATGATCAAAGTACTTACTAACTGAGCGCAGCTGCCTAAGGATAAAAAAGCCAGTTTTACATACATTAGATATCTGAGACGAAAATGAGAATCTAAAATAACACCTAATTAACAGAAGTAAGGGACTGGTATAATAGAAGTTCCAAACAGATTTAGGGCTGCAGTTGGACTAGGGCTTTAGTAAACCAACAAGCTACTGTTTTTTTTTTTCCTTTTTCGGAGCCATCTTATGATCGAGAAGCCATTTCTGAACTGCAGAAAGGCAGTCTTATAATGGTTGGATGGAAGGAGAATATGGACTAGTCAGAAAAAGCAATAAAATGTCATCCACAAAGAAGTGAGAAGAAATACCAAGAGATTTAATAAGAGTAGCAAGAGGGCTAAGGAAAATATTGAAGAGAAGAGGTGAAAGGATAGAACCCTGGGGAATTCCACAGGTCAGGAGCTGGGGCTGGCTCTGGAGGAGGGTGTGACCACCTGATAGGTACGAACTGAAAGAAAAGAAATAAACCAAGAAAAAAACAGATCCTGATATCCCTAGCGTTGCAAGCTGTGAGAGTGAAAGTGAACGATTGACCAAATCGAAATCAAAAGATAAATCTAGAGATACGACCAGAACTATATTGTGTTATAAGGACAGAGCCGGTGGATTTCTATGGTCTATGTCCCAGAAATGCCAAAGAGAGACAATGATCAAGTATTTTATATCACAGTCATTGTTGGTTTTTAATCATGACTTGATAATGAGTGTGGCTGTTGGGCAGTCTGGATGGACCGTTCAGGTCTTTATCTGCTGTCATTTACTATGTTACTATCAGGCTTATTTTCGAAAGAGAAGGGCGCCCATCTTTCGATACAAGTCGGGAGATGGGCGTCCTTCTCCCAGGGTCGCCCAAAACGGCATAAGCTGATTTTGGGCGTCCTCAACTGCTTTCCACCGCGGGGACGACCAAAGTTCACAGGGGTGTGTCAGAAGCGTAGCAAAGGTGGGACAGGGGTGTGCCTAACACACGTCCTCGAACGATAATGGGAAAAAGAAGGGCGTCCGTGACAAGCACTTGGAAGACTTTACTTGGTCTATTTTTTCTTACAACCAAGCCTCAAAAAGGTGCCCGAATTGACCAGATGACCACCGGAGGGAATCGGGGATGACCTCCCCTTACTCCCCCAGTGGTCACCCTTCCACCATAAAAAAAACTTTTAAAATATTTTTTGCCAGCCTCAAATGTCATACCCAGCTCCATGACAGCAGTATGCAGTTCCCAGGAGTAGTTTTAGTGGGTGCAGTGCACTTCAGGCAAGCGGACCCAGGCCCACCCCCCCACCTGTTACACTTGTGGTGGTAAATGTGAGCCCTTCAAAACCCATCAGAAACCCACTGTACCCACATCTAGGTGCCCCCATTCACCCCTTAGGGCTATGGTAGTGGTGTACAGTTGTTGGGGATGGGTTTTAGGGGGTTGGGGGGCTCAGCACACACGGTAAGGGAGCTATGCACCTGGGAGCATTTTGTGAAGTCCACTGCAGTGTCCCCTAGGGTGCCTGGTTGGTGTCCTGGCATGTGAGGGGGACCAGTGCACTACGAATGCTGGCTCCTCCCACAACCAAATGGCTTGGATGTGGTTGTTTCTGAGATGGGCGTCCTCGGTTTTCATTATCGCTGAAAATTGGGGACAACCATCTCTAAGGTCGACCTAAATGTTGAGATTTGGGCGTCCCCGACCATATTATCGAAACGAAAGATGGACGCCCATCTTGTTTCGATAATATGGATTTCCCTGCCCCTTTGCCGGGACGTCCTGCGAGGACGTCCTCAGGAAACCTTGGGCGCCCCGTTTGATTATGCCCCTCCACATGTAAATGTAAGTATATTTCATTTAAAAGTGTTGCAAGGATGGTCTCAGTACTGGCATAAGGCCTAAAGCCAGATGATCTAGGATGCAGAATCAGTGTTTTGTCAATAAAAGTTGAGATTTGAACATAGACAACTTTCTCTAAATTTGGGAAAGAAATTAAACATTTTACGCTGGGCGATAGTAGGCTGGGATCTGAGGGTCAAGGGAGAGCTGTATAAAAATAGGATGGACAATGGCAGATTACCAAGAATTGAGTATTTGGCCAGAAGGCACAGTGTTATAGAATAGGGTTATTTATGTGCCTATCTGCCATTGGTTGCCCTTCAGCATTTATACAAGGTTTCAGCAAGTGTAAGTCCTCACGCCCAATGTTGGGTGTGCTAAGCGCCATTCTATAAAGGTTGTGACCTTTATAGAATTAGCGTTTGGCATGAATCCTCTCAGCACCTAACTTTGGTTGCCATTTATAGAATTTCCCCCTGTGTGTGTGTTATCATTCTAGCTTTTCAGATACCTGTGAGCTGTGATAGCACAGAGTGTATAAGCTCTATGTTTGCCAATGGCTGCATATGTGTTTAGATTCATATGTATTTGATCATTTTGTAATGCACCTTGGGTGTCTGTGATGAGGCCTGAAATCAAACTTGAATAACTAAATAATACAAGACCAGTGAGACTTAAGCACCAAAAGCACCAATCCTTATTTGTTAGTGGGATAAAGGAATTTGCTGTGTCATATCTGCAGGCTCTGATACCATTTGTCAATGTCTCAACAGTAATCCTCCCTTTTCTCATAGAATAGAGGCCAGCAGACTGGATTAAATTCCTGACTCCCCCCCCCCCCCCCCCCCACCCACACACACACAATGGTTTAAAAGTCCCTAAGTGCTAATAAAAACTTTTAGCTTGTAAATTTCACCTCAAATAATCTTAACTCCCTAGTTAAAGAATAGGAATTTTAATCCACTGAACTAACCTGGGTACACACATGTGATCATAAGGTCTCATTATAGCATCTTTAGCACCACAGAAACACTTTATTGAGATTCTTGTCAGTGACCCATCATTTGAAATGTAGTATCCTGACTTTTGTTTCTGGGTATAAATGCAGTCACTAGAGCCTGCCATTTCTTGATCTGTAATTACAGTAAGATGCTTTTCAGTTCCCACCCGTAACCTCCGCTCACAGGACAAATCCCTCCTCTCAGTATCCTTCTCCACCACCGCCAACTCCAGGCTCCGCCCTTTCTGCCTCGCCTCACCCTATGCTTGGAATAAACTTCCTGAGCCCTTACGCCAAGCCCCCCTCCCTACCCATCTTCAAATCCTTGCTCAAAGCCCACCAATGTTGCTTTCGGCACCTAACCTTTATACCTATTCAGGTAATCTAGACTACCCCAATTTGACTGACTGTACACTTGTCCTTTAGATTGTAAGCTCCTTTAGCAGGGACTGTCCTATGTTAGACTGTACAGCGCTGCGTAACCCTAGTAGCGCTTTAGAAATGTTAAGTAGTAGTAGTTCATTGTCAGTGTTTTTCTCTTCAGAGTAGGATTGAAGCATTTAACCACTTTCTCAAGGTCCACATAACTGCTATAAGTTAGTGAGATTCTCCCAGAGCTAAGCTGAACCATACGAGAACCAATGCCCTGTAGGTCCTCAATTTTTGAGAAGCCCAGTGTCACAAGTGTCTGTGTATGATTATCTATAATGAACTCACACACCTCAGCCAAAGATCTCTTTTCCTTTGACTGTCGCAGTCACAGTTATGGCAAGATCTGCTGTCAGACAGAATAACACAAAAATAAAAGAACTTATGGTAAATTATTCACAGTTGATGTTTGCTCTGGAAGATATTTGACTTTAAGCCTCTGTAAATGGCAACCAGTGAGTGTGTCAAAGACTGAAATAAGTATTTCTGTACCTGAGGCCCAATTCAGTTGTTTATAGTAATCTGATCAGAATGTGCCTAGGAGAGAATCATAGCCACGCCTGTGGTGGGGTGGGACAGAGGCTTTCTAAGCTGTCCTAAGATGATGATTTATATTCTTTGTACCCCTTGGGTACCCCTTCTGCAACAAATCAGAGGTGCTGGAACAAAGCGGTGTGTGGATCTCAGTACTAGAATATCTAGGGTTGCTGCAGGACAGGAGTAAGGTGCACTGGCAGGGCTGTGTGTGTGGATCTTAATACTAGAATATAAGGGGTTGCTACAAGACATGATTAAGGTGCAGTGGCAGGGTTGTGGGAGTGTGTGCATGTCAGTATTGGAAAACTGGGGATTGCTACAGGACAGGAGTAAGATGCATTGCAGAGCTGTGTGTGTGTGAATCTCAGCACTGGAATATCAGTATTGCTGTAGGACAAGGGTAAGGTGCACTGGCAGGGCTGTGTGGGGAGCCTCAGTGCTTGACTATCAGGGATTGCTGCAGGATAGGAGTAAGGTGTAGTGGCATAGCTATGTGTGTGTGAAACTCAGCACTGGAATATCAATGTTGCTGCAAGACAGGAGTAAGGTGTTCTGGCAGGGCTGTGTGTGGGGTCTCAGTACTTGAATATCAGGGATTGGTGCAGGGCAGGTATAAAAGGTTTATTAAGATCTTCAAAGATGCAGTGACAGGGCAGTGTGTGAATCTTACTACTGGAGTATCAGGGATTGGTGCAGGACAGTAGTAAGGTGCAGTGGCAGAGCTCTATGTGGATAGTTAGAGATTACAGTCAGAGCTGATACTCATTCTGTTCTTCTTCCAGGTTGAGCAGCTCTACTGAACAAAGCACGTCATCTCGGCTCATCAGAAAACACAAACGCCGGCGGAGAAAGCAAAGGATGCGACAGGTGGACAGAGTAAGTAATGTAGCAGTACCACAGCTGATCTCAGAGCTCAGCTTTTCTTTCATTAATAAAACAGTTGTCTTCTAACAGCACTACCTGTCCTCTACTTTGCAGTCATCGTCATTCAGCAGTATCACTGACTCTACCATGTCCCTGAACATCATCACTGTGACCCTAAACATGGGTAAGAACAGAATGTTTTTAAGTGCATCACACTAATAACATATGATTTCATACTGTGGGCTCATCCTGTACATCATTTTAGTGCCATGTTACTGCACTCAGGAATTCCTGTTTGTATATCATCCCATAGCACTTGCTGCCCTGATGGCCCACTGACCTACTTGCTGAGAGTGCAGGCAATTGATATATAATTATATTAAAGTACAGTTTAATAATTTTTGGGATTGTATAAAATATATAATGGCTATGACTGTAAGGAAGTAAATGAATCCATCTCATCTCCTTGATGGCAGTTAGAGAAATGAATCTTTTTCTCCTGTTCTCTTCAAGTTTGCATTCTTGTTTCCTGGAAATGCTTTCCAGGTGCCCTTGGATCTGGAAAACTTAGTCTTTACACACTCAGGTACAAGGAAGTAACAAAGAAAGTCCTTGCAAATTGGTTGTCATCTCTCTCCCTGTCCCCCCCCCCCCCCCCAGGTGAACATGGCAGACCTGATAGACCCAGCCTACATGTCAGACCTGATAGACTTACCACCCAGGAATGCAAAAAAATTATCCTGCACATTCCTTAATCTTCACTTCCCCAACTGTAAAGGTCTAAAATACAAACTAACACATGTGTCAACCTTTTCCTACTTGAGTACACAATTCTGGAATGCGCTGCCGTGCAACTTAAAAACGATCTATGAATTAACTAACTTCCGCAAACTTCTGAAGACCCATCTGTTTGACAAGACATACCACAACGACCAACACATGTGAACTTCCACACATATACCCAGAACTGTCCTACAAAGTTTACTTGTTATTCTACTATCATGTTTTATCATTATCATGTTACCCAAGATCCTTCTGTAATACCAAATGTCTAATTTTTACATATTTCCACTATTCATGACATATTGTAAGCCACATTGAGCCTGCAAAGAGGTGGGAAAATGTGGGATACAAATGTAATAAATAAATAAACAGGAATGTATGGTTCTAGGGCTTTTGAAAGCATTGATGGGAAACTTTGCCAGGAAAGACGTAACAGCCAGGCTTATACTTGAATTTTCTATCACTTTTCTATTTGACCCTGTCGATGATGAATTCACTCTTATTAGATTGAGATCATTTTCAGTAGGGTAGGTGTCATATTCCCATTTCCCCACTCTGTAGTTTTGGACCTGATTCATTGTCTTTACAAAAGAAACAGATGAATAAATTTGCTGCTCTGGCGCTTTCAGTTCACCAAGCCATGCTGTGTCCAAGGAGAAACCAGATCCAAAATGCTATGGTTAATCACTAGCAATAAGAAACATTTCTAGGGCAATAATGCGTCTCATGAGCACTCCCTCTTTCAATACTGAGTGAATGCAGCTGCCTTTATTTAGGATACATTTCAGTAAGGGAGTTCTGATGATTTTTCCATCATTGATTTTGTTGTCTGCATGAGCTATTGAGTGGGTAATAATTAATTCATTTTGTGGTAGGCACAGTCATGAATTTTAAGTTTACACAGACATATATTTATTTGGATTTTTTTAACCACCTTTTGGAAGAAATTCACCCAAGACTGTTTACAGTTTAACATCAAACTCACAACCCTATCAACAGCATAACAATAGTAAAATGTATAAGCACAAACATAAATACAGCTAACTGAAACCCAATAGTAGGATCACCATGAAACAGGATCAAAAATACACATATTCAACAGCACTGAAATGCATATATCTATGCCATTACTAGTTTATTCTTTATTTCTTTTTCCAGAAAAATATAATTTTTTAGGCATCAGTATCGTAGGACAGAGCAATGACCGGGGAGATGGGGGCATTTACATCGGATCCATCATGAAAGGAGGTGCAGTGGCAGCAGATGGTCGGATAGAGCCAGGAGATATGCTACTACAGGTCTGTCTGCACTGAAGGAATTTCAGCTATCCTTGTGAGATCTCTGCTGTTGTTCCCAGACTCTTCCCCAGTGCAGCAGTGGTGACTGAGGGGATAGGGAGAGAGTGGGGCCTTCACTTATTCATAGAAGGATCCAGCAGATGAGAAGAGGGGAGGGTACTGTGAAGGGAATTTTGGTAGTTAAATACGTATGTACACATATATGCACATAAATGTCATATGTTATAAATTAACTCCAACGTGCATACTTTCACCTGCATACAATGTTGACAAGTTTCCAAAAATCCAGCATACACTGTATCTCCTCACCCAACCTCCATGTCCAAAAGCAGCTGTGCTTCTTCCAGCGCTAAGGGTGGGCACTTCCCTTCTTTCTCTCCCAGTATGCAAGCACAGGAAACCTCACTTGGCCTCAGTCTCACATCAAGGACAGGCCCAGGTCTCCTGCTGCTTTATAAATGTCTCCTGGCAAACTTGTTTTACCTCCTGGCAGCTTCTCCAGAGAAATAAATCTGCCTTATTTGTTGTATTCTTTTTTATTTTTTTAAACTTCTGCAGTCAGAAATTTAGTAGAAAACATAGGTAGAAAAAGAGGGGCATAATCGAACGGGGCGCCCAAGTGTTCCTGAGAACGTCCTTGCAGGACGTCCTCGCGAAGGGACGGGGAAACCTGTATTATCGAAACAAGATGGGCGTCCATCTTTCATTTCGATAATACAGTCGGGGATGCTCAAATCTCAACATTTAGGTCAACCTTAGAGATGGCCGTCCCCGATTTTCGGCGATAATGGAAACCGAGGACGCCTATCTCAGAAATGACCAAATCCAAGCCATTTGGTCGTGGGAGGAGCCAGCATTCGTAGTGCACTAGTCCCCCTCACATGCCAGGACACCAACCGGGCACCCTAGGGGGCACTGCAGTGGACTTCACAAATTGCTCCCAGGTGCATAGCTCCCTTACCGTATGTGCTGAGCCCCCCCAACTCCCCCAAAACCCACTCCCCACAACTGTACACCACTACCATAGCCCTAAGGGGTGAATGGGGGCACCTAGATGTGGGTACAGTGGGTTTCTGATGGGTTTTGAAGGGCTCGCATTTACCACCACAAGTGTAACGGGGGGGGGGGGGGGGGGGATAGGCCTGGGTCCGCCTGCCTGAAGTGCACTGCACCCACTAAACCTGCTCCTGGGACCTGCATACTGTTATCATGGAGCTGGGTATGACATTTGAGGCTGGCATAGAGGCTGGCGAAAAATATTTAAAAAGTTTTTTTTAGGGTGGGAGGGGGTTGGTGACCACTGGGGGAGTAAGGGGAGGTCATCCCCGATTCCCTCCGGTGGTCATCTGGTCAGTTCAGGCACCTTTTTGAGGCTTGGTCGTAAGAAAAAATGGACCAAGTAAAGTCGCCTAAGTGCTCGTCAGGAATGCCCTTTTTTCCATTATCGGTCGAGGACGCCCATGTGTTAGGCACGCCCCTGTCCCGCCTTCGCTACACTTCCGACACGCCCCCATGAACTTTTGTCATCCCCGCGAAGGAAAGCAGTTGAGGACGGCCAAAATCGGCTTTCGAATATGCCGATTTGGGTGACCCTGGGAGAAGGACGCCCATCTCCCGATTTGTGTCGAAAGATGGGCACCCTTCTCTTTCGAAAATAAGCCTGAAAGTAGAGAGAGAGAGAGAAGAAGTAAAGGAAGGGACCTGCACTCCTCCAGGCATTCTCTGAAGTAAGAGAGATGGAAGGGCCTGTACTCCAGCTATTCCCTGAAGCAAGGGAGAGAGAAGGGCCTGAACTCCTTCAGATATTCCCTTAAAGCGAGAGAGAGGGAAGGGCCTTGACTCTCCAGATATTCCCTAAAGCGAGGGAGAGGGAAGGGCCTGAACACTTCCAGGTATTCCCTGAAATGAGGGAGAGGAAAGGGCCAGGATGCCTTGAAGTATTCCCTGAAGTGAGGGAGAAAGCATGGACATATGCAAACTTTTTCAACTGGGTAAGCATCTTCCCAGCCAGACCTAGGAGACATGTCCAACTATCAGTCTGCTGATGCTGCATGAATAGCCTGTTTACCATCTTTTGGAGACAGAGAACACTGAAGAGCATGTGGCTTCACAGTGCCCTTTATGGGGCAGGACTCACAGTCTTTGTTCTCTAGAAGGACCTAAGCCAGTGATGGCGAACCTTTCAGAGACCGAGTGCCCAAACAGCAACCCAAAATCTAATTATTTATCACAAAGTGCCGGTACTCAGTAGGGGCGGAGTCACCACATATGACTCCACCCCTATGATAGCCACACCCCTTACACCAGCCATGGCGCATATAATCAGACATCATTGAAAATATTATACTAGTATAGGAGAAAAAAAATAACATGATTTTCTTCCATTATAAATCAATTCTGTAAGCTGTTACAGCTCCAGTATACCCAGTGCAAAATAAGACAGCAGATGTAAATTCTCAAATTGGACATATTCCAAACACTAAAATGAAAATAAAATGATTTTTTTCTACCTTTGTTGTTTCTGATTCTGCTGCTCTCTTAACTCCGTTTCCAGGGCTTCCTTTCCATTTCTTTCTTTACTTTCCTCCTTTCTTCTTCATTTCTTGCCCTCCATCCATGTCCAGCCACCCTCCTCTCCCCTCCAGCCACAGATGTCCAGCCACCCTCCTCTCCCCTCCAGCTACCCATGTCCAGCCACCCTCCTCTCCCCCCTGCCCGCCCGCCCTCCCTCCCTCCCAGCACCAGGCAGGCCGCCCTCCTTCCCAGCACCCAGTAGCCCACAGCACCAGGTCTCCTTCCTACCCACCCAGCACCAGGCCACCCTCCCAGCATCAGGCCTCCCTTCCACCCTACCAGCACCAGGCCTGCTTCCCTCCCAAACTGACGAAGCACCAGGCCTGCTTCCCTCCCTCCCAGCACCAGCGCTCACCCTCCCTCCCTCCCTCCTCCCAGCACCAGGCCTCCCTCCCATCCAGCACCCAGTAGCACCCAGCACCAGGCCTGCCTGCCTCCCTCCCTCCCAGCACCAGGCCTGCTTCCCTCCCAAACCGCCGAAGCACCAGGCCGCCCGCCCGCCCTCCCTCCCTCCCAGCACCTCCCAGCACCAGCGCTCGCCTTCCCTCCCTCCCTCCCAGCACCTCCCAGTACAAGGGCTCGCCCTCCTCCTCTGAAATTGAAAAGGCGTCGGCAGCTAGCCTACAGCGAAACGCAGCATGGTCTTCGCTCGGCGCGCCTTTGCTTCGCTTCTGTCTCTCAAGCTCAGGGCTTGAGAGACAGAAGCGATGCAAAGGCGCGCCGAGCGAAGACCATGCCATGTTTTGCTGTAGCTGCTGACGCCTTTTCAATTTCGGAGGAGGCGGGCGAGCGCTGGTACTCGGAGGTGCTGGGAGGGAGGGAGGGCAAGCGCTGGTGCTGGGAGGGAGGGCGGGCGGCCTGGTGCTTCGGCGGTTTGGAAGAGGGAGTGAGGGCGGGCGGCCTGGTACTCGGAGGGAGGGAGAGTGGGCGGAGCGGACCGACGGCGCGCGTGCCAAAGGAGAGGGCTCTGCGTGCCCTAGGTTCGCCATCGCTGACCTAAGCCATCCATTTTGGACTGGTCTAGTGGATAAGGAAGCAATGGTCTAGTGGATAAGGAAGCAATATGAATTCCGTATTTTATTTTCCTCTTATATGATGTTACTCAGTATAGCATTTATTAGCAAAAAGAAATCTCTACAACCAGTCAGATTTTCCACCCAGCATTATCATGTTTGTATGTTCCCTTTTCCTCCCTCCTTCCTCCACCCCAGAATCTCCATTAACCTTTCACAATATACAGTTCAGCTGTTCAATGCTGTATATGCTGCCTCTTTGGACATATTTGGAAGAAAGATTTCATAAATGATCTCTCGTAAATATCTCTGTCTGTCTGTCTGTCTCTCTCTCTATATATTTTTTTAATAGGTTAACGATGTGAACTTTGAGAACATGAGCAATGACGATGCTGTTCGAGTGTTACGGGAAATTGTTTCCAAGCCTGGGTAAGGAATCAAGCGGTGCATGTATTAATTTACCCCCAGGGAGAGTGCAACTTTATCACATGCTTAAAAGGTTTGCAGCCATAGTTAAATTTAATGCAGAATAAGTGCAGAAACCTGTGTATCTGTTTGTATAAATTTGGATAAAAGGATGTGTTGTTTCAAAGAGTTACTTCCTGGAACTTGTGCAAGTGGAGAATATCTGCAGGAAAAAAAAAAAACCCAAACAAGTGCAAACAGGCAGAAGTTATGGGACCTTTACCCAATTATGTGGAAGGCAATTTTCATAGCAATTGCCACAATAAAAGTTTTACCTTTGTTAATCAGGTGTTTGAAAACTGCCATCCCTGTATGCAGATGAGAGGACATACTCTGTTCCATATTCCACATGGATTTACCCATGAGAGAGGTCATTTATAACAGGACATGTAGGCTATCCAAACACACAGGCACATATTTTGCACCTGTTTTATAAAGGCAGCACATGTGTCTATGTGGTATTATAAAAATAGTCCAGAGGAAATAGACATACAGCTTTATGCCTGCTGCATGGCAGGTGTAATTGTGTGCATGTATTTGCCAGAAGAAATAGGTGTGTATGGGCGTATTTTGTAAAATACACATAGGTGCCAATTCCATCCCTGTACTACCTTTCTTTTGCTCTGGGGAAGGCCTATGTGTATATCATATAAAAGTAGGTGCTGTGTTTCTCTGTGTCTACTTGTTTATCCACAGGCAATTTTATAAGAGTTTATTTAGCTGCATAAAATGCTGTGCTACACGCTCAAGTCCTGTAAAGAATTACCCCCACAGTAGTGGAGGTTTTCCCATAGCGGGGGAGAAAACAGCACATACTTTTGAATTTTATGTCTGGATTTTAACACTTAAAAGTGTGCACAACAAAGAGCAAGTATAAAATGTACGTATAAAACTGCATTTTAAAAATTGCCCCAGTATATACTTTTGCTCTACAAATCCAGCAGATTCTAAATAACTTATAAAATGACTTCCCTGGGGAGGGGCAATTTTCATAGTGCTCCTGTAGTTGCAAAGTGCACCAGTCTTTTTACTTGCAGAATATGCACCAGTTTTGAAAGGAAAGGCACATGCGTATTTTCACTTTGAAATTGCCTAAGACAGAAATACCCACAAACACATTAGCTTTGTCTTTAGGTACTTTTCCAAACAAAACAATATGTATTGAAATAAAAACTGTGGCCCACAGGCTGAACTAACCCCAGATATTCAATGCTGGGGCATGTGCAGCTCCCGGCATTCAATATTCGGGTATATTGATATTCAAATCAGTGCCCAGTTAACTCGGGGCATTAAGTTAGGACAGCTGTTTTGCTGTCCTAACTTTATGCAATTACTTAGCCAGTTAACGGGCTGAAAATTGCCACTAACTGGCTAAGTTGGCGCTCTGCCTTAACTCCACCTCTAACCTATCCTATTAGGAAGGCCTGTTAGTGGACATATTCAGCGGCACTAACTGGATAAGTTCTGCTGAACATCGGCTGCTGGCTCACTCAGTGGGGTTTAACTGGGCGGAAGCCTCTCCTGCCCTGTTAAACCTTTTTTAATGCCGGGCCCTTTTTGCAATTATAGGAGCAGTATGAAAATTGCCCCATCCCAGGGAAGTAATTTTATAAGTCTGCTGAAGTGAAAGTACACATGTACTTTTCACTGTTTAGAGTCTGCTGGATTTGTAGAGCACTTAATTTTGGGGTGGCAATTTTTAAAGTGAAGTCATGCATATACATTTTATACCTGCTCTTTGGTGTGCACACTTCAAAGTGTTAAAATCCAGACATAAAATTCAAAAGTATGTGTACAAGTGCAAACCAAGTAGTTTTCCTTTGAAAAGTAGCTGCCAAGTCCATGTGTAAGTCAGCACGTACCTTGCTATTAAATGCCTACTCAAAATTGCACCATATATTTTCATTCCTAATAAGAAAAAAAAAAATAAAGTAAAAAGTGGGATTAATAATGGAGTATTTAAGTTCTGGAGAGATGAAGGAAAGCTAAGGCCTTTAGAAAGCAAAGGAAGTTTAGAGGGGTGGTGTGATTAACAACCTTATCAGTATTTCCTCAGGAAATACGTAGATTTGCTCAAAAGACTTGTTTCAGATGGAGAAGGATAAACCAACATGTTTACCTTAAAATCAAGGAAACCCTTTTTAACCTCAAGTTTTAAGACCTGTCTGAGGGATCTTCTTTTAAGAAGGTAGAATAGTAGGATGCCTTTTAGATAATCACATTAACAGTGAGATTCCTGGATGTGAAGAGCAGAATCAACAGGAATTATGATGGTCAAACATCTTGGTTGAAAACCTTATCGCTGTATGAGTCTGAGTGCCAGATGAAATACTTGTTAGATTTAGGAAGTGGGGTGGTTGTTGGTGGATCAGGCTTTCTCAGAGACAGATAATTGACAGTTCACTCCTGAGCTGCGGTTTGATGCTTCCATGCACCGGACAGACTTTCGGGTTCCCCATTCACAGAGCTCTGCTTCTTTCTCTTCCCCAGACCTATCAGTCTCACTGTGGCAAAATGCTGGGACCCCACCCCCAGGAGCTATTTCACCATTCCCCGAGGTAAGTGTTATGTGCTTGGAACACACAGAATTTGCATGGGGCAGAGCCTTCCCATAAGCAGAAAAAGCAAAATCCAGGAGAGTATAGCCATTCCCTTTATTTAACATTGTCATGATTACAATATGTTTTGCAATAGCTCCATTGACTTTGTGTGTTGATGTGTATTGGAATGCATATTTTGTGGTGTTTCATTTCTGAAAGGTCTGGTTTTAAAGAATCTGGTTTAATGAAACCCTTGAGATGGGGATGCTGAGTTACAGTATCTTGAGAACAACGGCAGCAATCAAATTATAACTGGTTGGAAAAGCTAACACAGAAACAGGGAATATGTTACCTGGATTTTATACCAAGTTGGTATCTGTATTCCATGTAGCTGTACATCATTGTGTATTGTTTTATGTGATCTGTTTATCTTTGCTTTATTTGATTTGTTGTCTTTAAATGTAATTCCTTCTACATCTTTATGCTCAGAAAAATTGGCAGGATAGTAGATCCTAATTACAATAAATATAACATGTAGGGTAGTCCCAGGATTTTTCAAAAAAACCTGATGGCGGTATTGATACTGTCTTTTATTGTAAGGATGTCTCCCTTTCAGGAGTCTGACATTAGATGGTGCTTTCCCCTATCTGCAGTATGAATGCTGGGAGCTGCACATGCCCCAGCATTGAATGTCTGGGGTTAGTTCAGCCTGTGGGCCACAGTTTTTATTTCAATTCTATGCATATTAAGTTTCAGATTTATCATTTGTTTTAGAAGGGCCAGTTTGGTGATTCAGTAGCAAGTGCTACACACCAGCATTTGTTGGAATCTGAATAGTCCCGGCTACTGCCTTGAGCTGCACAGGGTAGGGGTAATTGGTGGGGAGTCCAGCTGCCACATAGTGGAGATGGTTAATGGCCCCTGTGAAATCTGTTGTTTGGTTTCAGAGGGAATTGTGGTTTGTAGCAGTGTAGTCAAGTAGACAGGAGCTAGGGATCTGGATTTTTTTTTTTCACTTAGCTCACACTTGAAGTTCAAAGTGAGTTATATTCAGGTACAGTAAGAAGTGCAAAACTTTTCAGGCCTACCTCTATCCAAAAATAGCACTGTTTGTACCAAACTATTGGCGATGTATCCTACACAAACAGATTATTTTGTCTTTTTTTTGCCAGGATTTTTAGTTTCCCATTTTTCCTAGACGTCCTGCTAGGGGAATTTCACTTTTTCTTGAAAACCTTCACCAGATTTTTAACTGCCTGATGGATTTCCATTAAGTCCCAGGCAGATCTTTTTGCGAAAAAGTGAACAGGTGCAAATTCTCACCAAATTGTAAGTTTCCTTTAACACATCTGTAATGAACAGCTGTAATTTATTCATGCTTGGATCTGAACAAAGCAAGCGATATGCTGTGGGATGAGAGAGACAATGAGTAAATGCTTGGTGACCAGTGGGAGGCAAAAGTTCTCAATGGACACTTTTTGCCGTACTTCTTAACTGGTTAAAAAAGAATCCAGTGTTGTGATTGCCTTTCATGTACAACATGTGCCTCAGGAGTCTAACCTATAGTAGGGCAGGCTTTTTTTTAGAAACCCTGGATGACATCACAATGTGCTCAAGGCCTAGTGATTTTTTGAACAGTTAAATATAGAGGTAAATTTTCAGTTTGACAGCTGCTGTATAACTTTAAATGGGTGTTAGTTTAGTTTATTTAGCATTTGCTATACTGCCTTCGCTAACTTAGCAGATCAAAGCAGTTTACATAAAAAATTGGAAGAGACAGAAAGAAACTATATTCATATAGAAAAGATAAAAGCCATAAAAGTTGTCAGTTTAAAGTCTGCAGGCTTTCAGCGGTGCTATCCATCTGAGTGGTACCATTAAAAAATCCAAATATAATTTTAAATGTATTATTTATTTAAAAGTTATAACTGCAGGTTGTTCAGTGCCACTTGGATGGATAAATTACCATTTAGCAGCTAAACTGCACTGTTTGAACAGATAACATTTTATTTGCCCAGCCCCTAGTCATGCACAATCTTATTGGCCTGGATTTTGAATGACAAAAAACATTGACCAGACAAGATGATGAGGAATTATTATTTAAAAGGATAAGATGGGGGTGGATTAAGCATAAAAGCCATATGTCAGAATTCTCTATAAGCAATGTATAAGCCTCTCACTGCTTGTGGCAGCTTTTCTTTTGCAAATTAGTGGCTTCTGCCCAAAGTATATTAGAATTTCCTTAATTCCTTATTTCTTGGGTTGGTTGAAAGAAATCAAGCATAGCGATTAGTCAGATGACCATGTTAGACTCCTTTTACCATGCACGTAATGCATCATAATGTGCCTGCCAGTAACAAGTCATCTTTGCTGGTGCCTGTTGGCATCGCAAAAGAGATTATGGAACATTTAGTTGATTTGGACAGGGGGACATGGAATTCCAAGTGGCAGATTCTGTACTAGCTGCAGCAAACCTTCACCTCCATGCAACCATTTGCACCTTTTAGTAGGATAAGGCACTAGCTCTTAGGATGGTGGAGAGTCTCTATCTCATATTGTCCCAGGCTCCTGCAAGTTCACTTGAAGTGTGAGTGAAGCCCACCATTTCTCATTTAGTAGAGAAAGACACCAGAAGTTAATCAGTGAAGCATCTTCATAGACACTCCTCCCTCAAGCCTATGCACGTCAAATCCACAAGACTAAAGCTCTACATACCCATAAATCTTATTTAAGAAAAATCTTTATTTTGTTGTTTTGTTTTTGCTGTTCTGTGTGTCTTTTGCTGTTCCAGCTGAACCTGTGAGGCCCATCGACCCCGCTGCCTGGATCTCTCATACCACAGCCCTGACGGGAACTTACCCCCGTTACGGTATGAGCCCTTCCATGAGCTCCGTCACATCCACCTGCTCCTCACTAACAAGCTCTATTCCCGATGCAGAAAGTAAGTCACACTGCGGCTCCTGGTACCAGGCAGGTCCTCACCTGCTCAGGGCCAGCAGTGTAGCACTGTATGAGAGACAGACTGAGAGCTGCAAGGGGACACCAAGACACAGGGTTCAGAGGCTGGGGCTGGTTCTGGTTTCTGTATAACTTCCATTCCAGTGCATTCTGGGGCTTGTATTAGTCCTGTGTTTCCAGCAATGAATATGGGGTTACAGGCATGTTGGAGATGCATGAATTTATGATCATGTTTTTTGCAAGATGGTGCAGGTAACCCTAGGTGAGTCATGTGATTGAATTGTGGAGAATTTGTCAGGTTCTCACAGTTTTTTCCAGTCAGTATTCAGTTCTTTTGAAGCTAAATGATATACAGTTATCTTTACCTGGATTAAAAAAAAAAGATGTAGAGTGGAAGAGTAGCCGCCGTAGTGCAGCGTCCTGAGAACCAAGGGAACCAGGTTTGTTTCCCCACTGCAGCTCCTTGTGACTCTGGGCACGTCACTTAATCCTCCATTGCCCCAGGTACAAAATAAGCACCTGTATACAATATGTAAACATCTTTGATGTAACCACAGAAAGGCCTTCAGGTTATCTTAGGCCTTCTAGATCTGTATCTGACTTATCCAGACAGCCCTGACTGGATAGCTGCTGAATATTGCCACTATCTGGTTAAAGTATGCAATGCCTTTGACTCTTACTAACTTGAAATGGTTTACTTTTGTCCAGGATAACCAAATGTTATCTGTCTAGTAACATAGTAGAGTTGGCAGATAAAGACATGCATGGTCCATTTAAAAACAGGTATTTACCTGGTTAATTCCTGAAGTTAACCAGGTAAATGTCTTTGAATATCAACCCTGTTCTTTATCCAAATTGTTATCACAAATCATTCCATGACTTGTTACCTTCCCCCACGGACAGGAAGGCTACAACTACCAGAATACATTGGGATAGTAGCTGAAGAAACAGTTCACAAGACTGTGGTAAACTTGCTGCATGTCCTAGACTGCACCAGGGCAGTAAAATGGTGATCACTATAGACACCATAGTAGCTCTCAATGCTGCTGTTTATGGCCCTTATGGAGGTCAGATTTTCAGGGTATCCACAACAAATATGCATGAGAGAGATTTTGCATACAATGGGTCTTAGAACTTAGTTAATATGTGTATTTTGATTACCCTGGAAATCGGCCTGTTTCTGAAACCATGAAGACCAGAACTGGGAGCCTTGGTGTAATGCAACTTTCCCAGAATGCACTGGGGTCAGAGTTTTTTAAAACAATATATAGTGAGTTTTGTTAGGTACCTGACAGCTCCACAACACAGCAAGTGCCAATACATTTCTCTTTTTTGATCATGTGGGGAGCATAAAACTTGCAGAGGTCAGTGAGTGGCAGTTATTTCAAATTTCATATCATATTCGCTTCCTACTTTTAGTCAAAGCAGAGATGTTTGTCCATGTGAACTTTATCATGTTTGGGGTTTATTTTTTCATTCTCTCCCCCACCTCTCAGTTTTCTGATGTTATTAACCTTGGAATGGGTCTTTGCTAATTGCATAATTACAGGGATACCCCAGTGTCATGAGTATGCCTCAAAAATTCCCTACACCCTGCCATTGTGATCTAGTGTGCATTCCATCCCATTGTCTGTGTAGCAGAGTTCTTTGTCAGCTGTCCCATCTCTTCTGAGATATTTTCCTTGTAGTGATCTTAGCTCATTTTACAACATATCAACCCCCTTCTTCTGTGGCCAGACCTCTGGCACATTTACATGTCACAGAGTGGTGCCTGCTTGTAGTGATGAAGTCTAAAGGTTATATGGCAGTTATTCCAGTGATATCTAAGGGTTAGAAATAACACAATAGGCTGTAATGCAGTTGGAGCCTTTTCCTGTTCTATGATGGCAGTTAGTGTTGGAAGGCAATCTATTAGCCTAACAGTACTGGAACTGCATATTTCCCATCTTCTGCTCATAAATATTGTTGCTTTTGTAATTAATTATTTAAGAAGGCTTTAGATTCTGACCATTACAGAAGGCTTGTGTTCCACTTTTTGGGTCCCATCTAGTAATTAGAGAATAAATTACCAGCCCTCTGATCTGAGCAGGACAGATTTTTTTTTTTAATCTTCACAGCCTACTCTAGGCTTCTAATGTTCATACTGCACATTGCAGGCCCTTTCTTCCTCATGCCAACAAGGAGTTTGTACTTAAATAGGTTTCTGGCACATTTGAGTTATTTTCTTCACCAAATTCCAAGTGCTAAGGAAGTACTTCCCACTTCTTAAAAAAAAAAATCTTTTGGGCTGATCATTTGGACCCGAGCAGGTAAAATCCATGTAGCTTGAGCAGTAGGATCCTATGAAAATCACCATTAGGAGGCATGCAAGATTGAATTTCTTATTTTAATGCATCTAGGGCCCTGCTGTGTTTAGGTAACTGCGAATTTTCCCTCCCACACCCCTGCCAGTTATTACATTTTACTAAATATGACAGTTACCTGGTTTCTGTGTGTTCATTTCCAGTAAGTCTGATATGGCGGTGTCCAAATATTATAGGAGGAAGAGAATCCATATTCCATTAGCACATGAGTAATATGGGGGAAGCTGACTCTGAAGGGCTATAAGGATGTTTTTCAAAGGTAAACAGAGGGGGGGGGGAATGATTTCTAAGTTTCTGTACTAAGGGATCATGTGGCATTGGAACTGGTTTCTGATCATCTACGTCTGCTCTGCTCCATCCCCAAATGCACCAGACGTGTCTCAGAACTGACCCATTTTTTTGCTTTAACTGGCGCTGCCACTTTTGTATTAACCTCCCATAATTCTTCCTTCCTCTTGTTCAATCTTTTCTTTTTAAGTGGCTTTCCAATTTGCTTTGTAGAGCTTTAATTTTCCGTGGAATGCAATATCATCCCTGTCTCAGTTAAAGCATTTTATAATCAAAGTGTTATTTAAGCGAATAAACAGTACAAGATGACACTACCCTTGTGGCTTCACTTTGAGCTCTGCATGCAGACAAGAAATGGAAAGAAGGTATTGGAGGCCCCGCTTTCCCACAAAGTGGCAAAAGGCAGCTGAAGTATTTCTCCAAACCTAGCTCTTTCTTGTAATGCAAGGTTTCAGACTTATTTGTGCTAGAAAATGATCAGAGTTCAGTGTACCTTCTGATCTCTTGTTGAACATCCAGAGGTGGTTCACATTCCTGTGAAGCCACAGATGTATCAGGTGCCGCACCGAAGAGGATCGTAATGAAGAGAAATGAGTCGGAGAAACCAGTGCTTATCAGCCCTCTCAAGGGAAAGGAAAAATTGCCTGGAAGATTTTCTGGATGTAGTTTTTTGACCTCACTAGTGCTGTAAAGACGGCAAATGTATACTATTAAATAATAAAGTTGAGGCACAGTTGTGTCTTCATCACAATATGTGGCAGCGAATGAGAAAACCAAGACCACTTTCCTGGATTAAGTTGCAGCAAATGCCTTTCTTGGCTTTTTGGGAGGGAATGGATTTTATATCCTTGACTTGACCTGCTTGATAGGAGTATGAAATCTCTGTTCTGCCCATTTCAGACTAGCTGAAAGGCTTTGCTGTACAGTGCTGTCATTTTAGTGGCTCTTGATAGACTGTATTCACTATCATTATACAGATAGGTGAAAACTTGACATAGGCGCCCACAGAATAATGAAAACTGTCCAGCTACCCAGAACAGGACAGGCATTGTAAAATCCTGCTTGTGTACAATGGATCCCAATCAGAATCTATACATGATATGTTTGAAAGCACAGCATTATGTACAGTTTAATAAAACAAGTACATGGTTCCCTGCACAGATTTAGATAAACTCTAAACTTAGCTATAAATGTCATTGATACAGGGTTCAACTCAGCCAATAATATCTAAATGTATTCCTCAGTACATCAGGGGTATACAGTAGAGAAGAACTCTAGCACTGTGGTTTGTGAGACAGCATGTGACTTCTAATTGACATCCTTTAATAGACATGACAAAATGATAATTACCAGCAGGACAGCTTTGGCAATACCTGCTAATGTCACAATATGTTAAATGAGTTTGAGCAGAAAGTTTAAAAGCTGACATAATTAGTTAGTGAAGGCAGTGAGCAATATAAAGCTCTTGGTGCTGGTGATGTTGATGGTGGGGTGGGTCCTGGCAGAACTGAGTTGCATACAGTGTGTGATCTTTTCAGTTTATCAGGAGTTGATGCCTTTGGTCTTGAATCCCTTCCAGACCTCGGCATAAACCCTTTTGCAAATCTTAGTGTGTTCTGTGAGTTTTCTTGCAGAGAATGAGGGGGGTTTGTGATACTGTTATGTCCCAAAGTGAACAAGGAATGTTATATCTGCACTTAAGTGAATCCTGAAGCAATAATTGATGGTGTTATTAGATGATGGGGCCTGATCTCAGTGAGGGAGGGTGGAAGCTGCGCTAGGTATGTGGAAGCCTGTGTCAGGAGCCGGTTTAATGTATCATTATACAGTGTCTCTCCCTATCTTAGTTTCATATAAGCAAACACAAAGTAATGTAAACAGAGAGACTGAGTCCAATCTTCCCTGAGGTTTAATGAAGAGAGGTGTTGTTGACATCAGATGCATGGCTCAAACTACAGCTGTTTGATGACTCTTTCAAGGCATTCTGTCCAAAAAATAACCAATGCCTATATTTTTATTAGTCCTTTTTTTCTTTGTTTTACATACGGGGTTTTGAATTCATGAGCAGGGGCCTCCAGGTTTGAAAGAAAACTGTTGTTAAATCAGACTCTTTAAGACCAGATTGTAATAGCTCTGTGTTTCCATGGTTGTTGAACGTGTTGTCTTCGTGTTATCCTCATCAGCGTTATTCAGCCCTGTCCATGCGAGGCACAACTTTCTCCAGTCTCCTGTGTTTTGCGAGATCTAAGCCTCTACCATCTGTATACAGTAGGTTTTGAGTTGCTGCTTCTTTTGCTGTATCCTACATTACTTGAGAGCTGTGTTCTGCATAAGAGTGAAGCACCCCTGACTCATGCTAGTATTAAGCTGGAAGTCTGTCAGCCCTCATGGATTTCGCTGCTTGATTTTAGTTTCTTGCCACTGTCTCTTCTGCATTAATGAATCCCAGCCCATGTTTCAAGCACCTGGGTAACTTTCTGCCCTGGTCAGAATATCACAAAAACAGGATCCTTTACTCCTCAGGATCCCAGAAATATAAGTCTCAGCTTTCCTCACCAACCAGATATTTATTTTCTATTAGGTACTTGGTCCACTCTGGAATTTTTGCTTCCCCGCTGTTGCACATCCCTGACTCTCACCACTGTGTGACTTGGTATTATCCAGGTTCTGTTCTACAGCTGTGGTTCTTTTGTCTTCGTCTCTGACACTTTTCTGATTTCAAATATATCAGGACAGTGTCATCCAAATTAGAATTATTAATTATCTACCATACCCAAATGGATCTATTGTTTACAAAATGGTATCTCTGCCAGTATAGCCAAGCTAATTTCCCCAGGATACAAATATTCAAATCTTACTCTTTAAGTATACCAACATGTATCTGATTTCCCCTAAGAATAATAGAACATTGGAGCACTGCTCGTGGATGTGTTGGGAGAGCAGATATAGTCAGCTCAGTACTTTGACTTGATGTGTACTCTGTTTTGTTTGCCAAAGTCTTGCAAGAGCAGCTTTGAGGACAGAAGTTATAACAACTTGTATGAGCTGAACAGCAGCTGAGTTGTACTTTCACAGTATTTAGACTGAAGATCTGCTGGCAGTGCTGCACCTGCTCTCCTGATTATAAGCAGTTTGGGTTTGCCCTCTGTCCCTTCTTTAGTTTGTGATCCTGTAGCTGCTGAAGCTTTTTAGTTCTCCCTTCTTGTGATCTGTCATGACAGACACATCCCTCAGCTTCTCTCAGGAGATAGAAAATATTAGGTTAGCAGACAACTTGTTTTAACTGTTTTTGAGCACAACCATCACCACCTTGCCCAGATCAGCATCTCTGTGCCGCTGCTGGGAGTGTGGTACATCTGTTGTCTCTCAACGCAGATCATCATGGCAAGAAGTGACTTTGTAATATTATGGATGCATCTGTTGTAAATTTCTTCTACAGATAAATAGAATGAGAGACGTAATATTTCTTTTCTCTCACTTTAGATCTAGTTAATAAATATATACTTAAACATATGAGCTGCCCTGGTGGCATAGTAAATATATACTTAAACTTATGAGCTGACCTGGTGGCATAGTGGAAGGCTGGCAGGACCTGGATTTCATTCCCAGCTCAAATCCAACTACAGAACTCCCGATCACTCTCTCCCTTCCTCTCTCTTCCCTACTCAATCTCTGCACAATATTAACTGTATCTAATATCTTGTAATGACATTGTTAACAGCATTATGTAAGCCACTTTGAGCCTGCAAATAGGTGGGAAAAATGTGGGATACAAATGCAATAAATAAATTCTGGGCTGGCCAGGGTGGGGATGCTGCAGAGGCTGCATTTACAGCACCTGAAGGAGGGAGTCCAAGTCATTGCACAACAGCAACACCTAGTGGTCAGATTTAGGGTTCATGATTGCCCTGCTAGAGCTCTGCTGCAGGTCCTAGGCCAAGTATTGTCACTACAGGTTTGAAGGGAGGGGCAGCTATAAAACAGCAAAAGAAACAAAAAAAAAAAAACCCAGGAAGCCATAGTGCCATAATCCAGTAGAATCTAGTTATAATTGAAAGGCCAAATGCATAGGATGAAATTGCTGGACTAAAAAAGTATTGACAAAAATCTTAAAGCCAAGGCTGGCTCAAGGGCTAGATTTTGATTTTGCCCTCCTCCCCCCCCCCCCCCCCCCCCAAGACTTCCAATATGAACTGTGCAACTATTAGGACTGGTACCGTGAGAATGGTCCCAAACTGGAAGATATCTTTGTTGTCTGATCATTTTATTTTTCCACTTCAGTCAGCCCTGCTTTCTCTTTATCACTTCTTTTCCTTGGTTTTCACCTAAGTCCTCTTCCAGGATCTTATTTCCATTTTTTGTTTCTTCACACTCCCTGTTTTCTTTCTTTCCTTCCTCTCCTAATATCTGTCACTAATGTAGATTCTTCTGTTTCATCTTTTTTTTCTCTTATTTTCTCATCTGCCTTTTTTAACCACCTATTGCTAGATTTAGTTCCACCTTCTTCCCCCTCCAGTCTTCACTCTCCCTCTTTTCATTGTTCAGCTACCAGCTTTCCATTTCCTACTCTTGTTTCCCTAGTCCGCCCATTCATTTCTTTTGTATCCTTCTTACTTCCCTGTCTTTCATCTACTTTGTGATCCCTCATTTCTACCCTCTGTTCTTAACTCCTTTCAAGCTTCATCTCCCTTCATGTGCCTCTTATCCCTTTACCAGCCCCAGTTCCTTCCCTGTCACTTATCCACTCTTTACTTCCTTAACCAGACTGTCATTCCCCCTTTAATCCTACCAGTTCTATCCTCTTCTGTCTCTTTAAAAGGCCTGTCCCCTTTACCATCTCCATACCTCTCTGTCCCTTTCAACTGCATCACAGCCCCTCCAGGTTCTCCCAAACGTTTCCCCTTCCTATTAATCTGCATTCAGTCTCATAGCCTTCACCCAGTCACCTGGTCCCCACTAATTTCCCTGTCTCAGTTCAATTTCTTAGTCCCCACTATCCCTTCACCCAATCCTTGTCTCCTCTGTTCCATCCTTTGCAGTTTCAGATTCATCACTAGTACCCTGTCACTCGTATAGTTTACCTTCTGATTTCCCACACAATCGTAGAGTCTCTGCTTAAGTCTGAGCCCTTGCTCTCCTGCATCTCCATGTCCTTAGAATCTGCCCTCCTGCTTCTTTCTCCCATTACTAAGTATCTTTAAATCTTTTCATGGTCTAAACTCTGAAAGCATTATTAAGATTTTGAATATTCCAAATAATCAGTCTACATTGTGTAAAAAAAAAAATGAAACTCAATTTTCCATTAATGAAATGCATTCAAAATAAGAGACAGAATTGTCTTTTCCCTTTCAAGGGAATTTCCCAAGACAGATTAGAGGACTACCTTTCTACTCTCTCTTTTGAAAAGTCTTTAAAACGTATTTCAAAACCAACATTTTAATAATTATATAACTGAAGGCTTATTATTGTATTTGTACTTCGCTCTATTGCTGAAGTTTTAAAAAATGTAATCCGCTTAAAATTTTCAAAGGAAATAAGTGGAATATAAGACTATAGATAGTATATATATAGTATCCATGGCCCCATCCTTTTCTCCACATCTATAAATCTTCTTCCCTAGCATTTTCCTGTGCATATCGTTTTCCCTCTCATCGTATGTCTTCTCCTTTCTCCCAGCATCAGCCTCAGCCCCCTTCTCCCAAATCAAAGCTCTCCTGCTTCAGCACCAGTCCCCTTCTCCCAGCCCATAGTCTCTAGCATAAACCCTAGCTCCATTGTCCCAGCCCTCCAGCCTCAGTCCTTCCTTTCCAGTCATCAGCTGCCGCCTCCTAGCCCAAGCCTCAGTATCCCCATCTAACCCCTTCTACCTCCTTCTACCTCCCTCCAGCAGCTCCATCAGTCCCTTTTTTTCTTTCTACCTTCCTCCAGTATCTGGAGCCTCCAACAATGGCATGACCTTCCTCTTGCTCTCACTTTTGCCTTCCTGGTGTTGCTGGTACCACCGGAATGTTTAAAATAAATGAAAACAAGCACGAGAAAGAGAGGTGCCGTTTCTCACGCATTTTAAACTCTCCCACTGAGTCTGCAGCAGCAGAAGGAGGGCACAGCAAGAATGGAAAAAAAAACGGTACCACTCCTAGAAGGCTTGGGGCAATAAGGTGGGCTTCCAACACCTTTCAGCTTGGGCACCCCAAGCCAGTGTTTCGCTGGTTCACCCCTTAAGCTGGCCCTGCATATCACTCAGTATGATTCCCAAACCTGAATAGATAAGGGCCACTGTGCTCTTCCATCCCCCCTCCCCTCCCCTCCACATCTACGCAACCATGCACCTAAACAGGTTAAATTAATATCTTGAGACAGTTGGCATAATTACAGGGCGTTTTAGTTTTTACTAAAATATAGTTTTTCACTGCTTCTGTCTCTCCAGTGGAACTATTTACTGATACCCCAGGACAACTGCCTCTCACAATTTATTCTCTTGGATTCTAAGGGTATTTATCAACTATTTTCAGAGACAGCAGACATGTATCAAGAGGAGATCAGAAATGGCAAGTTTATTGCTCCCCATGTGCTTAAAATTGCTCACTTTCTAAGAAGGGGTTACTTTCTGCTACTAACAGAACTAACAGGCAGCAAATGGTGCTCTACATGTAAATCTACCAGTGCATGCAAGGGGTACATGATGTGGATGCCCAGCACAGCAGAGTCATTTGACTGTATGCATCAGGATAGTGTGTAGATGTGTACAGTGGCAGAGTGAGAGAGTACTGGCTAAATAGTTTATTCTCAGCTGAGGTTATCATGTTATGATAGTGAATTCCTCCTTTCTGTTTAATTTTTTTCTCCATCCCTCTCTTTCTAGTCCAGTTCTGTTGCAGTAGAATGTGTGTGTGACCTAGTAGACAGAGAGAATTCCTACAAAGAGTTCTCCCTTAGGTGCAGATAATCAAAAGCCCCGTGCTGTTCCACATGGCGCTCTAAAAATAGTGCTGGAAGAGCATGGGCTTTACTGCCCCTATGATAATAATAGTATGCAAATTTAAGCAAGCTATTATCTCTGATCAAAGGGTAAAAGTGCGGGAGGATTGGGCCTGAGCATGCGCTCAGGCCCAATCCTCCCGTACTTGTTTGACAGGTCCAGGCTGTCAAAAGCCCAGACATCAAACACAGGGGCTGGAGGTCCATGGGACCCCCCTTGCAATGCAAAGCCCTGGTGGCCTAGTGCACCCCCAAGCCAGCAACATGGGGACTGGAGGTCCGGCGGATCTCCAGTCCCCCCAACACAAGTTCTCCAGCCCCCCTAACCACACCTCACACCCCAATAGAAAAAGCCACAAACACAAGCCCCCTAACCTGGTGGTCTACTTGCCCCCTTCTCTGTCCCCCCCCCCCCCCCCCCCCCGTACCTGAGTGGTGGAGGAGGGAGTAGTACACTTCCTCCTTCCAATGCCGCCTTGAAAATGGTGGCACCCAGCCCTGCCCAGTGCATCCTGGGATGCGCTGAGCGGGGCTTCACCATTGCTGGCAAGGTGGGGGGTCGGGGTTCCTGTGGGGAAGTTCTTCTTGGGAGATAGGGGGCCTGCTAGCTTGCAAATTCATGCTGGACAGGGCTCACCATTCATCCCCAATGTTCTGCAAATCCTAACGTCAGCTCCAAGATGGCATAGGGTTTTCCTTGGGCAGAGCACCAATGTTTGGTGTGCTGCCCGCTGATGATTGGGAGGAATAATAAAATACCTGTTTAGCATGTATTTGCATGCTACTTGTGGTCAGAGCCCATGAGCGTATTGTTTCACGTGCTTGGGGGCTCTGATCATGGGGCGGTAGCAAACGCAGGTGCTAGTATGGCGCTAATAGCCTCTAGCACCCATGCTTGCTTCTGATCATCAGCCTGTTAGTGAGAGCTGAGATCCCTTTCCTCAGTCTTGCTTTCAAGTCTAAAGAAACTGAGTGTGAGTTAGCTAGAGGAGAGGGTGATGTAAGTCCTTCAGCTTGGTTCTCTCTTTCCATGACTGAGTGTTGCCTTTGCCTTAGGGCTTCCTGGTGACTTTGTTCAAAGCCCATGCTTGTTGGGGGAATGGGACCTGGAAATGAGGGCAACAGCAGACATCTGCTTGTGTCTCTCACAAACCAAAAGAGGGGCCAATAGAACACAAAAAAAGGAAAGTAAATTTAAAAGCTTCAGAATCTTATTTCCAAATATGTTATTTTGTTACATTTTCCTGCGCCGATAGTCTGTTCTTTCCAGCTGCATTTTAGCAATAACTGGTGCAGATTGTTGCCAATTTGCTTTCAACAGATGATGAGTGATGAACTTTGGCTCTGGAGTGCTGGAAGTGGCTCTGATTTTCAGGAAAACTAATTATTTAAATTAGATGTTAATTCAACTCATGAATAATCATAGGTGCCCTGAAAGCCAGACTGGTTTCCAGCTGTGAGGCTCTAGGTTTGCTGTGGCATCCTTGGGGGTCCTTAAAAATTTTGTAATGCTGATCAGGCATATTAGTGGCTCCCAGTATTCAAATGGTTTTCTTGAGCTTTAAATTTGGGAAGATAAGAAGGGAGAGAAGGGCATAAGATTTCATACCTTTGTGTCCACGACGCATGTTAACATGTCTTCATTTCAGAAATGGAGGACTGCCCCCTCACGGTGAAAAGTGACATGGCTACCATCGTCAAAGTGATGCAGTTAGCAGACTCTGGCCTGGAAATTCGTGACAGGATGTGGCTGAAGATTACCATCTCCAATGCAGTTATAGGTAAGCAGCCTTTTCAGAAACCAAGGTTTCTTTTGTCTATGTTGCCCTCTGGGTGTCCCTGAAGAGTGCAAGAATAGGTCAGTCATCATACCAGTGCCAACCTTCACCTTTTCTGCTAAAACTGGAAGTTAGCAGCAGTGTGTGTATTTTCACTGATGGATGCTTGTCCACTGAAAAATGGACAGAAACCTCCAACTCTCTTCATGTACCATATTGAATTTCTGATGGTGAAGACCTGACCATAAGGCAGAGGTAATCAGTGCAGCAGAAAGTAGCCTTAGCTATCACCCTAACATCAATGAGCATAGATAGCCTCACAAGAAGCTGCTTGGATTATTGCAAAGCTTGGTAAGAAAGACATGGAAGGAAGCCTGAGTTTGTGGTTAAAGTATGGCGCTTGAAACAACCAAAAATGAAGATAACAAGGCCTACTGTGGCCCATCAACATAGATGGTAGAGCCCAGCACAGTAATTCCCAGCACTCTCTCATTCTCCCCTCATGCTCTGCAGTCTGTTTCTCTGTGTTTCTCTCCCCATGTCCAGCAGTGTCCCCCTCTCTCTTTCTCATGCCCAACGGTCATTCTACTCCCTCCTGCACCACTCGGAGGATTAAAGGGGGCAGTGCAGCTGCAGGAGTCAAGCTAAGTGAGCACCAGGAGTAGAGAGAGGAGGACCTGCAGTGGAACAGAACACTCTTTTCTGTGCAGCAGGTGCTTGGGACAAACAAAGAGACAGACAGTATGTGCTGCTATACAACTTCCAGAGCACCACGTGATCAGCCCGACTGACCCACCTGGGTATGCCCAAACTCTTCCCCCCCTCACAAAGACCCCCTAGTTGGGAACAGAAAATAGTAAGGGAATTCAAGAAAGCCTGAGGTCATAGGCAGCAGAATAAGGTTGACCACTGAAGCCACAGGTCCACCAGTATTTTGCCCAACACAGGATCAGGAAACAGAGAGCTTTGGGGTATGGCTAGAAATTGGTTTGTTTGGCTCCTGCAACCAAAAGGGTGTTCCACTGCCCCTGCCTGTGGTAAACACAGAAGAACACTAGTTATAAAGAAGGGGTAAGCAAGAAATGAGATGATTAGATATAGTGGATAATAGCAAAAGTTTTTGGTCTCACTTTTTTTGCTAGAATATAGTGCGCACACACATTTACATCTTCAGATCAGGTGTAAATTTGTGCACTATTAAGGACCGTTTTGAAAGCCTGTTTTATAAAAGCACATAAGTGCCTGTATTTCCTTTATTTAAAAAAAAGTGCTTTTTTGGACAGTTCATATAGGAGCTCTTTTATAAAATTAGCCTCATTATGTGTTAGTGTTCTGTAGTAAATTGTTGCTGTCTCTGATGACTCCTAGGGTGCTTGAGTCAGTACTTGAGTTTGGCTTTTAGGTTGCCTGTGTTGGGAAAAAGAAATGCGGTATGGTGAAACCTTCAGTTGTTTAAGCCAATAAGGAATTTTGCTCTTAGGATGAAAATGGTTTCTCTCTTACCAGTTCTTCATGCCTGGTCTTCTTGGCCTCAGCATGCTTAAAGTAAATATTCTCTTAGATCCCCATTAGTAGATAAAGCTGAGGAAGAAGCTGTCCAATCTTGAACATTACACTGAAACATCTGGCAGTTTCAATCTCTCTTCACAGGTGCAGATGTTGTGGACTGGCTCTACACGCATGTGGAAGGATTCCGTGACCGGCGAGAGGCACGAAAATATGCCAGCAGCATGTTAAAACACGGCTACCTCAGGCACACGGTCAACAAGATCACTTTCTCAGAGCAATGCTACTACGTTTTCGGGGATCTTTGCAGCAGTGAGTCTCTGCTTTTCAGGAAGCTTCGGCCATTGATGTGTGGTTATTTTATTGGCAAACATCAATAAAAGAGGCATAGAAAAAAAAAAGAAACAAAAACATGCAACACTGGGATATAGTAGTCTAGAGATACATTAAGAAAGGGAGTTTCCTGCTTACACACTGGAATGATCATTTTCAAAGGGTTTTCTGCAGATATCTGGTTACAAAATGACCCACTTGATACGTGTGCCAATTTATAAACACATATGCATCCTGCATATGCCTAAGTATACCTGCTGATTGAAGAGATGTTCCTGAGGGTAGGTGACAAAGGAATTTGCATATACCTGCATACCTTTGAAAATTCAAATGTGTGTGTATGTAAATTAGCCCAAAGAGCAGGTGTAAATGTAAGCACGTAGTTTTCCAGGGGGAATTTTTAAAGTGGCAGTACACACGTATGTTTGCTTTGAAAATCCATCAAACTCCGAGCGGAAAAGTATGTGCATACTTTGTACTAATTATAAAATTGCCTCCTCTAAGAGGTCAGTTAAAAGAAATGGTCTGTCCAAAGACTCACTAAGTGTTGACTTTCCCTTCAAAGTGACTGGGGATAGCATTTGCTGTTTGTGCATCCATGTGTCACCTAAGTTGGGAGATTTATATTCATTGAATTATGAGCAACTGACCAATTAATTGGTTGTGAACTTAGAAAAATGGCAGCCTTTGTTACTTACTTGGTGGAGAGGGTAGTGTTACGTAAAATGGATGATTCTCCCTAAATTGCCATTTCTTCTTATGAACTTGCCCATTGCAATTCCTAGGAAACAGTTCAAATATTGGAATATAATATTTGGGAAATTTATCTGGAAGGGGAAAAGAGGAAGGATCCAGTGTTCGAGACTGACTTTGGGTAAGAATAAAGGAGGGATGGGACACCCTAATTACGGCAAAATTATGACATTGCTATTTTTAAAACATTTACATCTCATTATTTTGTGGACTCAGAGGTGCATTGGGTGCAATTGAAAAGGGCGTATACGGCTCCATACTCCCTTGCTGAATGGTTGATAAAAATGGAGCTTGAGAATAGACACAGTTTGATTGGCTCAATGCTGTTTTGTTAGAAAAAGGTGGTTGAGAAGCACCTATTTGTGGCCTGGTGTTCTCCTTTAGTCAACTCAGGGACTTTCAGTCAATGTCCACCCAGTTATTCCACAATTTGTGATTTAGCTTGGAAAATTTAGGAATCAAGTTGTATAAGGAATTAATGCTGCAGGGGATGTCTATTGCTGTTCACCAGTTGCAAGAGATAGTGAGCCAGAAGGTCCCCTTCTACAAATGTTTTCAGTTGTGAGGCTTTTTGAAAAGCAGGGAGTTAGCACATAAATCCCTTTCAGCTGAGAATGTGCCTAAATTTAGACCTTCAACTCATTTTCCTAGATGTAGGAGCCTAATTTTCATGTCTACCCTAACTTTTCCCTGCTCCAACCCCCATCCCCCAATAGCTTCCCATCTTTTAGGCACTTAAATTTGAGTTCCTACTGAAAATGTAAGCACTCAACCCTAGTCAATTTTCAAAGGCCAATTTATGTGCTTGTGTAACTCACAAATTTAGATTTTGGAACCCTGTAAAAATTGACCCCATCTCTTGCAATTAGTAGACCTAAGGTTTTGTGTTAATGGTGATAGCTGTTGATTCATGTATTATCATAAACCTTTAAGGTTGGTGCTATCTCAGTTCCAGTGTGAACAAAGGCCATACGTCAATGCCTTGTTTTTCTATCATCCATCCTAAGATCCTGTTAATTAGGATATCGTCAATGAATTACAGAGCAGTGAGCTATGTGGTCATAGTTCTGACTTGGCATTCTGATCCTTGTCCTATTGGTGCCTCATACAGAGAGTCGGGGATTAGAAACTTCAGTAGGCCCTAGGGACGTGCCCTTCTCTGTATTGTAAATATGTTTGAGTGGGCCTAGCTTAGCCACTATCTGTTCAGAATCCATTGAACTCTATTCTCATTGTCTCCACAGACTTGGCTGCATTGAACCTTAACGATGGTTCTAGTGGAACCTCCGATCAGGACACCCTTGCCCCTCTCCCACACCCAGCAGCACCCTGGCCTGCTGGACAAAGTTACCCTTACCAATACCCACTACCTCCTCCGTGTTTCCCACCAGCATACCAGGAGCCTGGTTTCAGCTATGGAAGTGGCAGCGCAGGTAGCCAGCACAGTGAAGGTAAGTAGGTAATGCATGCAGACATATGGAAGCTGCAGGCTAGCATTTGCATGTGGAATTGGTTAGTGTTTACTTGCATGTCTGCAACTCCACAATCCTTTTGGTCATTTGCTTAACCCAAGTCGCTCTGTTGCTTCTTTGTGTTTCTGGACTGTGTGCATGTGGTCCATTTAAATCCATCTCAGCAAGGTTCACCGCAAACATGACTGGTGCATTCTTGGTTCCATCACGCAGGGATAGCGTGGCAAAAACAGACATCTGTTGACTTTTGCAGGGGAAACATGTTTTTCCCAAGGTTAGCCATAATAACAAACCTAAGATAGTCTAACCCTCATTCCTTCATTCTTGCTTTGATTTGGGGACAGTATCATTCCACTGTGAGATGAAACTGGCAGTGTGGATGCTTGCTACTGGCTTACACAGACTAGTTGCCTCCTTAGATAGTCAAGTATGACCTGTTTCTTATCATCGAGCTGTTGGCGCTGAGACTGTCACCAACTGAGACCTCTTTTTTGTACAGCAGAAAAATTTAATAAGGGGCTGCTGTAAGCTCTTTTGAGCAGGGACTGTCTCTTTGTGTCAGGTGTTCAGCGCTGCGTGTGTCTGGTAGCGCTATACAAATGCTAATAATAATAATAAGTCCAATGAAGTGTTACTGCCCTTAAATAATGATCTTTGCTGTCTCATGTGACCTTGGATCAATCGGCATGAAACCCTGGGTCAAACTTAGTTTTGATAAGAATGTCTTTCCCATGTCAGCATAGGATAGAGGGTAAAAGCCACTGCTTATAATACCACTATAGTGTAGAGTTATTTCTGATATATAGTGCTAGTGGGGCAGGAAGGGGCAGAGCATAGAAAGTAGAAGAAGAATCAGCCTATATTCCATGGTGAACACCATAGGTACTGGTTATGCACTGGAGTTGGAGGGGTGGAGATGGAAACTTAATTATATATCTCCTTCTAATGCTGAGGAGAAAATAGCCAAAGCAAGAATATATTTGCAAGAAAATAAGTTATGTAGGGACTTTTTATGTTTTTTTGATAACAAGTGAAACAACATTCATGTGACAACAAGTGAGACAATAACGTCTGCTAACCTGCATTAATAGGCTGAGCACATTGGGGAACAGATCCCACCATAACCTTGTAAGTAACCCTGCTGAAAATGACCCATACCTGAATTTGAAGTCATTTTCAATAGGATATTGTTGAAAAGCCCTAGAAAATGCTTGCATTTGCTGAGTTGTTACCTCCTCCCTTATCTGCAGTACAAACATCAATAGAAAAGTCACTCAGCTGCTGATGAAAAGACTTGGAACCCCTTGTATTTTTAACATCAACTCTTTCAAGTCCTTAAGGCACTAAAAAGTAAAGAAAGTGGAAGACAGTTTTAATCCATGTGATGAGTGAAAAATAGTCTTTCCTGGAGCGTTACAATCCTATAATACCTGGATGACTTTTACCATTTTCCTTTCAACTCCTTTAACTTTATTCTCGTGTATAGTGTGACCTTTCTCTTTCTTTCCAGTTTTCACAAACAAGGAAGGAGGAAGGGTGGGATTAGGTCTTGGCTGTGAATTTAGGGAAGATTAGAAGAATGTCACTGGGCAAGCAAAATGAACACAAGCTATTTCTGTTGAGTTTGAATAGCATGACTTGGAGCTTAGTGGAAACCTGCCCAGTCATGTCTGGATCCAGGTATTATGTACAATAATACATGGGAATTGCATTATGGGAACGGATGGTATCATAAAGCACACTGTTTTTGATTTTGGGAGCATATTATGATTTCACCAGAAGGCCCCACCTTGTTTCCCTGTTGTAAGTACCTCAAGGTCATTCACAGTTCCCCGGCCACTTCCTTACTCTACATTTAAGTAGTACAGTGCAGGGTCACTGGAGAGGATTCATCTCCCAACCCCTGGAGATTGGGCTGCCTTGTTTCGTGCTTGTAACTGTGTTATCCCTTGTTTTGTTCTGAGCCAGCCTTAGACTGAAGGATGAATGAAGGGAGGTGGATGACACTAGGGCGCTGGTAAGCTGGAAATGTCTCCATGATAACATTATCATAGCATGAACATCTAGACTTCTTTCCTTGATTGTGGTGAACCCCCCCTCCCCCTGTCTGTCTATTCAGATCACACTGTCTGCCACTCAGTCAAATTACAGCGTACCCAAATGCTCCAGGACAACCTTATCTCTCTAAAAATATTATGTTGGATACAGAATTCCATACTGTGCCACTCTTTTTAAAATATCAATACCCTCATGATCAAAAGCAAACGCTGGTTCTAGAGGCTCTTAGCGCCATACTAGCGTCGGCGTTTGCTAACCCCGCATGATCAGAACAACGTGAAACAACGCGCTTGAGGGCTGTTACCGCAAGTAGCATGCAAATGCATGCTAAACGGGGCTTAACGCATTCATCCCCAATGATCAGCGACCAGCGCGCCAAAGATTGGATCGCTGGCTGCGACAAACCCTACGCCAGCTCCGAGCTGGCGTTAGGGTTTGCAGATCATTGGAGAGGAATGGTGAGCCCTGTCCAGCATGCATTTGCATGCTGGCAGGCCCCCATTCCCCCCAATGACGCAACCCCCCCCCCCCCCCCCCAGGGACAGGGGACTGGAGGTCCGGCAGACCTCCAGTCCCTCCCGACGATCCCACACCCCCAGGTTCAGGGAGGGCTGGAGATCCGGTGGGTCTCCAGCCTCCCAACCCCCCCCCCCCGCCCCCAAAAATGGTCCCAGGTGGGCCAGTGGCCGCTGCTGTCCCCCCAACCCAACCCCCAGCATTGGCAAGGGTCCGCTCTGCCATCCAATCCTACGCCAACCCTCCCTCTCTGCTGTGTAGCCCCGCCCAGCGCATCCCAGGATGCACTGGGCAGGGCTGTGCGCCGCCATTTTGCGGTGTCGAAGGAAGAGGAGGGAGGCAGGCTGCGCCCCTCTTCCAACCAAGGTAGGGGGGCGGGCACTGGGCAGGCAGAGAGGGAGGGTGGGTGTAGGATCGGATGGCAGAGCAGACCCTTGCCAATGCTGGGGGTTGGGTTGGGTTGGGGGGGGCTGGCGGCCACTTGACCACCAGGGACTATTTTCGGGGGGGGGGGGGGCTGGAGACCCACCGGATCTCCAGCCCTCCCTGAACCTGGGGGGGGGGGGGATCGTCGGGGGGGGGGGGGACCGGAGGTCTGCTGGACCTCCAGCCCCCCGGACCTCCAGCCCCCGTTTTGCCTTGCTCGGGGCAGGGGTAGTCAGGGCCTGGTGGTCCCATGGACCTCCAGCCCCTGTGTTTGAAAGGTTTGGGCTTTTTGACAGCCCAGACCTGTCAAACAAGTGCAGGAGATTGTGCTGAGTGCATGCTCGGCACAATTCGCCCGCACTTCTACCCCATGATCAGAGATAATTGCACTGCTTTATCTCTGATCATCCGTGCGTTAAAGCCCTGCGCTGTTCCAGTGCTATTTTTAGAGCGCTGTTTGGAATAGCGCGGGGCTTTGATCATCTGCCTGCAAGAGAATAGAAAACTGTGGCAGACTCAACACATTCTTCAGTTTTCATCTTTTTATAATTTTTTTTCCAAAATGAGTAATATTGTTAGTCTGTCCTGTAAGAGGTATCTCTTGTATATGTCAGGGCTTAATTTGTAGAGAAAAAGGAAATGGAACTGGGGAGGGGGCGGCTGGGCAACAGGAAAAGAGAGCTGGATTAGAGCAGAATGACTGTTCTCTGCCCTGCTCCAGGCTTGCTCGCTCCCTCCCTCTTCCCTGTAGTCTGCCTGAAGCACAATACCCCTGCTGCTCTGGAGTCTGAAAAGAAATGGCAGAACTGCATTCCAGGCCATTCCTCTAGAAATTGGGTCCTGGTGTTTGTACAAGAAATGCATTCTGAATAGTTTGATCCAGCCAGGGCACCTGAACTACTTATCTCATTTCCTCCCTAAACCTCATAGTATCAATAAGTAAAGCAAATAGAAGTGATCAGCCAATCGAAATGTCCTTATGAAAACATCACAACAGAATATCTACAAAGTTAAGAGAGTAACCAGTCAGAATGGAGAATGAGTGTCATGTGACACCCCCATCTGTTTTCTGTAGTTTGAAATTCTGATCACTTCATAGCGTCTTTAGTAGAAGCAGTAATTAAAATGTTCCCTTCCTGCCCTCTCCTACATGCTCTCCTGTGCTCTGGCCCCATCCTTCAGTGCCTTCTGTCTTCATCCTCTTACTCTGCCAGCATGTCTATGGCATCATCTATTTAAAATGCATGTGTGCCCCATGATTCATGCAAACACTATGACATGACTGTGATAGTATTCATATAATTGTTAAATTACTTTTCACATAGTACAGACTGCAGCAGAAAATATCTCTCTGCCTTTGCCAGTCCAGATCATGAGGGTCTCTGCCTATGCATGCCCAGGCTCTTGTCTGCTTTCTTCTCTTCGTTACAGAGTTGTTTAATTGTTCATGAGCTGTTGAGTTTGACTAAGGTTTTATTCTCAACCCTCCCCCCCCCCCCCCCCAATTGATTGGATTAACAGAAAGGAGAAATTAGGTTTTAACTGCTAATTTTCTTTCCTTTAGGCCCAACAGAGCAGGTTTATGTTCATCGACCAGCAGGTGGAGAATAGTGTTTTGCTCAGCCCTATATGGCACTTTACAGCTCAGATGAATCAGTATTTTGATAACAAAGCAGTGAAACACTGTGAAAGATTATTTATGTGAACTCTCCTTCCTTCTTTATCCTCTTATTCCAACTTTTTTTTGTGTGAAGAATTTAGCTCTTAACTGGGTAAGTGAAACCTGCCAAAGAGAGGACAGCTATTTATGCGGTCCTATTTGACCGGTTAACCAGTAAAGGGCCAAATATCAGCAGTTATCCAGTTAAATAAGGACTCTACCCCTGGACCGCCAACACAGTAGCCAGTTTCGGCTTTAGTGGTTAAAGGGGATATTAAGCAGTACTATTCAGGTAAGTGCCACTGAATATTCCCTCGGGGCCCATTCAGCACCAGTTAACCGGGCAAGAGGCTTTCTTACCTGGTTAACTAGCTTTGAATATCAGTCTTTGCTTGTATAAAATGGGCGGGTATCTGAATTGGTCTTTCGAGACTAAAGGAAAGAATATTAGCAGGTAAGACCTAATTTCTCCTTTCTTAGCATCCTCAACAAAGCAGTCCAGGACTTTCAGAATGTATCAAAGCAGTCCTCATTATGAGAGGAGAGCAGCTATCCCTGTGGAAAGAACTAAGGCCCGAAAGGAAGATTCTTTCCTGGTCAAAACATCCAATCTGTAGTGATTTGTGAAAGTACATTGTGAGCACCATGTTGCCCAATCTACAAATTTCCACTGAGGTGGCGGTCCACAACTCTGCCCAAGAAGTAGCCATCTCCCCTTATGGGGCAGAAGGTGACTACTTGCCTGCCAAAATATACACAGCAGAAATCATCTCTTTAACCAGCAAGCTATTGTAGCCTTGGAAGCTGGTTCATCCTTCTTTGGACCAGCAAAATGAATAAAGAATTTGTTTGACCTATGAAAGTCATTGGTTGCCTCTAAATACTGCATCACAGCTCAATGGACTTCCAAACACTTTAAAGCTTTAAAATTGTCTGTGCAGTCTTCTTGTTGAAAGGAAGGAAGAATCAAAGTCAGATTAGGTGAAATGAAGATATGATCTTTAGGAGAAAGGAAGGAGGAGTACAAATAGATACTCCAACCTATGTAAAATGAAGAAAGGCATCCTTACGAAACAAGACTTGATGCTCTGACATCATTGTGGTAGAAGTGATAGCTAACAAAAACATTGTTATTAGAGTAAGATCTTTCAGGATAGTCCTCCTGAGAGACTGAAAAGGCACTTATTGCAATGATCTAAGAAACAGATTGAGGTTCTGTTCTGGACAAATAGGTCTAGTTGGAGTCTGAGGATTACCTCCTTTAAAAAAACGTTGCCAAGGACAAGTTTTGAAGGCATCCTCTGAAACTTTCAGAGAATTCAGAGAGAGATCCTTCTTAAAACCTTCCAAGGAAGGCAAGAATATGTGCCACTAAAGATTGAAAAGGTGAAAGAGCTCTTTTGGAAACACCGTGCATAAACAACTCTTCGGACTCTTGCATATGCAATAGACATAGAGTGCTTGTAGCTTGAAGTAAGATAATAATAACTTCTTCAGCATATCCTTCCTTCCTTAGTCTTGGCATCTTCACATCTCTTTACTGCAACTGGGCAGAAGCAGAACGAGTTGTGGACTTAGGCCTGTCGTTAGGAAGGCGTTGAAGACCGGGCTTCCTCCAGATCCTTCACCAATTTCTCAAATCCTCACCAGACAACAGCTTACTTTGAAAGGAAAGCCAAGATTTGGATACTGAATCTGCTGCCCAGTTTTTGAGCCACAAAATATGTCTGGCTGACGCCACTAATGCAATCTCTTTCGCTGACACTAGAAGCAGATCATAAAGAGCATTTGCCAAATAGGCTAAATCTGCTTCCATCTTAGAAAATTGTAGGGAAGAATGAACCCCCCAGTCCTGGTTACATAGTAACATAGTAGATGACGGCAGAAAAAGACCTGCACGGTCCATCCAGTCTGCCCAACAAGATAAACTCATATGTGTATACCTTACCTTGATTTGTACCTGTCTTTTTCAGGGCACAGACTGTATAAGTCTGCCCAGCACTATTCCCCGCCTCCCAACCACCAGCCCCGCCTCCCACCACCTGCTCTGGCACAGACTGTATAAGTCTGCCCAACACTATTCCCCGCCTCCCAACCACCAGTCCCGCCTCCCACCATTGGCTCTGGCACAGACCGTATAAGTCTGCCCACCGCTATCCTCGCCTCCCAACCACCAACCCCTCTTCCCCCCACCGGCTCCGCCACCCAATTTCGGCTAAGCTCCTGAGGATCCATTCCTTCTGCACAGGATTCCTTTATGTATATTCAACGCATGTTTGAATTCCGTTACCGTTTTCATCTCCACCACCTCCCACGGGAGGGCATTCCAAGCATCCACCACTCTGTGAAAAAATACTTCCTGACATCTTTTTTGAGTCTGCCCCCCTTCAATCTCATTTTATGTCCTCTCGTTCTACCGCCTTCCCATCTCTGGAGAACATTTGTTTGCGGATTAATACCTTTCAAATATTTGAACGTCTGTATCATATCACCCCTGTTCCTCCTTTCCTCCAGGGTATACACGTTCAGGTCAGCAAGTCTCTCCTCATACATCTTGGAATGCAAATCCCATACCAATCTCGTAGCTTTTCATTGCACCGCTTCAATTTTTTTTACATCCTTAGCAAAGTACGGCCTCCAAAACTGAACACAATACTCCAGGTGGGGCATCAACACTTCCTTTCTTCTGCTGGTCACACCTCTCTCTATACAGCCTAGCAACCTGGTTAGAAGAACTGGCCTGCTGAATCCAGCAGAGATAAACCATGGCATGTAGGAGACATAGACAGATATCTGGGCTCCTAAGGAAGCTACCTCAAAGAAAAACTTTAAGGAAGTCTGAATTCTGCAGTCTTGAATATGTTAAGCAATGTGCTTCTTCCTACTGAAATGATTCTTTCTTCATAGTCACAGCAGTTACTAAGGCATCGACAAGTTGTTTAAGCTTATCTATTTCACCTAGTATCAGTGGGGGTGGGGGGGGGGGGGCGGTGGGGGCGGTCCGCCCCGGGTGCACGCCGCTGGAGGGGTGCCACGCGCGGCTGTCTGTCGTTCGTTCCATGCTCCTTCTGCCCCGGAACAGGTTACTTCCTGTTCCGGGGCAGAGGGAGCATGGAACGAACGACGGACAGGCGCGCGCGGCAACCCCACCCCCCCCAGTGGCGTGCACCCGGGCGGGGGTTTCTTTCACCAGGGGGGGGGGGGTTGCGCTGCATCTGGGGGGGGGCGGGGCGCATCGGCGATCCGCCCCGGGTGTCAGCCCCCCTAGGAACGCCACTGCCTAGTATCATAGGATATAACTTGGACATGGAGTGAGCCACTCTAAGCCCAGCATCTGGGGAGTCCCACTGTTATTAACTGCTGCATAGGTGGGTGCATAAGAGAGGCTGTAGGAGACTTCACAGTCCCAAGCCTAATAGAAACACCTAGAGAAGATACCCACTGATCTGAAGGAGAAGGAATATGAGCCCTTCTAAGGCTTTTGTAATACGCATAGGAAACTCATCCTTGCAAAAAAAAAAAAAAAGTCTAACTGCATTGGGATCTTCTCTTTCATCCACTGAAATCTCTTCCTTCTCCAAAGGATCGTTCAAACACGAAGATCTAAGAGCTAGAGAGTGTGCAGCCTCAGACTTCCCTTAGAAGCCAGACCCTAATGAAGATGCCCAGAAGGAGAAGCCTGATATGCCTGGTGGAACAGCAATACAAAGTCCAAAGAAAAAGGAGTAGAAGACATTATTGTCTCCCTAGCTACTAGAATGTTGTAGCAGTGTTTGTGAGGAAAACCGAGCGGTCTGGATAGAGGGAATGACAACAGGAGCACCAGAAGGCAAAATGGCCACCACCCCTGCGTTTTCTGATGGAGTTGAGGCAACCATAAGTGTAGCAGATTTTTCACCTCTAAGCGCTAAGTCCCATTTAGAGTTTGGACTAGGACTTCCTCCGAAATAACTGTCTAAAGCAGTTGCTGCCTGGGACACAAAAGACAGGGCATGCATTGCTCCAACACAGCCTGTCTAGCACTGCATTGGGAGCAGCGCTTATCAACTTCGGCAGGTGCTGCTGTAAGGAGGGAAACAGCACAAAAGAAAAAGCAGACCCAGCTGCAAACCACAGATCTGAGCTTGACTAATAGCCTGGCATGAAAGTGCTTGAACTCAGTCATTGAAGGTAACAAGCTCCCAATCTTGGGCAAGAGGATCTTGCTGGAAAGTGGCTTCAGCTCTGGAGGTTTTGACCAAGTAACCAAGTATTGGAATAATCTCTCTCTCACAGTTTTCTTTTTTGGATGTGAGAGGAAACAAGGAAGGAGTCATTAGAGAGGAGCAGCCAAGGAGAGGGGTAGAGGGGGGAGGCACCCAGCATCAGTAGGTGGTACCCCCTAGCCTAGCCAGGAAGGCCATCCCTGAATAGTTTTGTTCCCCAGTTCAACTGAGCTCCAGAGTACTGGTTTATGAGTAAAACTCAACAGAGCAATCCAGGAGCTGCACAGGAAACTATCTTCCACCTGCTAGAAATAGAGAAATACTGAATCATGATCTAAGCTACACAGTGCCCTATAGGGCAGGGCCCAACTCTGTTCTCTCACTCCTCATGCTGGTTGATGGGCATAAATCTGCAAGTCCTGGATTAGTCTTTTGGGGATGCTAAGGAAGTTCAACTTAGGACTTGATTCACTATGGCTTTTCTGCTATTCTGCATCTATAGGAAAAAACGCAGAGATGCAGGGCTTTCATATAGAGAAGCTCCCAATGGCAGGCTCTAGCACCTGGTAATATGAATTAATGTTGGCTCTGTTCACCATCACATGGCCCATTTTTGCAAGTAGAGTGTCGGTTTTAGTGATAGTCTGTAGAATGTTATATTTTTGATGAGATACTTAGCTGTCCTATGTTTGAGACATGACATTTCCTGGTTTAAGAAATAACCAGATATATGAAACGTTTTATAAGATACTTTAATTACAGGGGCTAAAATAATTTTCAGTGTCTCTGTGCACCACACATACACTTCTGACTCCATTAGCAGTACCACTGCTGACATCACACTCACCGGCATCCTTGCAATTGTTCTGTACAGTGTGTGATGTAATGCCACGTTTGCCAATATGGCCATTTGTGGGAGTTTTAGGAAATGGCAGTGATAAAAAACTGGCTGATTCCTGGAGAATTCCAAATAAAATTGCTTGAAAGTGAATCTGATTTTATACTTGGCATAGTTTTGGCAAAATACTAAGATGTGGAGTATAGTTTGCAGTTTAGAACTGAAGAACAGGAATCAGAGACTTCTGAATCTGAATCCTTTCCTGTCTGTGAGTGAACACTGCCTCCCTGTGCAGGGTTCCCCCCCCCCCCCTTTATTATTGGCAAAGCTTAATGATATTGTCATGTTTATCTTTTAGGAACTGCAATGTTGTCTCTAAGCTCAAAATAAACAATATTTATGGCATCCACCCTGCAGATGGTTGCATGCTTACTTGTGCAGTTCTTTGGCTATGATAAAGTACAATCAGGTCTTGCTTGGAAGAGAGGGGTTCTTTTATTTGTATACAGCCATCTGCCCAGGTTACTGTAGTTAATTCAGTACAGGAGTCCAATGATTAATCACATAAATAATCAGGAAATGGAGGAATCAACATGCAAGCTCTTGGAGGCTGGGCCATCCCTTGCCTTTTGCAGTTGCATAGCTTATGCTCCTGTTCATCATATTCTTACGTTGATATATATTGTTGCACAATACGATGTAGAGATTTTGTTTAATGTTGCAAAGATAAATTGGCAAAACCAATGTAAACAAACCTGTGTGTCATCCTTATCTACCTAGGAAGTAAAAGCAGTGGCTCTAACCGCAGCAACAGCGAAGGGCAGAGGGCACCTGGGAGGGAGAAGGACCGCAAATCACCCGGCAGTGGCAGTGGATCCGACCATGCCATCCGCGGCAGTGTTATTGGACGATGTGAACGGCCCATCAGCCAGCTCAGCCACCGGAGCCATGTCTCTGCCACTCACAGCGAGCGGAGCCACCACAGTTACCACTCTCATGGACCTCCAGGGGTCCCACCCCTTTACAGCCTGCCAAAGATTGGCTCAAAACTCTACGGGACAAGTGGCCCCCCAGGAGGACCACCTGTCCGAGAACTTGGCTTGGTCCCGCCAGAGCTAACGGGGAGCCGGCAGTCCTTCCAAAAGGCCATGGGCAATCCCTGTGAGTTCTTCGTTGACATCATGTGACAGGAAGTGCCTTCATTCTCCTCTCTGCTTTGATAGTATTGAACAGTAGGAAAAAGAAATATTTGTCTTGCATGGAACACTTTACTGACTTGCAATGGCGTTGCAAGGAAACAAAACAAAAAAAATCATGGGATACTTTGGATAGCCCCAGTTTCCTTTTTTTCAGTTGTGAGTTGTGATTGTCTTCAGGTGTTTATTTCCACCTGTTGATAAGTTTCAGGAAGTGTAGCACTCAGGTCAGTGCAGCTATATTGATTTTAGAAAAGGTGTGTCTTTTTTTAAAGTCATGGTTCTGAAGCACCTTCTTACAAGAATCATAAACACTGCTTAGATATCACCATGGAGTGTTCAGTTAGGATTTACTGTTCTCATAATGTAGCAAAACATTTTCACTCTCTGTTTCCTTAATAGTTCTATAACATCTAAGGACAGTGCTGTTGCACCACACAGTACTCTCTGTTTTAAGGTGCTATTGTGATTTCAGTCCTGGAAAGGGGAGCTGGGATTATGGTTAAAACATGAGGGTGAGGACAGAAGAGAGCTCTTGGGGTTTCAGAATTACCACCCATCCTATGCCATTAACCTTCAGCAACCTTGGCAAAATCTAATTGTTAGTTTGTTTGCAGAGTCAGAGGAAGGTTGGAGTTCATAGCCCTCTTGTCTCCTTCCAAACTTCATGGGTAATTGTTTTTTTCTAAGAATTTTCCCTAAAAACCAGGACCCATTTTCTTCCTCCTCTCACTTAAGAATCTGGCAGACAGTGTATATAACCACCTGTCTTTTCTCCAAAACCATAACACTGTAACTGACTGTAATCTTTAATTATTATTTAAATTATTTGGAAAGAATCAGCATTCATAGAGAATTAACATATTTCAGGTACGTGCAACAGTGTGTGGGCAAATTGGGGTATGGAAAGCACCTGGATGTGATGAGACCCAAAAAAGCCACAGTCTCCCTCAAAGCAGAATTTGCTAATGGAAGCTCCTACCCATTGACCTATTTATATTCTCTTAAATCCATTCCTAGCCCACTCATACGTCTTTCATCCTTAACTAAGAAAACGTAAAGATATTAATGTGTGCATGTTTTTATTCAGTGAAAAGAATTAACAAACCCCCATCACAATAAACATAAGGTTCATTATAAAGATCAACGATCAACTGACCATTTTGTTGCTTTTCATATAAAAAAAATCCTCCCTCTTTTCTCCCACCCCAAACTCAATTCATTACTTGTCTACATGTACCCCTTGAGGTACCAACACTTAAAACCCATATCACCAGCATAAAATTGTTCTTTTGGCACCCTGGTTCTTTCACATAATAGCTAATCTCAACCCATGGTGACTTTCATATCCCCCACCCCAACCAAGCTGTATCTACAACACTCCCCACCTCCTTATACACTTGAATGAGCCATATACTCTGATAGCCTCCTCTTGGTTTCTCTGTATTTCTCCCATCTGTCCAACAGCATCATTGTTAATTTCTCCATTAGTTCAATATGATACTTTCTTTCCACCTTTGTATGGTAGGTACTTCCCTCTTCTTTCATTAGGTTGCCAGTTCACATCTTGCAGCCACAATATCCATTTTAATTAATTTGTCTACTGCAGAATCATGGATTCATACCCCCAAGTGTAGTAAAAAAAATATAAAAAATCTGAGCTTGCTAGAGAATGGAAATCTGAGACATCCCATTTATAGCTTGCTGTACCTCCTTCCAAACACTGTGAACCTGAGTGCGTTCCCACTAGATACAAAAGAATACTCCCATTATACCACACCAGCAAGCCCCCAAAGCGTCTGGAAACATCTTCTGTAGTCTTCTCAGGAGTTAGATACCATCTGTAAAGCACTTTATAGCAATTCTCTTGTAATAATGTTGATAGCACTCTCTTAGCTACCCCAAAACTGGGTTCAGTTGAGCAACCCAATAATACTGACAACTAGGTAGGGCCAGTCCCTTATTCATAAATAGGAGTTTTGCCCCTACACATGAGGGTTTGGCTTCCCATGTGAGCCTATTTATTTGATTCTGTATTATCTTAAGCTCCCCTCATGATATGTCACAAGGCAGAACTCGAAAGTAAGTTTCTGTTCATTTTGACCATAGCTGCCTACCCAAACCAAGAGCTCTGAAAATTTTTTAGCTGTATATTTTCTAAAACACTTAGAAAATATACGATGGCTTACTTTGTATGCTCACTGCTTCATGAAAACCTCAACTCGAAAGTAGACACTACGTTCACATAAGTATACAATTTGTTTTTTGTTTTGTTGGGGAAAATGGTGTCAGTAGTCACCAGGATATGCTGCTTAATAGCATCTTAACACATGTGGAGATCCCGTCTGTGACTCAGATCATCACTGACCAAAAAACCCCCTCCTGCCTAGTTCTGCTTTACATTAACATTTATAATAATTTTATAGTAATTTTTCTTCTTTTATATAATAGGGGTATCCACCCTCTACTGAGTAGCAGATATGCTGAGGTAGGCAAACATAATATTTAACAACTGAGTGTTCACTTATCAATAATGGTCACACTTAGTTCACCAGATATAAGGTAACATGACTTTTTGTGTTTTTTGTAGGCACATATGGGCATAAGTCCCTTGAAAAAGCAGTAGTGAAACTGGCGCCTATCACAATTTTATGCTCACTTCTCTCCACCTGTACCCCCCCTAATATCCATATTTCGCCTAATAGCTCCATCATGAGAAAGGAAAGGGGACAGCCCTCCCGATTTTCCTCCCCTTTCTAATCCAAAAACCGCAGAGTACCCCTCCCCCTCCCATATTCACCTTTATATATGTTTCAGGCTGTGCAAAAGAGAAGCTCCTGCTTGTTTAAACCCCGTTGAGCTGGCCATTCCAGGATGTTCAGCAGCACTTAACTGAAAAGTGCCAGTGCCACTGAATATCATCTCTGACCATCAAAGCACTAACTGGCTAGGTTAACAGTGGTTGGAGGGCAGTGCGTGAGCAGAGCCAGCACTTAACTGATTAGTCTGAATATCGAGCTTCTGGGTTGCTGCACTAACCCCGGATATTCAGTTCCAGAGGCAGGATATGCTCTGGCACTGAGTGAGGTTAACTCAGCATGCGGCTGTGGTTGCCAGTTGAGCTTTGTAGGTGGCTTGAGTCTGCAGAATTATATCTGGAGGTCTTCAGATCTCTGTTTCTGCTGCCCCACAAATTTACTTTCACCCTCCCTTAACCTCTCCCCTGTTTCCCGTGGAGTTCTCCTTTCTCAGCACAACCACCTTAAAAAAGAGAAGAAGGAAAGAGGTTTGCTGGAGAGCGTGGGACAGAGTCATGAGCCTTTCTCATCTGTAGTAAGACTTGTGGAGATTGTGAGCTTGGGGAGAGCAGCTGGCAGTGATAAGTCTGATTAAAGTTTGACTCAGAACCACTTGGGTCAGAAAAGGGATCCTTACCTACCGCTTGGGACACATTGTGTTGCACTTATGACAGGTGGGGTGAATGGCAGTTCCTGTGGAGATTCCTGCTATGAGACCCACAGGCTGGCATCAGGGAGTTGCAGTGCATGCAAGCAAGCCAGGAATCTCATGGGACACAGGAAACAGTCAGTGGCAGCATATCTTCGGATTTGGTGCAACATCCGAATATGCCAGGGCCGTTGTGCAGTTTTATGCAGGAGAGCCTGGAAAAAGGTGCCATTTTGTTGGGGCCGACTGTCAGTGAGAAGCAGCCTCTGTCTGATCACGTGCGGAGTGCAGCCACCATTTTTACAGCCTCAGGGCCCGACAGAGCTTTCAGCTGCATCGGGATCTTTGTTTTCTCTGAAGTTTATATTGTTCTTACACTAGGTCTATTTACTAAAGCAGGGACAGAGTTACTGCAAGGTGCTTCAGTTTCTTGCCCTGCTGCCCCTCTGGCTCCTAAGAGATCTTGTTTAAACCTCCAGATGAGATGATGCCAGAGTTTGTGACAGCACCAGTGAGTCAATTTGGTTGTCACTAGAATACCAGTAGATTGGGTCTTGTCAAGTGCCAGATTGGGCAAGGGTACCAAGAATTCACCACCTCTGGCTCATCTCATCCATTCTTCTCTTTTGGCATTATGTATCTTTGTGTCAGAAATACAATATTTTATTTTCTTCCAATGTAACGCTTCCTAGACTGGAAGTGGCTTGTTTTGTAGAGTTATCTATACAGACATAGAATTGAGTGAAATGCCTTAACATGGGGGACTTACAGTATTTAAGTAGAGGAGGGAAGCAGAAACTGCCTTTGGCTATTGAATCACATGGTAGCTGATATCTTTCCTTTAGCGGAAAGTACAATTCTGTATTAAGTACAACTTCAGTTGTTCTCTTGTGTTCCTCACCCTGCAGAAACTACTACCTCTCCATGCTTCAGGTGCTCCATTGTTCTCCCAGGAGGTGCCATATTGGAAAACAATATGCTTTGTGCTCTGTTGTCATATTTGACCATTTTGCCTACAGAACTTTGCTAGGACCTGCTTCATGAATTGCCAGGATAGCAAACAGCTGAGAAAATGTAGTTTCTTTGTTATGAGTGGTAAAATAGTGATACACAGATGTTACTATGGCATATCTTTTTAGCATATCTTTATTGGACAGATAACAATGTCTGGATATACCTGCAGTGTACTTGTTAAGCCTTGCTCTAAATCACAGCTCTCATTCCTCTACAATAGGACATAACCATTGAGTAAGTCTGGGGCACTGCGCCAAGAGGGGGCTCTGGAGAGCCATAGCTCATATAGCACAGTTCATATAGCATTAAGTACCTCCAAAAGGAGTAAAATTTCTGTTACATTAAAAGCTACATTCTTCATGGTGTGGAAGCCACTGCTGACAAAGAGAACTCTTGTTCCCTATCCTGCAGTCTGACCCTCTCTCCTCCAAAGAGAGGCTGATCCTGGTACATCAACCTGCTAAATGGCGGCATGGAGGGATGTGGGAGGGCTTAAAGGTCAGGAGCAACTCCCAAATTACAGAGAGAGAATAACTTCTATTCTAAAAGCTGTTTCTCCTCTACAGTAATCTATTACAGAGAGAGTGATTTTGTTTCTCTAGTTAATTCATTGAGCCAATTAGATTGACATATTTCTTTAAAAACACATGCTTCAGAGGTATAACCACTCTGCAGCCATGCACAATATATGTTCACTCAAGGCTTTCGTTAGTGTTAAAATTAAGCATTTACAGGGAGAAATGTCATGTTCTCTGTATCTGTATTTGGGGTTCTAACTGGAGTATGATTTGGGGTGACATTTGGATACATATGACTTCTAATCAACGATTAGAAATAACTGTAAAGAATTTATGTACAGGAAAAAGAAAAAAATTATGATAAGAAAAATGATTAAAGCCCAGACTATCACTTGTTCTGGTCAGGTTCTGCTGAAGAGGTGGAACTCTCTGAACCGGGACTGCACTGTTCTTGTTAAATGTTTATTGCATACACTGAATATTTTATTTTGTAGATATTGTATTAATACTCAAGTGTTTGTATAGTTAATATATAGCTGCTTATGTGTAAATGCTATTTTAAACACTAAAGCAAAAGGCGTTTAATTTTATGTGATAAATATTGCATCTCTTTTATTTGGTTTCATTAAGTAATTTTAGTTTTGGGGTCTGCTTGAGAAATCAAGACCTCTTGCTTACAAGTTTGTTCTCTTCCCTATTGTGTTTTGTTTCATGCGTTTTCCCTTACCTTTACCCCTGAGTGTATATGTTTTGGGACTGGAATGATGTCCCAGTGGTAATACTGTGCACTTCTGGGTAAAAAAAAATCTAGCTTTGATTCACAGACTCAGTCTGCTCATAACTGGGGGGAACAGAGAAGTCACTGGCATTGCTCATCAGTGATACCTGTGGCTGAGGCTCAGGTTGTAATTGTATTGGGTTCCAGAGGGAGTTGCATTCTATGGTTCCTTGTGATTATCAAGCTGTGGCAAGAGGGAGCTTAAAGGCACAGAACCTTCCCCTCCCCCCTCCAAGACAGTGAGCGAGGAAGACTCATCGTGTCATAGCCCCAATTAGGGCTAAATCCAGTTTCAATAGATGTCCACAGAATCAAGGAGAACCCATTGGACAAATTTGTACATACACATTCAGATAGACAAGTGTCTGATAAATTGAAATTTTAGGTGCTGCATCATGCTATAGAATGTGGATAGTTTTAGCAGAAATTAAGAGGATTTGGGGTGAATTTTTTTATTCTGGTCAAAATAAGAGAAGGGAGGGTGGTTTTCCTATGGCAGTACCATAAGTTCTGTATTCTCCTTGTTGTTTTAGTGAGCAGAGGAACTTGAGCTAACCTCACCTCTGCTAGCTGTAAGCAAGGCTGGCTTAAGGGGTGGCAACCAGGGTAATTACCCTGGGCCCCCATGCTCCAGGGAGTTCCAAATTTGCCTCAGTCTGAAAGAGGAATAGCCTGAAGGTAGGCTTTGGAGCCCTCTTCCCAGTTTCTGCCCTGGGCCTCTCCATGTCTGGCACTGTCTAGCTCTGGCTGTAAGTATACTGAACTCAGATTTACAAGGGGTACCAGAGGTAAATAGGATAGAAGACTGAAAACCAAACTAGCACATTCATGTAGCAGACTTTTAGACCTGTAGTAATCTTACAGAAAAGTTTATTCTTTTAGGCTTCTCTCACTTCATCTCATCAATGAAAAAATGTGTTTTGTCATTTCTGAAGATATGAAAAATGTGTTTTAGCGGTAAACAATCGATACAGGAAAAATAATTGCTTTTCCTATTTTCAAACAATGTTGTTTAAATTGATATATTTTCAAGAACAAAAACAGACAATTTCACAATTAAGTGACTTTGCAAAAATCAAAGATTGCTACAACTTTTCTGTTGATTTTTAAATATAAAATCCCCCTCCCCCCACCAAAAGAAAACCAGATTTCACATAGGGGGAAAAAAACCTGCTTTGTCAAGAAAAAAGGTAGCAAGCAGAAATTCTAACAGAGGCATTAAGGATCTTGGGGCTACTCCTGTTGCTCAGCATTAGCCAGGATTTGTGGTCCAGTTTTGTTTTTAACAGGATGAAAAGAAGCTGAAGAGCCAGAAACGGGCATTGGAACTAGAGAGTTGCATGGGCACAGAAATCTGACCCATCCCCGCTGGAATCTTACCTGTCCCCACCTATCTCCACTGGAATCTTACCCATCCCCGCAAAATGTTAACCCATCCCAACTCGTCCCCACCCGTCCCTGCAAGAATTTAACCCATCCCGTAAGAATTCAATGGTACATAAAAGAAAATTTCGGTCAGCTCCCTCAGTGTCTCTCTGGATTTGAGCCACAGCACTGTAGACAAGGAAGGAATGGAAGTTGAAACTTGGAACACTCTGGTATGCACATCTAAGATTTGTCTCTGATTTACTGGCATTGTGTGCTGAGAGGTCACCACATGCATGCGCCAGTAGGTCAGGTGACATCCGATGCTTATGCCAGTGTCAGAGCTGAGGTCTGCGCATCAGCCCGGGAGCAAAGAGGATTAATTTGTAACATAGTAAGTGACAGCAAATAAAGACCTGAATGGTCCATCCAGTCTGCCCAGTAGTCACACTCATTATCAATTCATGATTAAATCAACGAGTGTGATATTATATACTTGATTATAGTCTTTCGTGTTTCTGAAACATAGACCATAGAAGTCTATCTGGCCCTATCCTTATCTTCCAACTACTGGAGTTGCCATTGAAGCCCACTCCAGGTTATTCGTCTTCTCATTTGTGGGACACAGACTGTAAAAATCTGTCCAGCACTGTCCTTATGTTCCAGCCACTGAAGTTGCTGTCTAAGCCCTTTCCAGCCCATCCTAAACCAGATTGCCATGTATGAGACAGACCATACAAGTCTGCCCGGTATCAGCCCTAGTTCATCACAGCCAGTCGCCATCTAAGCGTCACTTGAAACATCCACACACACGCAGCCATTTAAGGTTAGGTTTTTTATAACTTCCATTTTCTAATTAGAGATCCTCTGTGTTTGTCCCTTTTTGAATTCCATCATCATTTGTGTCTCTACCACCTCCTTAATAGAAGACTTTCCACATTTGTGCTGTTAAAGCAAGGAAGAAGAAGAGGAGGGGAAGGAGACAGCACTCAAAGAACTTGGTACTCGGTAGATGAGAGGCTGGTGCAGTTGCGGCTTACACTTCCACGGGAACCCCGCAGAACTGCTTCCATCCCTGTGGGAATCCCATGGGTTCTGCAGGATTCCCGCAAACCCCGTTCCTGTGCAGCTCTCCGATTGGAACTTTGGGTGCTGATCAATTTGTTTGCAGTATGCAGGTTGAAACAGGACCATGTTTCTCTTCTTCAGATTATGTCCCAAAGTATGTTTCTGAGCTGCTTTTTTATTTTAATTGTACTGACCATTCTTTGTCATTTTTAGCTTTCCATTTCAGGTAACCTACTAAACCATCGTCTTTTTTGCTACTAGTGGTGCGATACACACCCTTGCAAGTAACTATTTTAAATGCTCATTCGGAAGTAACAAAACTTTGTTCAGTGTTGGTTAAATTGGTAAATTAAGGATGGCATATGGGGATGTACTGAATTAACAGTGAATGTTGATTTCCCTCACAGTGTAATGTTCATGAACGGGAAATGGTGTGCTTGATACATCTAAACTCTTTAGATACATAGTTGTGTGCAAAGGGAGTGCTAAAGACTGACATCTTTGACATCTCAGTCTGTATGTTTTAAGATTTCTTTGTTTTGTATTTTGGTGGTGTCTTTCTGTTCCCCTAGCACCTCTTGGAGTGGATGAGTAGCCTACTGGTTAGTGCAGTGGACTTTGATCCTGGGGAACTGAGTTTGATTCCCACTGCAGCTCCTTGTGACTCTGGGCAAGTCACTTAACCCTCCATTGCCCCTGGTACAAAATAAGTACCTGAATATATGTAAACCACTTTGAATGTAGTTGCAAAAACCTCAGAACGGCAGTATATCAAGTCCCATTTCCCTTTCCCTCTTGTGCAATGCTCTGGTTTGAATAGCATGATGTAGCACAAGGGAATGAAAAAGGCCTGAATCCAGAGAGGACCTGGAACATAGGAATGCTTTTTCCTTGGATGTGAGGTAGGTGGGTATAAAAAAGATTCAGGCAATGATGAAGGTCAACACACAGAAGGTGATGTGCCTGGCCAGACACACAGGACAGACATATGAAGAGATTTGCCCAGTAGACTAATAAGCAAACAAGTTGTTGGAGAAGATGGGCTGACGGATTTGATAGTGGAGCCAGCTGGGTTTTCCCACAAAGAGGCAGACACTGCTGCAAAGGCCAGCCAAGGTGAACAGCATGAGGTGGCAGGAGAAGAGTCCTGTAGTTTGGATAGCTGGTGTGTGCTGGTGCTTGATAAAAGTAATGGAGACTGCAGCAATCAGCTTGAGTCCCAGAATGGTCAGGACTGCTGATAGAAGAGCAGGAGCATGCAGCCAGTTCATGCACTCAGTGATTCTTTCTTTACATTCTGTGCTTTTCTCTTTAGACCACTGATGGGTGGGGCAGGGTGTGCACTTAAAAGGATCTGAAAAATTAAAATTTGCAGTCCAGTTACAGTGTAAGAGGTGGGTACTTCTGGTCCTGAGCTCACATTATTGGAAGTATTTTACTTCATGATTTTACAGCCTTCAAAAGAGAAGAGAAGTTGAAGGTATCAATTTCCTTTTTCCTTAGAATTAGTACTACAGTGCACTCCATTTAAGTGCATGTTGGATAAGCGCATGCTCTGTTTAACTGCATGCTGTACTTCGGTCCCATTTTTGGCACCATCAATTTCTATGGGGACAAACTTCGGTTTAGTGCACCACTGATAAGTGAAAGATTCTCTTATATGCATGGTTTAAGACCACTCCTCTGCAGGAAAGACTCCGCATAAGTGCTCGCATAGAATATGGAAGCTGATTGGCACTTGACCAATCTAATGCATTTTTTTGAGGGGGTAAGCAAACATGTGGACAATGGGGAGCCGGTTGATATTGTATATCTGGATTTTCAGAAGGCGTTTGACAAAGTGCCGCACGAAAGACTCCTGAAGAAATTGCAGAGTCATGGAATCGGAGGTAGGGTATTATTATGGATTAAGAACTGGTTGAAAGATAGGAAGCAGAGAGTAGGATTGCGTGGCCAGTATTCTCAGTGGAGGAGGGTAGTTAGTGGGGTCCCGCAGGGGTCTGTGCTGGGTCCGTTGCTTTTTAATGTATTTATAAATGACCTAGAGATGGGAATAACTAGTGAGGTAATTAAATTCGCCGATGACACAAAATTATTCAGGGTCGTCAAGTCGCAGGAGGAATGTGAACGATTACAGGAGGACCTTGCGAGACTGGGAGAATGGGCGTGCAAGTGGCAGATGAAGTTCAATGTTGACAAGTGCAAAGTGATGCATGTGGGTAAGAGGAACCCGAATTATAGCTACGTCTTGCAAGGTTCCGCGTTAGGAGTTACGGATCAAGAAAGGGATCTGGGTGTCGTCGTCGATGATACGCTGAAACCTTCTGCTCAGTGTGCTGCTGCGGCTAGGAAAGCGAATAGAATGTTGGGTGTTATTAGGAAGGGTATGGAGTCCAGGTGTGCGGATGTTATAATGCCGTTGTATCGCTCCATGGTGCGACCGCACCTGGAGTATTGTGTTCAGTACTGGTCTCCGTATCTCAAAAAAGATATAGTAGAATTGGAAAAGGTACAGCGAAGGGCGACGAAAATGATAGTGGGGATGGGACGACTTTCCTACGAAGAGAGGCTGAGAAGGCTAGGGCTTTTCAGCTTGGAGAAGAGACGGCTGAGGGGAGATACGATAGAAGTGTATAAAATAATGAGTGGAATGGATCGGGTGGATGTGAAGCGACTGTTCACGCTATCCAAAAATACTAGGACTAGAGGGCATGAGTTGAAGCTACAGTGTGGTAAATTTAAAATGAATCGGAGAAAATTTTTCTTCACCCAACGTGTAATTAGACTCTGGAATTCGTTGCCGGAGAACGTGGTACGGGCGGTTAGCTTGACGGAGTTTAAAAAGGGGTTAGATAGATTCCTAAAGGACAAGTCCATAGACCGCTATTAAGTGGACTTGGAAAAATTCCGCATTTTTAGGTATAACTTGTCTGGAATGTTTTTACGTTTGGGGAGCGTGCCAGGTGCCCTTGACCTGGATTGGCCACTGTCGGTGACAGGATGCTGGGCTAGATGGACCTTTGGTCTTTCCCAGTATGGCACTACTTATGTACTTATGTACTTATGACAAAGGGGCGGTAAATTTGAGATCTCGTTGGTTAACTGCCACAGGCAGAATAAGCAAAAGAAAGTTGTTAGAGTGTACACTGGAGTCGTCATCGCGCAACTGTAAGACCTTAACACTGGCTGAACGAATAGAAGTTCTTAAAAAATTAGAAAACAAACAAAGTCAAGCATCTATTGCTAAAGAATATGGTGTCAATCCCAGTCAAATTTCACGTATCTTGAAGCAGAAAGATCAGCTTCTGGAAGACTGGCAAAACAATACAAATCCATGAAACGAAAACGGGTGGGAAAAGCTGAGGATGTAGAAGATGCTCTTCTTCTGTGGTTTTCTCAAGTCAGGAGCAGACAGTTTCCTGTCAGTGGTCCACTGCTTATAGAGAAAGCTAATCAGCTAGCTGAAAGTCTGAATTCAAAGCCACTGTTGGATGGTTGGAAAGATGGAAGGAGAGGAACAACATAAAATTCAAGAAACAGCATGGTGAAAAACAAGACGCTGATGACATTTTCAATGCTGACGAAAGAGGTCTCTCTGGCGAGTGATTCCTGATGGAACACTTGCATTCTAACAAGCCGAAACTACAGGAAGTAAAACGTCGAAGGACCGATTGACGATCCTCCTTTGCTGCAATATGGATTGGAGTGAGAAGTTGGAACCACTTGTAACTGGAAAGAGCAAACAACCCCGTGTCATACGAGGCTAACGCAAATTCATGGATGACGGGGGAAATTTGGAAGCAGTGGCTAAAGAAGTTAGACAATAGAATGCGGGCACAAAAGCATCAGATTTTGTTGCTTTGTGAAAATTGTGCTGCACACAGTGATGATGTCAGGCTGTCTAACGTCAAGGTGGTCTTCCTGCCACCAAACACTACCTCTCTGATCCAACCTATGGATAAAGGCATAATAGCCAATCTCAAAAAACATCGGGCGCTTGTGCTACGTTGTCTGATGAGCGTTATGGATGACCAGACTGGCAAGGATAAACGTACTGTTGAACTAGCTCATAATCTATCACTGTTGGATTCCCTACATATGCAGAAAGAAGCCTGGAATCATGTTACACAGGCAACCATTGTGAACTGCTACAAGTGGGCAAGCTTTGTTAAGGATGTGGAGAGGGACGAAACAGATGCAGCTGTTGCAAACGCATCAGATGAACAGTCTATTGACGTCTCAGCCGGTATTACTGAAGAGGAGTTTCATCACTACGTAGCTGTTGATTATAATCTACAAACAGCTGACGACAGCACTGATGTCGAGATATGGGCATACATGCAGGCAATGGCTGATGATGAAACATGATGAAATGAGCAGCGAGGCACATGCTGGCGAAATTCAACCACTTCCTGTCACTTTTGTAAGAGTGCTGGAGAGGCTCAACACTGTGCGGGCCTATCTGGAGGCCACTGGAGGTCAGTGCTATGACAGTTTTTACCATCTGGCAGATGTAGTCTATGGAACTCACAGACACAATAGTGTACAGAGGACTATGACTGATTACTTCAAGTAAGTCTAACGTCAGTTAACGGAGACTGTATACTGTACGTATAATAAACAGTACTGTACATATGTTTATCAGATGTCAAGCTTTTTTGGGTCACAACGGTTAAGTGCACGCTCAGGTTAACTACATGTATTTCTTTGGTCCCAGACCCTTGCACTTAAGCGGATTGCACTGTACTACTATTTTAATTTCTAAAAACATGAAAACACTGACAAATTTGTAAAAAAGAAAGTTAAAATGACACTAAATTACCATCATTTCTAATTCCTTTAGTTGCTCAGTAACTGTCTCAGTTGCTAATGTTTATTTTGTAAAATATGCCTGGTATAAAAAACTTTTTGAGTTCAATTTTGAGCAGGATATCCTGCCTATAATAGGAAATGTCTGATACAGGCATTTCAAATTTACACCTGTATTTAGTGGTGCTATACATTTAGCTAGTATCACTGAATATAAGTGCCAAATATTGGCTACAAAATGAAGAGATTCTACATTGTGCCGTTCCATTCAAGTTATATATATTATTTTGTTTGTTTGTTTGGGTGACACAGTAAAATATATAATCTGTAGTGATAGTGGACAAATATTGTGACCTATACTTATAGGTAGTTGGCCAGTATTTAGTTGTGGGAGCCAATGGTTTTTTTTTTAAAACACTAGCTATATCTTTTTAAAAATAAACATATATTCAGCATCAGTTTACATGTGAATGGCAGTTCCATCACTGGGCACATGCACTTATATGCACAAAAGCGCACATAAGTGTATCATGATATTCGATAAGTAAGAACAAAAAATAGTGGAGTTGAGAAGATCCCTTGATCCCTCCTGCCATCCTTATTCCTGTAATATAGGGAAACCATCCCACTCCCTTTAATTTTAGACAAAGATCTCCCCCACTTGTTTAACAACTTCCATCTCAGACAGTGCTGCAATTGCCTGTCACTCCTGCCAGGACCCCTATCGGGCTTCTTAACTGTAGATCAGTTCGCAAGAAATCTTTTCTTGTCTGTGACTTCATTAAGCAAAATATCTGCTCTCTGCTTTCTCTCACTGAAACTTGGACCAAAATGGGCGAGGAAGTTCTTTTCTATGCCTGTCCCCCCCCCCCCCCCCCCCCCCCACCAATTGTCATCCTTTCTATCTCCTGCTCCTGTAGAATTGGCAGTGGAATGGCTGTTATTTACTCCACTAACTTGCAGGTGACTGAGGTCCCCTCCCCTTTTTCCTATCCTGAACTTCTAGTCCGGTGGGGTATGCCCACCCTTTCAATATTCTTTTGATTTACTGCCCTCCTTCCTTATCAGTGGACCTATGGGATTCCTGTCGTCAAGCTTTTTCAGAAGCTACTATTCTCTTTCCCAATCTAATTATCTTGGGACATTTCAGTGTTCATGTAGATGATCCACGGAACCATACAGCAAAACACTTTCTAGATCTGTCCAATCTTTCTCTTCATCAATTGGGAGATAGACTGAGTCTTGAAGGATAAGAAGTAGGTCTAAGGTATGACCAGCTACATAAGTTGTTACCCTGCTACAGGTCTGTCTTGACTCAGTGTCAAACTGGCTCCTTGAACATTAACTAGTTCTTAATAAGGATAAAATAGTTGCTTGCTTGTTCTTTGGATCCACAGCTCCCCTGTCTTCCCCATCACTCTTCTTGGGTCTCTGATTCTACTAGTTCCATCTTTTTGCTATTTAGGGATTATTTTGGATTCTTCCCTTTCATTCTTACCTCAGCTTTCACATTTATCAAAACTCTGCTTCTTTACTTTTCGTCAACTATGGACCATTCGTTGCTTCTTTGACCACGACAACTTTCATACACTCATTCTCTTGCTCTTCTCATCTAGACTATTGTAATATCATTTATGCAGGTCTATCATGTGCCACATTAAAAAGATTAGACTTTGCAAAACTTTGCAATCAGACTTCTCTATCATGCTTGTCGAACTGATCACATCACTCCCCAGCTGAAAAGTCAACACTGGTTTCCTGTTGAATACCGGATCACTTACAAAATAGCACTTCTGACTCAAAGTTTTTAGAACTGGCATTCCTCACTACCTTTCTCATCTCACTACTGGCCAAAGTTCTCCAATCAATGACCATTGCCTGGTGCTATCTAGCCCCCAACTCACTCACTTAGAAATGACTACACACTGTGCTCTCTTTTTTCTTTCCCCTCACATTTGGAACACTCTACCCCTCTCTTCATAATGACTCTTCGCTTAAGTCTTTTAAAGCCAATTTGAAGACTTGGCTTTTCATGCAAGCTTTCAGAGACTGAACCCCATTAATTTTCCTGGCAAGTGATATGCATCCAGCTTTTCTTATATAAGCACGCAACTATGGAATGCACTTTCAAACGTCATGAAAACAATGCACGACCTAACAAACTTCAGGAAATCGTTAAAAACCAACCTGTTCACAAAGGCATACCAGAATGATCCAACCTAAACACCTGAACCCTGCAACACAATCGAAACTCTTACCAGAACTGGACAAAACTTAACTCTCTCGCCTTGAATACTTAATATACTCTGTCATCTATGAACATTAACACTAGACCACTCTGTATTTCTCTTACCGGAATTGGCGATCGCCATCACGGTACTATGTAAGCCACATTGAGCCTGCAAATAGGTGGGAAAATGTGGGATACAAATGCAACAAATAAATAAATAGTTGGGGCTGCTAAATCTGCCGCTGCTGTGTTTTGCTCTTCTAGTCTCTCACTTTCTCAGTTTGAATGTGTGCCTTTCCTGTTTGTTTTAATGGCATTCCTTTCCTTTCAGAAATTTTTTAGATTGTACAACATTCTGTTCTGCCTTGGCAGCTAGAGCAGTACAGCAATCTCTAATAAACCATGGTGCACAATGGTGGAGGATCGTTTATAGAATAGTGCTCAGCGTATACATTTTTCTGCACTGGTTTTTTGGCACCATGTATAGAATTTAATCCTTCCTGTATACATGATTCTCTCAGTATGAATGATCTTGTTGGCTCTCATTTATCTCTGTCCTGTTATTTGATTTTGGCATTCTTTTTCTGGTTTTCCTTGGTTTTAACATCTATGTCGCTCTACTATGTTTTCAGGAAGGGTGGTATATCAAATTGAATAAACCATAACCATAAACCTCCTTATCCAGGACACCCCGGCTAACAAGTCATAGAGCATGACAACCTGTAAGCCATCTCTTCTTATTTAGGACATCCCAACTACCAGCCATAGAATGATACAGCTTGTAAGGTATCTGTCCTTATTTAGACACGTTATTGTCTGCCTCATGTCACTCTTTTCAACTCAATAGACAAATATCTAGGCTCTGTTTCACATAAAATATTTCATAAGCTCAAAATAAGCTATCAGAGTTGAATATGACTAGTGAGCTTATATATACACTCCTACTTATATATTAGAAAAGATTTTTTTCGGAACCTCAGTAGAGCATTTAGAACAAAGGTTAAATTATAAAGAACAGTTTTGGATTTATACTCTTCAAACAGTAATTCCGAAGGGACTGAATGCAGAACTTGGCTCACACTAATTTGATTCCATGACCCTGATTGGTGGATTCCTGAATCAGCTGTTTTCACAAATAGGCTTTAGAAACATGCCACTAGTTGAAGAGTTAGTAGGCATGAACGGTTTGGTGAAAAAAATTGGTGCGAAGCCTTTTATTAATAAAGCGGGAATGATATCATTAATTTTGAATTGAGTAACTGAGAATGGTTTCTTTGCATAAGGGGGTTGATCCTTGATACAGCCAGTGGGCGAACCATAACTCATATCAGACCGTAAACCTCCGGAGTCGACGCTTTAAGTAAAGTGGTTGATTTTCTACCTATCTATAAGTGTGCATGCTTTGGAGAATATATGAATTTATGGAGTGAATTCTCCACTGTGGTCCTAAAATTCTTTTTCTAATACAAGTAGGTCATATTCAACTCAGTGTAGAAATCACCCACCTAGTTCACACCCAGCTGTCCCCACCCTCCATGTCTACCAGCGAGCTGTGTAATGCTGTAAAGAACCAGCAATATTAACCTAGCCAGTTCCCAAACTTCTGACCACCTAGGTTCCCCGCATAGTCTGGGAGACAGACCCGGCTACATGAGCAGTTGCATTACCACCAGGACTTCTCATTTTACTGTATTGTAGGAAAAAAAACAGCTATGATCAAAAGACATGAGAACATCTGTGGTCAATAGTATAAAATTTGCCTGTTGTCCCTACAATGCAAGGGGGCTCCAAGAAAGAAGAGACCCCACTTGCAGCTGCTCCCAGATCTTCTAAAGTGGACTTGCCCCACTGTGGAGCCCTTTCCAAAATTACTGCTTTGGGGCTTGTAATTTGAACTTCTACAATTGCCTGTGCTCCTGGAAACAGGAGACTTCTTCAAAGGAAGGAAAACAATGCAGAGCAAAATAGTCTATCTGTTCTCCCAGATGAACTGCAAAACTGCCAATTCTTCCTTCCTTAAAAGGGTCATTTTGAAAAGGCTGTTTGAAAACTGTTCATCCCATAGGTGGGTAAAAGTAGGCATGATGATCAACACTGAGCATATCTACCCATGGTAAAAGTAGATGGACTGAGAAGGGGTTAGGACAGGGAAGGCATCATTGCACATCCTTTTGCATTTTGAACTTTACACACACAGATGTTTCAGAGAAACACTGTCCACAGAACAAGCAGGTGCAAAACTATGTGAGCACTTTCTCCTAAGCAATTTTCAAAGGAAAGGTGCACCTGTACTGTCCTGAGCTATTGATTTAGCAACTACCTGCCTAGGTTTGAAAATTGCTTCTTCCCTCAAGAGGAAAGGTACTTTTGTGGTTAAAACAAAAAATCAACCCTGCTTTTTTTTCACCCTTCCTTAAAGCATCCCTCTTCAGAATTCCATAATTTGTGCAGCCTGAATGTGTCTGGCTGATCTTGAGGGCTGAGATATTTTAATGTCACAAATGTAACAGAATAAGCCATATGGGAAAGAATGAGGGAAATTATATTGATATAATCCCCTTCCCCACACAGATCCTTAAAGATAGTATATACAATTCTATTCCATTTAAGTAAGTACAGGAGACAGAGCAGCATCGATGTATGTTCTTACAAAGAAATTTTGTTAAAACCTGTGGGACCCACATTGATATTGGCTTAATACTTCTTTAAAACCACAGCAGGCGCACACACTTACCCAGCAACATCAGGTCCCTCTTGACAATCTTAGGGGTTCTTATAATAAAGGGCATTAAGTCCTAACATGTACATAGCACATGGGAAATGCTCACCGCAAAATGCATCTTGTGGTAATTTTGCATTTTTCACTAAGTGCACATTAATGAATTTAAAAAATATAATTTTAGAAGGGGACATGCCATGGAAGGAGAATTGATGTGTCTGCATTAACTAGCTAGTGCATTCCGATTACCGCACACTGGTAAACACAGAGTTACTATGGGCTCACTTAGCATCTCCTAAATAGGAGGCAGTAAGTGCTCCTATGTAATTTGTTTTTTTTTTGCAGGTCTCGCACACTAATGAAAAAAATTAGCACAGGACCTGAAAAAAAGAAGAAAGAAGCTCTAGTTTAGGGCAGCATTAAAAATGGTCTCAGCATGCGTGGAAGTCCTGCATTAAAATGCACTAAACCTGTTTTCTAAAGTGTTTTAAAGGGACCCTTATTTCCTCAGGCTGATTTATGTCACATGGCGTAGGAATACCTTCAGAAAAGAGCAGAAGGGGAAGTAAACAACTGCCCAGAGTCCACTTGTGGTGACATTGGTCTCCTCAAGGGTTTCACATCCAGCCAATTCCCAGTGTCTCCTAGAATCACTGCTCTTCCCAAGTCTCTTCTGCTCCCACCTACCAGGACCTATTAATCCACCATAGTACTTAGCATCCCAGGACTGCAGGCTTTTTTTTCTTCAAATTAGGAGGCTGGAAGCCCTGTGGTATTCCTCTCGGACATTGAGCTGTTTATGAAAGCAGATCATTTCCCTCAGTAGTAGTTAATTTTGAAGTTTCCAAAGCACTGGAGAGAAAACCATTTTGGGTCTGTGGTCCATACTTCCTCATTTACTGCTTTGCATACTAATGAGAAATGGATCAGTTAACAGGTCCCACAGGACTAAACATGACAACAAAATTACATGATAGCAAAGAATAAAGGCTACAGAAAATAAGAGGAATATAAAGCATACAGAATTGGAGAGTGATCCTGGAGAGTAAGCAGGATGAGATATATTCAAAAGAGAGCGAGAGTGTGTGTGTGTGTGTAACCAATTCCACCATGGGTGCAAAGTAATCTTAAACATCATAAACTGATTGGCAAAACATGAACTTGAACATAAAACATTAATTTCAGGAGACAAAACATAGCCCTGAGCAATATATGGGGATCACCAATCAGACCTTTAGATGCTTTTTTCCCACTATAAGTTTTTGAAAAAAAAATATTTAAAAGATAGGGGCATTTGCTAAGGCTAGTAATTCTTGGTATCATATTTTGTATTGTGCTGATAATTTGGATAAAGTTGCACGACAGACTTTAAAAAAGGATCTGGTCATTTAGGTACAGTGCACAAGATGGAAGTGTTTACTACCCCTGAGAGTTTTCATTCAAGAACTCAATTCAAACCTAAATGACACATAAGAACCTGATATGCCAAAGAACCCCCCCCCCCCCCACACACACACACACACACAGGTAGTGAACAGGAAATCATTTTCAGCATCCTGGCTCTGATACGAATAGAGTAATATATCATGTTTACCTGATCACTTTTGTAACCTACATGCTAGCTTTTGCATCTTATTTAAGTAGAGCCTCAATACATGGAGTGGCCTAGTGGTTAGTGTGGTGGACTTTAGTCCTCAGGAACTGAGTTCGATTCCCACTTCAGGCACAGGCAGCTCCTCGTGACTCTGGGCAAGTCACTTAACCCTCCATTGCCCCATGTAAGCCGCATTGAGCCTGCCATAAGTGGGAAAGCGCGGGGTACAAAAGTAACAAAAATAAAATAGATACTATTGGAGAATCTACATGGAATGTTGCTACTACTGGAGATTCTACATGGAATGTTGCTAGCAACATTCCATGTAGAAGGCTGCGCAGGCTTCTGTTTCTGTGAGTCTGACGTCCTGCACGTACGTGCAGGACGTCAGACTCGCAGAAGCAGAAGCCTGCGCGGCCACATTGGTGATCTGCAAGGGCCGACTTCTACATGGAATGTTGCTAGTGGAATAGCAACATTCCATGTAGAATTTCAAATAGCACCAACAGTGGAGGAGTGGCCTAGTGGTTAGGGTGGTGGACTTTGGTCCTGAGGAACTGAGTTTGATTCCCACTTCATGCACAGGCAGCTCCTTGTGACTCTGGGCAAGTCACTTAACCCTCCATTGCCCCATGTAAGCCGCATTGAGCCTGCCATGAGTGGGAAAGCGCGGGGTACAAATGTAACTAAAATAAAAATACGTAGCAACAAATGTTGAAAGGTAATCAGCATGATTTCAAATGTTACAATGGACAACACAACCTCTCGTTCTTCTGCTCCCTAACCATCAAAAAAGGTTCAGTCAGAGGCTGCTGGAAAACCTTTTTTTTTTTTTTTGGGGGGGGGGGGGGGGGGGGGGCAATGACTCCAAATGGGTTATTTTTGCTCATACCATGCCAGTAATGAACCTCACTCCTAAGCCAGGGTATACAGCATTTGCCCTCAGTTGCATTATGTTAAAGAACGCTTCTGGAACATTGGCAGTAAGAATTTAGCCTGTGATTATGTTGCCTCAAGTAAAAGGGCTTTCAAAGGAAGAGATGGAGCCTTCTCTTAGGTCTGTGCCTTAGCTGCTCCCTGTCACTGCAAACCCCAACCCTGCAGGCAGTTGTGTAGGAAGAGCCTGCAGCTCAGGAAACCTCAAATGACACATTTATTTTTTTGGATTTTGCTCACAGTAGCTCAAGATGAAGTTACGTTCAGGTATACTGGGTATTTCTCTGTCCCTGGAGGGCACACAATCTAATTTTGTACCTGAAGCAATGAAGGGTTAAGTGACTTGTCCAAGATCACAAGGGGCAGCCAGTGGGATTTGAAGTGGCCACCTCTGGATGTCAAGACTGGTGCTCTAACCACTAGGCCACTCCTCCACTCTAACCACACAATGGAATTCTGGAGGAAGATGAGTGTGGTAGCCGTGTTAGTCCACTCTTAAGGTTATCAATAGAAATCAAACAAAATAAAACATGGAAAAGAAAATAAGATGATACCTTTTTTATTGGACATAACTTAATACATTTCTTGATTAGCTTTCGAAGGTTGCCCTTCTTCGTCAGATCGGAAATAAGCAAATGTGCTAGCTGACAGTGTATATAAGTGGTTTTCACTTATATACACTGTCAGCTAGCACATTTGCTTATTTCCGAACCCATCCCAATTTCAGTCCAGTCATTGCACCCAACGTTCTCACCCAGGGGCTATGCAGAAGGATCATTCTGGAACTCGACCATTAGTGATCCTACCAGAATCATGTGGAGGATAGTTCTAGAGGAAGCCTATTCTATATAAGGATGTCCTACTTTCCTTTAAGGAATACTAGCATAACCAGCTATATAAGCATATATGTGGTTAAGTATGAACATTGGGCTGATGTAAACGTACACACTACATTGCCAGAGACAGGCATGTAACTTATGGGGCCCTTATACTAAAGCTTAGCACGCACTAATTTTGTTAGCTGCGCAACATCCTAAGATGACAATTTTATACCCATGGGCTTCTTAGCATTTAGTGCATGCTAACAAAATTAGCACAGCTAAGCTTTAGTAAAAGGGCCCCACAGCATTGCCTTAGGTTGCATGTGACAAGTGCAAGTCCAACCCACACTCTTGATTTAAATACTCACAGCTAAATGTGGACCCGTACATAACGTATAGTATTCTCTGTTACATGCAAGTCCCATCCACACTCTGCCCATGTGTATGCCCACTTGTAAGATATGTATTTATAGACTAGTATATAAGCAGATTTCTGCATGTATATGCCAATAATCTAGATGGTAACCTCTTGTTTACAGAATTACCCCCTAGGTGACACCACTGCACAATCCTGTACCCCCAGCCCACCCCGCTATGGCAGCATCCAAAACACCGGCCACCCAGGAAGTGCAAGAACTGACCTAGGTATCAACCGTATTTCCTTAGGCCCCAGAAATCTTGAATTATTAAAATGTCTTTAAACAGCTAAAAGACAGTTTGCGAAAACAAAATGAATGCAAGATAAACCTTGGGACTTCCAAGGCATCCTCTTTATCTTTGGTTTGTCTTAAGAGTTTCTACAAGAAGAATGAATCACAAGACTCCAGCTGTTGTGTGGCAGTGATGACATCATCAGTTAACAATTGGCCACTGTTTACTGACGTCATGAGCACAAGTAGAGATCAGAAAGGAATTTGAAGTAGGAGACACAGCCCTGGCACCTGGATCCCACACAGCCCCACCAGCATTAGATAAATGTGTCAAGGTAAATCAAGCAAATTGTGCCGAGCGTACAACTGTTGTGTGATGTCATAGACTTGGCTAACATAAGGCATTGCTTCTCCAAGCATGGCCACGACATCCTCTATAGAGCCCACATTCATCACTTCAAAGAAGGTATTCCGAGCTGGAAGGGCGTAGAAAGATACCGTGGCTGCCTTGCGAATGATCCAAGGGTGGTAATTGGCTAACGAATCATTATAGGCATCGGTGCACAAGACCGAGGTCTTACTGTCCTCTGTACTGGTCCTCAGCTTTTCCAGGAATAGCTGCAGCCAGCGTAGAGCACGGTGCAGTCGCAGAATGGTCCGGCAACCTGAATTTGGGTGCTCCGCCCTTCTATTTAGGTCCACCAAGTTGGCTCCCAGCTCATACGCCACCATGGACTGAAGGCTCCTGTACTGGTCCCTGCTGCTGCTCTTACGGAAAGCTTCCATGATTTGAATTTTGTTTATAGCATCCTTTGATACAAAGGAAAAGATTGTGCCCAGGCTGTTCATGAACCTGGAACAATAAAAGGCAACCTTAAAAATATGTTATCGCAAGAAGAGAAACCACCAAACCCAGTATGACATCAGTAAGGAAAACTTGGAATGAGAAATCTGCAGGCAGACACTGAGCCCTGGATTCCACAAACTTGCACGTCCAACTTTATACCTAATGTGCAATTTGCACGCAGAACCCTAACCCGCACAACTTACTATTATTGGCTGATAATGGGAGTTATTGGCTTAAATTGGTATTAGTTGAAGCTAATTGTCACCACTTAGCATTTGTGCGTGCAACTGCCCCTAGTCGCTATTTTAGAAGTGACAATTTAATCATGCATAACTTCTAGGGGGTGTGGATGTGGGAGGAGCATGGGTGGGTCAGGGTCATGCCAAGAAGTTAGGTGTGCAGATTATAGAATGGTAGGAGTTAGGCATGTGTACTTACACCAGCCTTTGACATAGCATAAGTGCTTGTGCCTAAAGTTAGGTGTGAAACTGGGAAATTCTGCACGGAATTCACACTTAGAATGTGTCATCCTGGTGTCTACATTTTGGCCTTCTTTCCTGACTATATCCTTTAGTGTTCCTGCAGAAAGAGAGCAGCTAATGAAGCTTATAGCTGCCCTGCAGCACCCCCTGCTGTTCAGAAACTGAGAACCACAGATACAAATAAAACAGGGCTTGCTGCCCACTAGCCCCCAGATTCTATATACGGCGCCGATCCAAGATGTGCACCCAACTAAGTTGGGTTTTTTTTGTTACATTTGTACCCAGCGCTTTCCCACTCATGGCAGCCTCAATGCAGCTTACATGGGGCAACGGAGGGTTAAGTGACTTGCCCAGAGTCACAAGGAGCTGCCTGTGCCTGAATTGGGAATCAAACTCAGTTCCTCAGTTCCCCAGGACCACTAGGCCACTCCTCCACTCTAATGAGCTAGAGGGCCAATACTTGAGTGCTAATTGGCACTAATCTGCATCAATTTCAATTTGCATGCACATCTTGCTACATGCTGTTCCATAACAATGTGTGCCCACATCCCACAGTGTACAACCCAAAAGGGGAGTGGCCACAGGAGGTGCCTGGGCAGGTGGGCGTTCCTAACATTTGACACAGTGTTACAGAATACCAAGGATGTGCGCCCAAATTAGGCAACGGGAATTACACCACTGAGATTGCCAAAGCCTACTCCTCATGGATTTCCTGAAGAATCATCTCTCCCCAGTGCAATCTGTTCAAAATGCAGCTGCACAATTTATCTTCCTTCAGCACTGTTACAACCAAGTAATTCCTCCCCTCAAGTCATTAGATTGGCATCCTCTCCATTTCTGCCTATAGGCCAAACAGCTATTGCACACCTACAAATATATTCATTCTGTAGCTCCTCATTACTCATCTTCTAAATTTCTACACTCTTTGTGAAGGTCATTTACCTCGTAAGTCACTCTTATTTATCCATTTTTCCTTCACTGTGAACTCCCATCTGCACTCTTTCAACCTTACCGGCACCATTTGTCTAGAACAGATTTCCTAAGTCAATGTGTCATGCTCCCTCTCTGGCCATACTCAAATCCAGCTTAAAGACTCGCCTTTTTGAAGCTGCTTTTATTTCTTGGCCACTTCTCTATTATTTATTTGGATTTTGCTCACACCTTTTTCAGTAGTAGCTCAAGGTGAATTACATTTAGCTACACTGGGTATTATACATTCTCTTAGGACCTCTTGTTTGTCATGTACATTTGTCTTGATTAAACTGTAAGCACCATACAGCCAGAAGTATCTCTTGTTACATGTGTCAGTGCAGCGCTCAGCATGCCTAGTAGTGCTTTAGAAGCAATGCTGGGCTCTAATCCTATTCAAATTCAGGCTAAAAGTCCACCTTCTTGAAGCTGCTTTTAACTCTTAACCCCTTATTCACTTGTTCAGTATCCTTGTTTGTTTTAATCACGCCCACAATAAATAATTCCCTAACCCTTTGAATAGCTTGTAAGCTCTGTTGAGCAGGGACTGTCTCATGTTTGTGTACAGTACTGCAAGTGTCTAGTAGAACTATAGAAATAAGTAATAGTAGCAGCAGCTAGTAGAGGTAAGCAAAATAATCACACCACACCTGATAAGCCCATTCCAGCCACTGATGTAATGATCCACAAGCACATCCTGATTCTCTTTCTCCAGGCAGGCCTTGAAGCTGGACAGGACTTCTGTCAGGGAGAACTTTTCTTCTACAGCCGTCATACTGAACTGCAACCCAAGAACAAAAACTCTTGTTACGTTTAACTTTAAGTTCAGAGAAAATCTTACAGCTGTGGCTCATCAGGCAGGAGCAAGGTAAGTACCACAGTACCTACACTGGAGTGGAAGAGTAGCCTAATGGTTAGTGCAATGGACTGAGAGATCCTGGGGGACTGAGTTCAATTCCCACTGCAGTTCCTCGTGACCCTGGACAAGTCATTTAAATCTCCATTGTCCCAGGTACAAAAACTTGATTGTGAGCTCATTAGGGACAGAGAAAGTACTTGCATATAATGTGTGCAGCACTGCGTACATCTAGTAGCAGTAGAGAAATGATTAGTAGTAGTACTCAGAGAATCCTTTCGGGCTACATCACTTAATTAGCTAGTCTGTCCACATATTGTACCACATCTGTAAGAGGTATGAAGTTCAACCAGAACAGGCAATGACAGCTGGTTCCTGGACATAAATGGGATTTTAGGGCTGCAGCTTTTACTTTCTTAAAGCATAGAAGTAGATGGTCTGTTAACTGCCTCTAGAAGAACATATAAAGTTGGTTATGTACTCTTCAAACCTCTAAGAAAATTCCAGATACAAAGTTTTGGCAATAGTTTATATATAAACTATACAATTTCAAGAGTAAGCCCTGGACCACATTCAGGGATAACTCACGGCTCAATTGGAACCAAAGTGTGGGACAATACAGAGAAGTGGACTATCATCTGCAAATTTTTTGCTGCTGAAAATATTTTGAGGCTGATATTCAAAGCGATTTAAGAGAGCAGGAGCCTCTCCTGCTAGCTTAAATAGCTTCCCGGTGCCTAACTGGGGATATTCAGCAGCACTTAACCGAACAGTGCCGCAGAAAATCCTCTGAGACCGCCCAAACACAAAATGGGCAGGTCAGGGGCAGCACTGGGAAGGAGCTGTCCTAAATAAGGTTGCTTAGCTCTGTGGGTGCAGGCTCTGAACATCGGACCGGCACCCGCATAACTTTTCACATTTATTTTTATTTATTTTCTCTTTACTAAAGCCCCTGAGCTCCCACAAGCCCTCCAGCCAATCCCTACTTCCCATCACTCCTATTAAAGCTAGAATCATTTTCACAACATGTACTTTTATTTACAAAATCATTTACGGGATGGCTCCAGACTACATATGTGGCATGACAGATCTCCCAACTCGAAACTCAAGTTTAACTGTAAGGGATTATCTCATTCTACACATCCCTAATTACAAAAATATCAAATACAAATTCATTCTAACTCAAGATTTCTCTCATTTAGGTACTAAATGGTGGAATTCTATCCCAAGGAAAATAAGACAACTCTAACTATCTGACCTTTGGCAAATTCTTGAAGGCTTTTCTTTTTAATAAATTCCTTCACCAGATGTTGAAATCAGTTATAGCCAAGATCTTTCTCCTCACTGCTACTTTTTCAAGAATGTTCCTTTAATTCTTACAGTTTTCATAACATGTATTATACATTAACTTGTACTGTTTACTTATGTAAGCCAGACAGACCTGAATTCGGATAATGCGGGATACAAGTATCAAATAAATAAATAAAGGACTGTCATTTCCTGTAATCTTGCTATTGGTGTGTTTTTTTTTAACTCTCTCTTTGTCATTGGCAGCTCAAAGTAAGTTACATTCAGGTATTTCCTTTATACCTGGTACAAGCTTACAACTTAAACTAAGGCAATGAAGTGTCACAGCAACATAATAATTGGGGCAGATGAAGCCCATTATGCCCCATCTAGTCTGCCCAGAGGGGTGGTTAGGGTATCAGCAGATTCTAAATCCCTGGTTCTCAGCCCTCTGCTCTAACCATTAGGCTACTCCTCCACAGCCCTTTTCACTAGCCCCAGCACATACCCCGTATCCACAGCACTCGGCTCCCAATATAAAGACCGGCTCCGGGAAACAATTGTCGTGGCTGCTTCGCTGCCGACGTAATATCCAGCTATTGGAGAGTTGGTACTTTAACCCACATTCATTCAAGTGCTCAAGTTTTACTCTGCCCTGTAGTTCCGGGTTACAAAAGCAACAACAATCGCCCAATTACATCGCTCACCACGAAGTCAGCAGCCAATCGTGTTCCAGTACGAAGAGCCTGACCGCCTTCTCCAAGGAGGTTTGATCATCAATCAGAGCTGCTTGGATAAAACGTTTCCACCTACCCCTATCCGCTTCTCAGTGCCGGCAAAGGTGGACCCAATCGCAAGTCCTTTTTTTTTTTCCTTCTTCAGTGCTTCCGTCCCTTTTGTCGTAGCTGAGGCTGCGCAATGTTAGAGGCCGGAAGCCGGAACTTGGAAGGGTGCTGTGCTGATACCGGGTGCACTGCACAGCGTTATATTATAATAGAGAGAATGTTAAGCTAGGTAACACGGTTTAAGTAGTTTTATTGCCATTTCACTTTTACAGCGGTGTAGGTTTTTCTCTTTTGTACTACGAGTATTATTGTTACTGTGTTGACCTAAACATGCCTCTGCATGATATCTGACTGCCTACTGTTTCCCCAGAGCTCCAGAATACTGTTCTATTGTGCTAAAAAGGGTTAGGCAGGAGGAGTCATCAGAAACCTCAGGGTAGCGTTGTTCAGTGCAACCCTGAAGTACCGTTCAGCCCTCCTAAGTCAGGATATGCGCAGTAAATTAATGCATGGGATACATTTGCGTATAGTAGAGAGAGTGCATGTAAACGTATGCCATGTATATTCGTTCTGGGTTTCTTGCAAGTGAGACATGCTAGAGTACGACTTGCTTGACAAACACGCAGGCAATATGTTGTAAAAAGCAAATTGGTAGGGGTATGAGGCGACCCAGAAGCATCACAGGCAAAGGATACGAAGAAGCAGGTGGGGGGAAGAGGGGTTGGTAGTTGGGAGGCGAGGCTTGTGGAGGGCAGACTTATACGGTCTGTGCCAAAGCCGGTGATGGGAGGTGGGACTGGTGGTTGGGAGGTGGGAAGTACTGCTGCGCAGACTTGTACGGTCTGTGCCCTGAATAAGGCAGGTACAAATCAAGGTAAAGTTTACACATATGTTTGTCTTATTGGGCAGACTGGATGGACCGTGCAGGTCTTTTTCTGCCGTCATCTACTATGTTACTATGTAAGTCAAAGGGAGATACAAGAAAAAAAGAGGATTTGCTGGGTTGGAATTTGGAGGGAAATTTGAGATAAGCTTAACAGCAAGGACTGGCTGATTGTTTCCCGCAAGTTATTTTCTCTTATTTGGCCATTGGTAGGAAAACACCTAGTCTTAGTGGGGTATGCTTCAGGAATATTAAAGAAGAAAGAATGGACTTCCAAAGACTCTACGGAAACTGAATTTTTTCCTGGTATCCATTGCACCAGCTATGGAGTTACTGGTTTAGAGAAGCATATAGCAGAGATCTAGAGCACTTCAAGAGATGCCTGAGATCAAAGTAACTCCCTTAGGTGAGTTTTTACATTTTATTCTAAAGACTAAACACAAAACGGAAAGTAACTTTAAGGAACATCTCAGAAATGGTGTTACAGGACAGGTAACCTAAGTGCTAGCTAACTCTGATTAAAAAAAAAAAATGCAGCTCAGAAATGCATCAGATTACTACAGAGTGTAAGAAGGAAGACTCTCATCCCAAGAAAATGTTCTCCATTCTTTTCATACAATGCCTAGCATTCTGATTGCTTTTTTGGCCATCACTGCACACAGAGCACATGATTTCAACATATCATCAACAATGACACCTAGATTATTTTCCTGGGTGGTGACTCCTAATGTGGAACCCTGCATCGTGTAGTTATACTTAAGGTTGATCTTACCTACATGCATTCCTTTGCACTTGCTCACATTAAATTTCATCTGCCATTTGAATGCTCAGTCTCCCAGTGTCATAAGCTGTTCTCAAAATCATCTTGTTATTTACCAACTTTGAATAACTTTGTATAATATGATCACCTCACTTTTTATTCCTGTTTCTAGGTCATTTATAAATATGTTAAAAAGCAGTGGTCCCAACATAGTTCTTTGGGGAGCCCCATTGAGCCTGCAAAGAGGTGGGAAAATGTGGGATACAAATGGAAAAAATAAAATTCACCCTTCTTCATTGAGAATATTGCCCATTTAACCCTAATCCATGTTTTTCATTACATGTTAATTTCCTCGTGAGTTTCTCTTGGTGCTTTCTGAAAATTTAGATGCACTATGGGGCTCATTTTTAAAGAGTCTTACAAAGTTCTATAGGTTACTGTATTACTTTGTAAGTCTAAGTGCTTTGAGAATACACCTCCAAATCAACTGACTTTTTTTTTTTTTTTTTAATATCAGTGGTTCCCAAACCTGTCTTGCATAGTTTTGAGTGAGGTGTACTGTTTGAGTGGTGCATTAGGCACCTTGATTTGTATTGCTTCCTTTAGATTACTCTCCCAGGAGTGTGATAAATATTCAGAACTGGTTTATTTATTGTTTCTACTGTCATCTGACGATAAGGTATTCTGTTTACCCCTGATGCAGGCATTTTTTATTTGTTGGGTTCTGTTCTTATTATTGATGCTGGCAATTAAAGAATCACCTGGTTCCTACATCTGTTTGACTCCACTTTTTTTTCCATCGACAGTTTAAAACAAATTTTTTCACTGATTTCCACTTGATAATGCATTTGCAGGGATACTTCAAAAAGAAGAGAGTTCCTAGCTGGAGCACTGCAGGCTTAAGAAGGAGAAAATTGTTCCTCCTTTTCTGAGTTTTTTTTTTTTTTTTGGTTAAATCTGGGAAACTTTTAACTTGCAGTCCAGGAAGGGAACACCTCTTTTTTTTTTTTTTTTTTAAAGAAGATTTTCAACAACCATTCTTGATCCAATGGAAGAGCCAGTGAAACAATAAGTGTAGCCAAGGTAACAGATTCAGTATCTGAGGTCACCAGTAATTCTGAAACATTTAAAACATCAACACCAATATATATTTTTTTTTTTGTTACATTTGTACCCTGCGCTTTCCCATTACCAATCCGGGAGCAAGCCCAAAACGGGACCCATTTGCTCAGTGTCCCTTTTAGCTATAGGGAGATAATATAGGCGGATTAACGGAGGCATGGATTGTTGAGGAATCAAAAGAACTTCTTTTAAATAGCGTTGAAACATATCCTTAGCCGGAAGCTTAGGAAAGTTTTTATCAAGCACAGGTTTGAAAACTTCGCTGAATTTTCTAAAAACTCCATTCTTCTTTTCAACATAGAATTTTCTTTAATTAAAGTAGTTGTTAGTACTTGAGAGTTCTTTAACTGTTCACTACATACTACCACGATCTGTATAATCTGAGATAAGTCTTTGTGCAAAGATTCACTGTTGGCAGAATTATGCTGGATATTAACATTCATTAAAGCAAACTACCCAGAAAGGGCCTTACCCAAATCTGTTACTTCATTCCAAATTGTTTCCAGCATGAAAACTGAAGGCTTCTGGATCTGAATCACAGATTCTGCTGAAAACAAACCGCCCTCCAAAGCAACCTGAGCCAGTCCAGACTCTGCTGCAGAGCAGTATCCAGATGCACCTTCCAGGGAAGGTTAACCTGGAGGTGAACAAGGCACCTGTGCGCTGGTTTAGGAAACAATTCCTTTCTCAGCAAGAGCTACCACTGAGGCACGGAGGAAATCTACTGAGATGTCTCCAAGGCTCAGATGACCCGGCTTTGGTGGGGGAGATCGTAGGTTTGGGGTAAGAGAAATCTCGGAACCAAAGCCCGACACCGACCCTCCTGGTGTAAGGGCAGCTGATAAAACTTCCCCTAATGTCGGAGAGTATGGAGTCCTGCGAACCACAAAATCATCCATAGGACCAGCAGAAATGGAAGAAGATTGAGATGAGGGTTCAGAGGGAAAAACCTTCACTTTTCCTTTCTTGACCATAGCGAAAGGATCGAGGAGAGTTGTGCTACTCTGCTGCCACCATCTTGACTCCTCCCCCAGTAATTTTGTTATTTTATAATTGTCTCTACCATTTTGCCTGGCACTGATGTTAGGCTCACCATTCTATAGTTTCCCATGTCACTTTTGGAACCCTTTTTAAAAAATTGGTGTTACATTGGCCACCTCCAATTTTCAAAAATAGGTTGAAAATTACTAATAGTAAATCTATAATTTCATTTTGTAGTTCTGTCGGTACTCTGAGGTATATAACCATCTAGGCCAGGTGATTTGTCTCATTATGTCTTTCAGGTTAACAAAGATTTGTTTCAGTTTCTCTGACTCATCAGCATTAAATACTATTTGTGGCATGGATATCTCTCCCCCACATCGTTTTTTGTGAAGACTGAAGCAAAGAATTCACTTAGGGCTCTTTTACTAAGCTGTGCTAAAAAGTGGCCTGTACTATGCTTAGAGTGTGGGTTTCACACTCACTGAGGCTGCTTTTAGCGTGGCTGTATAATGGCTGCATTTCCTATTTCCTCAAATTAATGGCTACAGACACCTATTTTCTAGGCAGTAAGGGCTCCCGTGCTAACCGTGTGCTAATTGGTTAGCTTGTGGCAATGTAGCTGCGCTAACTGATTAGCGCTGGGCACACCTACTCTCCGCCCTCCAAACACGCCCCCAGTGCTAAAGAATAAAAAGCACACATGGGAAGCACGTGCTGATCTAAAAAGTACTGCGAGATGTACGAGCACTCCCTGCGGTAGCGGTTAAAACCTAAGTAAAAAAGGACTCCTTAGTCTTTGCACTATGGCCTTGTCCTCCCTGAGTGCTCCCATATCTAAAAAAAAAAAAAGCTTTTATATCTCTAAAGCAGTGGTCCTTAACTGTTTTTCAAGTCGAGACACACCTGACAGATTATGCTCACATATGTAATACACCACATATAGGACCCTCATGGATGTTTGGTCCAACACAGTAAACAATTTTTTTTTAGTTAATCATAAACATACTCTGCATCCACAAAAACTGTATTGCCCCTGTCTCATGCCATTTGATTAAACTCCTATTATATATTTTGCACCAAAAATACACAAAACACTTATTAATCCACCGGGTAAACTAATAGTATCGCGTCAAGTCTATTCAACTTTGGAAAGCTAAGTGCTTTGAAAATATGCCTCATAGTACTACTACTACTACTATTTAGCATTTCTATAGCGCTACAAGGCGTATGCAGCGCTGCACAAACATAGAAGAAAGACAGTCCCTGCTCAAAGAGCTTACAATCTAATAGACAAAAATAAATAAAGTAAGCAAATCGAATCAATTAATGTGAACGGGAAGGAAGAGAGGAGGGTAGGTGGAGGCGAGTGGTTACGAGTCAAAAGCAATGTTAAAGAGGTGGGCTTTCAGTCTAGATTTAAAGGTGGCCAAGGATGGGGCAAGACGTAGGGGCTCAGGAAGTTTATTCCAGGTGTAGGGTGCAGCGAGACAGAAGGCGCGAAGTCTGGAGTTGGCAGTAGTGGAGAAGGGGACAGATAAGAAGGATTTATCCGTGGAGCGGAGTGCACAGGAAGGGGTGTAGGGAAGGACGAGTGTGGAGAGATACTGGGGAGCAGCAGAGTGAGTACATTTATAGGTTAGTAGAAGAAGTTTGAACAGGATGCGAAAACGGATAGGGAGCCAGTGAAGGGTCTTGAGGAGAGGGGTAGTATGAGTAAAGCGACCCTGGCGGAAGACGAGACGGGCAGCAGAGTTTTGAACCAACTGGAGAGGGGAGAGGTAACTAAGTGGGAGGCCAGCAAGAAGCAGATTGCAGTAGTCTAAACGAGAGGTGACAAGGGTGTGGATGAGGGTTTTGGTAGAGTGCTCGGAAAGAAAGGGGCGGATTTTACGGCTGTTGTAAAGAAAGAAACGACAGGTCTTGGCAATCTGCTGGATATGAGCAGAGAAGGAGAGAGAAGAGTCAAAGATGACCCCAAGGTTTCAAGCTGAGGAGACAGCTACACTAACCCTAATGCTGTGCTGTGCTCTATCCCGGGCTGTGCAGGCAGCAAACCGTGCTTAGCAGGGTTTTCAGTTCCAGCAGAAGTGAAAGCCTGTATGTGTGTTTGTTGCCTGCGTGGCATTAGGGTTAATGTAGTTGCGTCTCCTCTGTTGGGCTGTTTCCTGTTGCCTGCACTTTCCTCTCCCAGCCACTGTTTGTTTGTTTTTTGTTACATTTGTACCCTGCGCTTTCCCACTCATGGCAGGCTCAATGCGGCTTACATATTATATACAGGTACTTATTTGTATCTGGGGCAATGGAGGGTTAAGTGACTTGCCCAGAGTCACAAGGAGCTGCCTGTGCCTGAAGTGGGAATTGAACTCAGTTCCCCAGGACGAGAGTCCACCATCCTAACCACTAGGCCACTCCTGTTTCTGTTGACCGGCCCCACAACACACCAGTTGAGAACTTCTACTCTTAAAGCAAGCTTCTTTTCAAATTCTCCCTTTGCCTTCCTTACCGGTGCTTTGCATCTAACTTGCCATTCCTTATGCTGTTTTCTATTATCTTCATTTGAATCCTTTTTCTGTTTTCTGAATATGTTCTTTTAGCTATAATAGCCTCCTTCACCTCACTTTTTAACTATGCTGGTTGTCATTTAACCTGCTTTCCACTTTTTTAAATATGTGGAATACATTTGAGCTGGACTTCCAAGATGGTATTGTTGAATAAAATCCATGTCTGATATAAACTTTTAACCATTACAACTGCTTCTTTTAGCTTTTTTTGATCATTTTCTTCATTTTATTGTCGTCTCCTTTTTGAAATTTAAATACTAACATAATAGATTTTCTATGTGTGCTCATTCTAGTTAGCTATTAAATCAGATTTGATTATGTTATGATCACTGATCCTAAGTGGCTCTACCACCATAGCTTCTTGCTCCAAATCCTGTATTCCACCAAGGACTAGATCTAGATTTGCTTCCCCCTCTTGACAGTTCCTGAACCAGCTGCTCCATGAAACATTTATTTTATCAAACTAAAAATGTAGACTTTATTAACTGCTTTTGTATTAAACTCTAAGCAGGGATTATGTATTGAACCCTGGCTACTTTTTCCCCAAGTTTGAACACGATTTCCCAATGGGCAAATACTCGCTACTGCCAATAGCACGGCTGCACTGTAACACTTTAACAGTCTAGTAGTGCAATCACAGCCCTAACATAAAAAAACCGTTGATTCCTCCTCCCCACCCCCACCAATCCTCATATCTGATCTCCGCACTCTTCCAATCTGATCCCCAAAGCCCTGTCCACAGTTCCCCAAGACAGCCCTCCCCATCCTCTCCCTCTACCACCTCCCCCCCCCCCCCCCACACACACACACCAAAACCCCTTGAGAATCCCTTGGACTTACCTGGGAGCCATCTCTGCTGTGCTAGTGAGATGGGGCAAGGCATAAACACTATATTTGGCAATGGATGGGAGAAAGGATTCCACTAACTGTGATATGACTCGGGCAGGTCCCTCTTCTCTATTCTGATCTGATGAATCTCTTGAGACTGTCAACACAAGATATACCATCCAGCAAGAGCTCCCATGGATCAGACGAGGTGACAGCTGAAATTCCATTGGAATAGCGACTGCCGGAAGAATGATCGGTAAATAATGCATTTCATTTTTTGTCTTGTCCTCCAGGTGCTGGTCAGGATGTTGGCCGCAGCTGCATCCTGGTTTCTATTGGTGGGAAGAATGTCATGTTGGATTGTGGTATGCACATGGGCTACAATGATGACGTAAGTAACTGCATTAAACCCCATTCCAGTGTACTAGATTTTGCCATGAAGACCATTTTCTCTCAGAAAGCTATTTGAACTTTTGCTTAGATGGCCTCTTGCTGTGTCCCTGAAAGCAGAATCTACAGACATTGGAATTACTTCTAGGGTGAAATGTTCCCCTGCCTCCAAGTAGAGTTTGTTCTTGTACATGAATGTTACATCACTGTAGTGAGCTGTAGTCATGTTAACACCTGACAGCAGTTTACAATTTGTATTTTTCTTCAGCGACGCTTCCCTGATTTTTCCTACATTACCCAGAACGGGAGGTTGACAGAATTCCTGGATTGTGTCATCATCAGGTAAGAGAGGATCTGTGTGTTTGCAAAGAAAATATGACCAGTGAAGTCCCCCGAATGTTTGTTCTTTTTTCCTAACTTCTAATACTTTGGCCAGTCTAGCTAGGATAACAAATTTTGGGCTAGATTTTGAGCCGATTTGGCAACTGTATTAATCTAAATGCCAGCACTTAAATGAATCCATATATTCAACAGTTTAATAGCTTAAACAACTTAATATATCACCTTTCATGACGATCAAGGTGGTTTACAATACAAAATATAATAAATAAAGAAAAGAGAGCCATAAAGTGAAAAGTACACTTACAATAAGACCTCACATACATGCACTTCAATAAAAGATCTGTGTGATTAACCCAGCTGCAGTCATTTACCAGAGCCCTAATAAAGCTACAAAAATGCTTTTTGAAAAAAAAAAAAAAAAAAAAGACGCTTTTAATTTCCCAGTGGAGGAGTGGCCTAGTGGTTAGGGTGGTGGACTTTGATTTCCACTTCAGGCACAGGCAGCTCCTTGTGACTCTGGGCAAGTCACTTAACCCTCCATTGCCCCATGTAAGCCGCATTGAGCCTGCCATGAGTGGGAAAGCGCGGGGTACAAATATAACAAAACAAAAAAAAAATGTCTCCTTTTTTAACTGTAAATAAAGCTGATTCCATAAAAAGGGTGCCCTCCAGACAAACCCTCAGGCTCTAGCCATCTCCATATGTGCCGGTAGACGGGTGCCTCTATCCCTTTAGATAATGATGTTGAATCTACAGAGTGTGGGATCACCTTGCTGGCATTACCATTTAGTTTAGGCCTGCTAAACTAAATATATAAGCGATCAAGATAGTGATTGAGTATTGCCGCTATCTGGATATTTTTAAAGGTGCTCTCATTCCTCCCCAGAACCAGCTCTGTTTTATATAAATAGTATTGGACTGTTTGACAGATTTTTGGCCCTATATTATCTGTGTAAGATTTGAAATTATATGGATAGTAAAGTCATACATTTACTGGCAGTCAGTGACTGTATGAATATCAGCCTGATTGAGTTTATGAAGTTGGACTACCAGCAAGCGCTCTAGCATAAAATTATTGTGCAGGAAGGAAAAAAACAAACAAACCATGACTGTTGGGTCTGAAAGGCTAGAGTCATTTATTAAGTAGCATGTTTGCCTTGACTTTTCTGTAAGCTGTCATACAGACTCTACATGGGGACCCACCTAAGGTCCCATTGTACATCTGGGTTTTTTTTATTGCTTGCTTTTATTTTGCAATTGAAAATTTGTTCTCTAGAGACCACTGCTTTTAAATATCCTTGCTAAATGGGAATCTGTCACTAGCCAGTGCAATCCTGAGGTTCACGGACTGCTGGTGTCTGCTATTGTCACGTCTGTTGTATTGCTTTGATAGTGAAGCACGATGCATTAAATGAAATGCCTTTGAAAACCAATGCGATGCACCTTGCTACACATCCCTTATTTTTCTTTAGCCATTTCCATTTGGACCACTGTGGTGCCTTGCCGTACATGAGCGAGATGGTTGGCTATGATGGGCCAATCTACATGACGCACCCCACCAAGGCCATCTGTCCCATCCTGCTGGAGGATTACCGCAAAATCACTGTGGACAAAAAGGGAGAGACCAACTTTTTCACTTCCCAAATGATTAAGGATTGTATGAAGAAGGTTGTGGCTGTAAATCTCCATCAGACAGTGCAGGTAAAGGGGTCACTGTGCCCTCCAACTCCATCTCTTGACAGTGCAAAGAGGAGGGCGTCCAGTTCTCCCTCTCCATGCCCAAATAGCACAACAGAAGGGGCAGCTGCATTCTCCCAAATTCCATTCCCTGTTAGCGCAACGGAGGGGGCAGCTGCATTCCTCCATTATAAACAATAATAGGAGATTTTATTCAAAGTTGATCATAACATACTACTAATACAGAGCTAGCAAAGAAAAAGATTTGTCCCACTCTCAAAACAGTTAATCCTGTAGGGCTGGAACATGTGTAGTTTGTACAGAATATCCAGGACCTTGAAGCCGAGATTAAATACTTGATCTGTGGTGTGGCAGCTGGGCGTTTTGTGCTCCTCCTGCTTCCTGTGCATTGGATGGATGATAATCTGTGTTGGCGTCACTGTTTTGTTTTGCAGGTGGATGATGAGTTGGAAATCAAAGCATACTATGCTGGGCATGTGCTGGGAGCTGCCATGTTCCTAATCCGAGTCGGGTCAGAATCTGTGCTATATACTGTGCGTATCTTACAAAGGTTACCTCTCTCTTAGAATGTAGAAATTTGGTCTGTGTCAGTAGTGAAGACTTTCCAGCCCGTTCACTTACTGCCAAAACACTGCAGACCAGCGGTGTTGGCTGGCTTGACTCGTGCTTGTGTTCTCTGATTATCCCAGCAACCCCCTTTGTGGGGGCTGTTCCATGCCCTTTTGATAAATAATGAATGAAGGAAACTGTAAGTGACTGCTGTTACTGGGATGGGATGCTGGGCTTGATGAACCATTGCTCTGGCATTTCTTCTTATGGAAATCATGATTTTTCATATTTTGTGGTGTTTTCTGTGCTTTAGGAGCAGTCTAACATTGTGCCAGCTTTCCCAAGCCCTGACTGTGACCTCGGTGCAGAATTCTTTGGAAGGAAGGGACTGCCATGCTTAGAATCTCATACATTCTGACTGTCTAAAAACAATTGCATTTTCTTTTCACCAGGGTGACTATAACATGACCCCAGACAGACATCTAGGGTGAGTGAAAGAGAATACTGATGTAGGCTGTAAGAGGTTAATCTTGGGATTCCTGAAGAGAATCCGACTGCCTGTTTGCGTTTAGAGATCAGCATTTGTTTTTATCTGTGTTAATTCGTAATACCACTATAATAAATAAATAACAATAGTAATAATTTGGTGGCTCTTTAATCTAGAGAGGATTATCTTCTTGTCATTACTCAATAACAACTGAGCAAACTTTGACATATGGGAACAAAATGATTTGCATAAATTTACACTCAAAGGGGTAAAGCTGAGATTATAATAGATGCACAGGGAGCAGGAGAGGAGGAGGAAAAGAGGGGGGAAAGGAGTTTTTGCTGTAAAATAGATAACATTGGATACTTTGAATTTGTATTTGCAGTTTGATGGAAAAACAGAGGTACGTGAGGTTTTATATCGATCAAAGCCAAAAAGGGGGGGGGGTCTAGGAGAGGGGGTCCCAAACATTATAATCTACTGTAAGGCAGCACAACCGCAGGCCTTTGAGAGGGAGAATGAAGGTAAAGTTGAGCAATGGGTTAACACTAAACAATCTCGGGTGAGGGAGGTCCCTCTGCAGTGAGAGTTGGGAAACCCAGTGGAGGGAGTATCCTGATGGTTAGAATAGTGAGCTGAGCATAAGCAAGATCCAAAACACCTTCCTTTTCTTCCCCTTCTCTATGTGGAGTTAACAGTGAAGGTCTAGGGTGGTGCTCGGGTGCACCCTTTGGTTTTGAGCCCATTTGGTTCAATAGGCTGTTCACCCCAGGGATGGAATATGAGGTGGAGGGAGAAAGGGTTATACAGGCTAGGCCAGTTCGTGAACTGACCTAGCCTGTATAACCCTTTCTCCCTCCACCTCATATTCCATCCCTGGGGTGAACAGCCTATTGAACTAGATGGGCTCAAAACCAAAAGGTAGGAGGGAAAGTTGTTAATTTCAGTTAAATGAGGGAGGAATTTGGCCTCTCGTGTGTGTGCCTGTGAGACACTGGTTTAGATAACTAAACATGAACACTAGGTTCTGGGAAAAATGGGAACTGTGATGATGCAGTTTAAGGAATTGTTCTGTAAACCCACTAGGGGAGGGGATTATTGCCCAAAATACACAAGGCCTTGCTGGCTTCATTCAGGGGGGCTCCTGCTCATAAAGATATAGAAAATAATGGCAGATAAAGGCCATGTGGTTTATCCAGTCTGCTCGTTCATATCGTCTATTCCTCCTAAGAGATCCAACATGCCTATCCCATGCTTTCTTGAATTCAGATACAGTCCTCGTCGCCATTACCTCCACCGGGAGGTCATTTGACGCATACACCACCCTTTCTGTAAAGAAGTATTTCCTTAATTACTTTTGAGTCCACCCCCTTCATTCCAGAGTTTCCTTTCAGTTGAAAGAGGCCTGAGCCTGGGAGAAAGATCTAGCCTCTAGCAAGGAGACAGAAGAGTGACCTGGTTATCTTTCAGTCTAGTTTCCAAAGGAGCATTCAACAGACCAAGACCATGTGTGAGTGAAACAAAGGTGGTATAAAACTCACAAGTTGCAGTGATACTATAGTTCAGCAACCCATTTCTGTTTTAGTGAGCGATTCCTTCATTGGGGGGCAGCCTGGTCATATTATCTTGAGAATAAAGAGAGTAAGACCATCTTACAGAGTATACTGATAAAAGTAAACTGTCCCAGCGTCACACATATTCAAAAACAAGCTTTCTAACGTCTTCGGGGACTAAAAAACAAAGCTTGTTTTAATATAATAGAAACTCAAAATTGCCTTGATGCAGATGTGCCTTGCTGAACTACAGAATACTGGACTTATCTCTTGAGTTATTAATAGAATAACGGCTTTGTTTCACTCAACCAACGTTTTGGTCTTTTTGCTGCTTCTTAGACTAAACTGACATTTGCAGTTGTAGTGCCTCACTCTGTTGTGAGGCCATGGCTAAATTATCAATACAAGCTGTTTTTGGTTTTTTTTTTAAGAAAATGAGTGTAGTTTTATACAGAGATTATGACCTCCTGACCATATATTAAAGCAATGCAAAATTGGCAATGGTTATTTGTGGGCAAAGGGGAGACTTTTGTCATATGTGGTGGGAGTATCAGGAGCTAAAAAAGTTTGGGAAGGAAGTAGGCTCTCATTTTGAAGGAGGTGGTTCCAAACCCCAAATGTTACCTATTAAATGCCCAGTAGAGAAGTTCATGGCTGGGGTTTTTTTTGTTTTAAATCTTGTGGCAGCCAGGTGTATAATCACAGCATTTTGAAAACAACCTAAATTTACCATCAAGACAAATGCTCCCCCATTCTGTAATAGGTTTTGTAAATTATGCACTGATTGTGCACATACATTTGTGGAATACTACCTCCATGTGGATAAATGTATAATTACCTGCATAAATGACTTCTTAGGGCCTAAACATTGCTATGGAGTGTGCTGAGATGGCATTGGGTTTAAGAGGGTATTTCCAGGGGAGGAGTATGGGCAGGGCATAGTATTCTATAAGGACACTGAAATGCCCAGGTGTCCTTATAGAACAGGCTCAGTACCCAGTTTATTAGGCTGCATAAACAGAAGGGTTACAGAATTACCTCCAGGTTATAGAAGGTGCTGTGGGACATCTACAGTATAAGCAAGATCAGAACTCTAAGGCATATGAGATTAGGCCAATTTAGCAAGATTTGGAGGGCCTTTGAGCAGTGGTGCAAAATAGGGTGGTGAAGAGGGGAAAAGGGGGTTGAGAGGGGAAGGGAAGTGGGGTAAATACTTGGGACTTTTCCTCTTGGTTGAATGTTTCTGCATGAACTAGATGGAGATCTGATGATTCATATTTGATATTCATATGCTGGTTCCAATAAATAAAGAAAATGTACATTAAAAAAAATAAACAGAGGCACAAGGAGATACAGGGGCTCATTTTCAAAGTGCTTAGACTTACAAAGTTCCATAGATTACTAGGAGGCTCATTTTCAAAGCACTTAGCCTCCCAAAGTTCCATAGAAACCTATGGAACTTAGCCTCCCAAAGTGCTTTGAAAATATGCCTCTATGTAACTTTGTAGGTCTAAGTGGTTTGAAAATACACCTCACAACAACTTGCTTGAGGTCAGACACACAAAAGTTTAATATGTGAGAACATCTGCAGTCTTCCAGTGACATGATAGCCTTTACAAAGTTGTGAAATCGCTCCCTGTTCTGTGGATTGAATAAACTGAATTACTTCTTTATTACTACTGTATGTATTACTTGTGGGTTTTTTTTTTTTAATGCAGAGCTGCATGGGTTGATAAATGTCGTCCAGATCTGCTGATCAGCGAGTCCACGTATGCCACTACAATCCGAGATTCCAAGCGCTGCAGGGAGCGAGATTTCCTGAGGAAAGTCCATGAAACCGTGGAGAGGGGTGGAAAGGTGCGGTTCATACTGACCAGGCCACATTTAGTTATGGGATACCATGTTAAAGTCCATTATGTAGAATGAAAGAGACATAATCTGAACACTGCCACTTTCTATGGATTCTCTAGTGGTTTTTACAAAGCTGCAGTAAAAAGTGGCCTTAGCATTCCTTTACACGGACGGGTCTTTGATGCACGCTAAGGCCATTTTTACCGCTGCTGGAAAATGGCCACCCGCTAATGTTGCCATTAATGTGTGACCCTTTACCACCACCTATTTTGTAATATCACGCTAATCAGCTCACAGCAGTGTAGCTGCGCTAATTGATTTGGGCTGTCATGCTTCTCTCCACCCCTCAGACACACCCCCTCTGAGAAAAATTCTGAAAAAGTATACAGCGCGTTCCACTGTAAGACCATTTAATCTGCGGTAAGCATGTGCCAGTAAAAGGAGCCCTAAATGAATAATTAACAAATGAAAGAGCTTTGACATGGGGAAGTTGAGTGCCTGTTGCCCTGTAGCTCCCAGTTTGGTTTTGAGAATCAGTGTGGGTTCTGTATCTCAATTATTTGGTAGATAATTGTATTCATTTCATTCATTTAATATCGCTTATTAAAAATGTAATATACTTCTTTTCTTGCACGCAAATTAAAGTGGTTTACATAAAAAAAAATAAAACAGAAGATCAGAATGGAACGCTAATAAGTAGATGGGAAAGACCTAGCTATGACAGACAAACTAGCCAGAATTCAAACCAAGATAAAACATTCATAGCAAACATTTAGAAGCCCCTGTCTCCCGCTGCAGAAACCAACCTGGTCATGTTCTATAGGCCTGTTGAAAAAAATTCTCTTGGCGTGCGCTGTGTAGGTGACGAGTCTCTTCATAGATGAGGCTGGAAATACGCTTGGCTCTGCCTTGGTGAGCCAGGCGTCAGCTAGCGGGCTTTGTAATCCCCTAGATGTTATCATGTAACACCTTCCTATGCTGCTTAGCGCCCCCTTTCCCCAAACCCTTCCCACCTTTACCATGTCCAGACATCTTTAACTTGCAAAGTGAAAAGCATAAGTACATAAGTACATAAGTAGTGCCATACTGGGAAAGACCAAAGGTCCATCTAGCCCAGCATCCTGTCACCGACAGTGGCCAATCCAGGTCAAGGGCACCTGGCACGCTCCCCAAACGTAAAAACATTCCAGACAAGTTATACCTAAAAATGCGGAATTTTTCCAAGTCCATTTAATAGCGGTCTATGGACTTGTCCTTTAGGAATCTATCTAACCCCTTTTTAAACTCCGTCAAGCTAACCGCCCGTACCACGTTCTCCGGCAACGAATTCCAGAGTCTAATTACACGTTGGGTGAAGAAAAATTTTCTCCGATTCGTTTTAAATTTACCACACTGTAGCTTCAACTCATGCCCTCTAGTCCTAGTATTTTTGGATAGCGTGAACAGTCGCTTCACATCCACCCGATCCATTCCACTCATTTTATACACTTCTATCATATCTCCCCTCAGCCGTCTCTTCTCCAAGCTGAAAAGCCCTAGCCTTCTCAGCCTCTCTTCATAGGAAAGTCGTCCCATCCCCACTATCATTTTCGTCGCCCTTCGCTGTACCTTTTCCAATTCTACTATATCTTTTTTGAGATACGGAGACCAGTACTGAACACAATACTCCAGGTGCGGTCGCACCATGGAGCGATACAACGGCATTATAACATCCGCACACCTGGACTCCATACCCTTCCTAATAACACCCAACATTCTATTCGCTTTCCTAGCCGCAGCAGCACACTGAGCAGAAGGTTTCAGCGTATCATCGACGACGACACCCAGATCCCTTTCTTGATCCGTAACTCCTAACGCGGAACCTTGCAAGACGTAGCTATAATTCGGGTTCCTCTTACCCACATGCATCACTTTGCACTTGTCAACATTGAACTTCATCTGCCACTTGCACGCCCATTCTCCCAGTCTCGCAAGGTCCTCCTGTAATCGTTCACATTCCTCCTGCGACTTAACGACCCTGAATAATTTTGTGTCATCGGCGAATTTAATTACCTCACTAGTTATTCCCATCTCTAGGTCATTTATAAATACATTAAAAAGCAACGGACCCAGCACAGACCCCTGCGGGACCCCACTAACTACCCTCCTCCACTGAGAATACTGGCCACGCAATCCTACTCTCTGCTTCCTATCTTTCAACCAGTTCTTAATCCATAATAATACCCTACCTCCGATTCCATGACTCAGCAATTTCTTCAGGAGTCTTTCGTGCGGCACTTTGTCAAACGCCTTCTGAAAATCCAGATATACAATATCAACCGGCTCCCCATTGTCCACATGTTTGCTTACCCCCTCAAAAAAAATGCATTAGATTGGTGAGGCAAGACTTCCCTTCACTAAATCCGTGCTGACTTTGTCTCATCAGTCCATGTTTTTGTATATGCTCTGCAATTTTATTCTTAATAATAGCCTCCACCATCTTGCCCGGCACCGACGTCAGACTCACCGGTCTATAATTTCCCGGATCTCCTCTGGAACCCTTCTTAAAAATCGGAGTAACATTGGCTACCCTCCAGTCTTCCGGTACTACACTCGATTTTAGGGACAGATTGCATATTTCTAACAGTAGCTCCGCAAGTTCATTTTTTAGTTCTATTAATACTCTGGGATGAATACCATCAGGTCCCGGTGATTTACTACTCTTCAGCTTGCTGAACTGACCCATTACATCCTCCAAGGTTACAGAGAATTTGTTTAGTTTCTCCGACTCCCCCGCTTCAAATATTCTTTCCGGCACCGGTGTCCCCCCCAAATCCTCCTCGGTGAAGACCGAAGCAAAGAATTCATTTAATTTCTCCGCTACGGCTTTGTCCTCCTTGATCGCCCCTTTAACACCATTTTCGTCCAGCGGCCCAACCGACTCTTTGGCCGGTTTCCTGTAACTGCTGGCTCTTGGCAGGGTATAAAGTAAGATTACATAAAGCAAAAAAAATTAAATATAAATACTTCAGTACAAGGAGCGGAAAAGTCAGTATAATAGAATACATAGACCAAATGAATCTATTTTCAAAGCAGGTGGTCAGTGTGGGTTTCTTTTTTCCCTTTAAACACCAGCTGCACTGTTAAAAAAAAATATATATATATATATTCATTCAACACCACTCTGACAGTCTCTATTACCTTAGGCCTGCATAAATCATCTGTGTTTTCAAAAGGTTATACCAATAGTATAAGCTGAATATTTGTCTGACTGGCCCTATACCATAATTTGGGGTAGAAGGACGGTGGTACTAAAATTATCCATATACCATTTAGTATTCAGCTGACAACGGTCAGCATTTCTTTAAACACTGGCAGCCACTAGGTCAATTAAAACTGGATATTCCTTGCTGGCCCATTGAATAGCCAGGTACTCAGCAGCCTGTCTGGAGTTACCCAGGTGTTACTGATATGTAAAGGCAATACCAAGGTAATTATCTGGTTAGCCTTTTTGCTGTCCAAAGGTAACCAGATAATTAGTTATCCAGGCACCACTGCTGAATATTGGTGCTGCCTGAGTAACTCCAGACTCCACACTAACTTGATTAGTGTCACAGCAGCCCACTAGTTAACTGGCTAGAAGACTCTTATACCCACAGCACTGAATATCAATCCGATAACCGTGATATTTGGCTGCGATATGGATGACCTATGTATTTGTTAGACCTTCTGTCCATATGATGGTTGAATATCAATATGTGGATAATTTTTTTAGTCCCACCCTCCCTCTGCTCCAAACTATGGCATAGGACCAGTCAGCAAATATTCAGCCCGTACTATAGATATAACTACAGGATTTATGTGGCTGCCAGCAAGTGCACACATCCTTTTGAAAATTGACCTGAAGGCTAAATAGAATAATAAAATCAATATAACTAGACTAGGCCTAGTTGAAGAAACTGACGGGGCAAAGCAGACAGCACTGGCAATTCAGAGCCTTCTGGAAATGGATTCTTTCAGGTCATGTGATGGGAGCACAGAACAAAAGCACAAGAAACCTTCAGGATTGGGGGGCATCAACTCAAATTTCCTGATAATTAAGGACATTCTCCCAATTTGAGTTGATGCCTCCCCAACCCTGAAAGCGGTCTAAGGGAGCAGGATTTCAGGAGTAGGTAACTGATTCAGTGATCCTTTTCCATGTGTCTTCCATTACATATCTTGATTTTGTGTTTTTTCTACACTGTGCTAGGCTGTAAATCTTATTTTTCCTCTGGTAGTCTGTAATCATACCTTTTTTTTCTTGTTTTTGCTCTTTGGCAGGTTTTAATTCCAGTCTTTGCTCTAGGACGGGCTCAAGAGCTTTGCATTCTCCTGGAAACATTTTGGTAAAGAAACTTTCGCAGTTCCAGAACACATTTTATATTTGTTTAGTATCCCGGAAACATAGAATCTGACGCAGATAAGGACTCAAAAGGTCCATCCTGATGTAGACCCCAGTTGTAAAAAAAATATGGAAAGATAAAATTCAACTTTAGAATTGATAGTAAATGTTAACCATGTGACTTTTCTATAGTCTCACTGTGGATATAGACCGTAGGCCCTATATAACATCAACATTGGGGTCCAAGATATTGACCATGTTGTAAATGAATCTGTATTGTATGGACTCTACAGTGTAATATGTGTATTTAAAAATGGGATCCAACCCTAGCCCATGTTGTAAGCGATCCAGTGTTAAATTGAGTTGTATTATAGTTTGTAATGTGCTTGCAGTAGTTCCTGGAATGTGAGTGGAAGTTTTAACAGCTGCAGAGCAACAGAGAGCTGAATAGAGTTTGTCCCCATGCAACTAAGTTTCACCCATCCCTGCCTGTTCCCACTGGAATCTAGCCCATATCCTCCAGTACCCACTAAGATCCCTGCTGTCTGTCCCCACAATTAATCTCCTCCATCCCCACCCATTCCCACAGGTAATTCCTTCAGTACCCCCATCCAAACTTTCCTTCATATTCTATTGTGTATAAACATTAATGGGAAAACATTTATTTCTTAACTTGTTCTGGCTGCTTCTTTGGCTATTCCAAGCTTGATTCTGGCATTCTTAGTAGCTTCTCTGTATGACACAAGCCTCACTCTAGCATAGCTAGAGATTTTGAGGATTCCCACAGCCCCAGAAGCCATACCCTCAGGATTCCCGTGGGTTCCACAGGATTCTCCTGATCCCCCATTCCCATCCAGCTCTCTAAAGCTGAACTTAAGATATGAAACAGAAATTGGTATCTTATCTTGCTTTTACCTAAAGGGAGAGAATGAACCTAAAGGCTCCCATTTACTTTTCCATGGGACTGACTGAGAAAGCCAATCACTACTACAAGCTGTTCATCACATGGACCAATCAGAAGATCCGGAAGACATTTGTGCAGAGAAATATGTTTGAGTTCAAGCACATCAAGGCATTTGACAGAGCTTTTGCTGATAATCCTGGACCTATGGTATGGCAGAGTGTGTGCTGGATATCCAACTCCCGGTGTGGGAAACATGTAAAAGGGAAAAGGCTGTAGTCAGATGCCTGTCTAGTGCATTGGTAGTTATGGTTTGGCTCCTAATCTGAGCTGGAAGCTTTAGACTTGCTGGACCTTGGGTCTTCTTTCAGCCTAACCAATGATGTAATGGTGTTAAAACCATTCTGTCTCTGTGTGAAACAAGGCACCTAAGCAGATAGCAGGAGTGAGATTTGTTCTGTGTGATGGTGGCTGGAGTGTATGAAAAGGGAGGGAATCCTGTTTTCTTCAGAGGTGAATTAATTATACTGATATTCAAGGGACACTCAGCATCTGACTAATTTTCAACTTGCTATTGATTTACCTAATTATAGGTGCCCAACGCTGGAAATCAGTACTGTCTTCATTATATGGCTTTGCCCCTTTTTTGTTTTAGACAGAACATAGAGTTGGATATCAACAGAATACAAGTGGTCTTCTTTATTTGATTGGTGCATATTCACTTGATTAAAAAAAAAGGCCCAGTGAAATTGTATGGGTTCAAATAAACTAAAACTGGTGTTGGTAATTATTCTCTGTCAATTACACCAGACTATTAATCCCCAATTACTTCCTGTTATTATATATTTTTTAATTTGCAGTGCTCAGTAATGCTGTAGTGCCCTTTAAACCAATTGTTTTCTGGATTAGGTATACAGCCGCTTTACATCACCGCACTCGCTAGCACTGCAGCTAGAGAATCATGAATGTGAGATAAGGATGGTAGGAAGGGCGAGTGCGGTGATGTAAGGCGGCTGTATACCTAATCCAGAAAACAATTGGTTTAAAGGGCACTACAGCATTACTGAGCACTGCACGGTTTGGTAATGCCTGCATGAGGGGTATACATTGATTATGCAAATTCCCAGTTGCCACAGATAAAAGAAGAAATGCAAGATAAGCTGCTTTTAAGTCCATGCTAGAGGTGGTATCGCATAACTGTAAGTCGTCTTCTCTGTCTCAGAAGGGTCATACACATTCCAGAATTGACTGTAAGAAATGCATTTCTTCTCTTTTTCTGTGATGACCTTTTTTGAAAATCAGCCTGCTAGAGTGCCCAGGAAAACAGAAGGGGACATAAACATCCCCACCCCCTCCCGATATTCAGTGCTATTTAACCAGTCGGAAACAACCACTGATTGGTTAAATAGCATTTTAGCAACTAACTGCATATATTCAGCTGGAGATAACCGTTTGTCTCCTGCTGAATGTGCAGTTAGTGCCTATCGCACAACTTATTTAGTTAGGTATGAATATTCAGTGCCAGACCAGATAAGATTAGCGATTAAATCGGACCACATAAATAGCAGTCCTGTCTTTAACCGCTATAACTTAATCGGTCAGCTGATGAATATCTGTATAACCGGGTGTTTAGTGGCCAAAAAAGTTTTTTGATATTCAGTGCTAGTCGCTGGAAATGGCCTGGCATTGAATATCTGGACTGACCGCCGGCAGCGGGCAGTCAAAGCGCTGTCCACTTCTGGCTGAATATCAGGCCCGTTGGGTTTTAGCGCTAGAAACTACATGCGATAGGATGACCATGTGAGACATATGCAACCACCTTTTGGTGGGAGGTAGGGTGGGAAGGGAGTGTTGATCATGCCTTGCCTGCTCCCTCAGAGTACGGGTGGAGGTTGCAGGAGCCTCGGGGGGATGTTCAGGGATAGAGAGTAGTGGTTTACTACAGTACTGATCTTTGCATTCTTTCTCACAGGTTGTGTTTGCCACACCTGGTATGCTGCACGCTGGGCAGTCCCTCCAGATCTTCAGGAAGTGGGCTGGGAATGAGAAAAACATGGTAGGGAATGCCAGGCGAAGAACTGACTGTCTTAACAGATGACCACTGTCTCTTTACAGAGATCATACATATCCTGCTTTTATTACCATGTACTGTGGGGGTAATTAGCTACAACTTGCTTCAGGGCCGCCGAGAGACTGAGCTTGGCCCGGGGCACCGCCGCCTCCCTCTCCTGCTGCCAGGCCGCCGGCGCTGCAGTCCCCAGCCCTGTCAACAACCCCCCTCAGTCCGCCACCGGGCCCCCTGCATTCAAATCGGCAGCGCCAGCGAGCAGCACCTCACCTCCTTGTGAAAGTGGCAGATAGCCTCCCTTTGGGTCCTCCCTCACTGTGCCCCGCCCTCGCAAAAACAGGAAATTACATCAGACGAGGGTGGGACACAGGGAAAGCCCGAGGCGATCCGCCGCTCTCAAACAGACGTGAGGCGCTGCGCTGCCAACTAGACTCTCCCTTTTCCAAATGCAGAGGGCCCGGTGGCAGACAGAAGGGGGCCGCCAACGGAGCTGAGGGCAGGCAGGTGGAGACCGGGGACTGCAGCACCGGAGGGCTGGGACTAGGAGAAGGAGAGAGACCCCGGCACCGGGCCCCTCTCGGCGGCCCTGGCTTGCTTGAAGTTAGGTGCTAGGGTGGTTCACACTGTGCAAATTGTATATCAGCAGTTATGCATGTACTTGTTATAATATACTAGCTTATGTCCACAGTTATGTGCATAACTTTAGGTATGACCACTTACACTAGCTCAGTGACTGGCGCAAATGCTTGTGCCTAACAGTGTTCTGTAGCCTGTGGGCATAAGTGCTGGCTCCGCTCATTTTGCCTTGCCTCACCCTATGCTTGGAACAATTTTCCTGAATCCCTACGCCAAGCCCCCTCCCTACCCATCTTCAAATCCTTGCTTAAAGCTCACCTCTTCAATGCTGCATTCGGAACCTAACCTTTCGAACATATAGGTTGCCCCAATCTGTCCGACCTTTCAGATTATCTGTACATTTGTCTTTTAGATTGTAAGCTCTTTGAGCAGGGACTGTCCTTCCATGTTAAATTGTACAGCGCTGCGTAACCCTAGTAGCGCTTTAGAAATGTTAAGTAGTAGTAGTAGTACACACGCCCCTGATCTGCCCTTGTCCCTCTCAGGTTCACCCCCCCCCCCCCCCTTTGCAGTTGAAGGCTATGGATTTTGTGTGCTCAATTTGTATCTAATATAAATGAATGCCAGTTATAGACAATTATTTTAGTGCCAATTAGCAGTTAATTTAACAATTAAGTTCTGCACGTAACTGGCACTGTTCTATAACTTGTGCTTGCAAGTTTGCATGCTAAGCGCCGTTCCACATAGGCGCTTATAAAATGGACCCTCTGTGTATCCCTGACAGGTTATTATGCCTGGTTACTGTGTGCAAGGAACCGTGGGCCATAAAATCTTGAGCGGCCAGCGCAAGCTGGAAATGGAAGGAAGACAAACGGTAAGAATGACCTACTGCGTATCAGAAATTCTGCTTCCTGATTGTTTCCCTGTGACTCTGAAACGGAGCGTGTGGGAAGGAGGAAATCGGGTAGCGTAATAGCGTTTTCAGGCACCTATTTCCTCAGAAGTGGATTTAGATTGACCAATTCCCATCAACAGCTTTTGGATGGCGCATATGTTTTCGGTGCCAGTCAGTAGTGGGCTTCAAATTACCACTATTGGGTAATTGAAAGGAGACCACAGTTATAAAATTACCCTCAAAGAGTCCAGGACAAGGTATAATTCCAAAAATAAATTATAGTAATCATGATGCAAATACACACACACACACATGTAATAGATGTTCTATTTCTGTTCCTCCCCTCTCTCTCTGGCTCAGCTGGAGGTGAAGATGCAGGTGGAGTACATGTCCTTCAGCGCCCATGCTGATGCCAAGGGAATCATGCAGCTAATCCGTCAGGCAGAGCCACACAGCGTGCTGCTGGTGCATGGGGAAGCCAAGAAGATGGAGTTCCTGAAGCAGAAAATTGAGCAAGAGTTCCGTACGTGTCCTGGGTCTCATTGTATTGGGACAGGAGGGGAGGGATTGGTGACATGTCAGTTCTCTAATCCATAGCTGGACTTAACTGATTGCTGAATTTACAATTGTCATTCTCCCTCTGCACCCTGTCTAGTACAAATCTTTAAACACGTAAGGAAACATGGAAACCATCACCACAGGAGAGACAGAATACTTAATTTATGGAGAGGAAATTACATTCATACAGTGCGTTATTTGCTGCTGCTTTGCATTTCCTGGCTTAGCAGATGCATGAAACTAAAAATCTTGTTTCCTGTTACTGTAACCAAAGCTGTTGTCAGTACTTAACAGCTGCATCTATGCTTGGCGGGGGCGGGGGGGAACAGAGTGGGACTTGACTTGAACCGTCTTACCATCATTTCTGTTCCTAGTTGAGACTAGTAAATGTTATAAAGGAATTTTATTTGGGATCCAGCAGTTTCTTGCTGTTCCTTTTGAGCTTCCATTACAGTCAGAATTGGGGCTGGAGTTGAGCACCATAAATTCCCAGAGATTTTCTCCCTGTATTGTTGCTCCTCCACAGTGTATCTAGTTTAGACATTTCAGTGACAGATGTCCAGCATCAGGTTCCCTCCACAACCCTGCAGTCATGAACTTTGAATTACCACCACTAGGTGTCACCTTTGAGCAGTGACCATGGCTTTCTGTCCCTCCCCCCCCCCCCCCCCCCCCCCCCAAACAGGGGCAGTACACACTGCCTCTGCAGTATCTCCAGCCCCAATCAACTTTAAGAACTGAAGATCCGATTTGGAGATTGAACTGGGGACCTACCATATTCCACCTGGCCAGTCCACTATAGTCTGTGTTGGTCCAGAAACTCTTTCAGCTAATTGTATATGTAAATCTGTCTTTTTTTTTTTTTTTTTTTTTTTATTGAAAGTTTACCACAAATGATGTCTTGTTTCATCTCTGGCAGATATTAGCTGTTCCATGCCTGCCAATGGAGAGACCGTAACCTTGGTCACCACTCCTAATATCCCTGTGGACATTTCCCTTGGACTGCTGAAAAGAGAGACTACCCTAGGTAAAGTCTGGGGAATTAAGGCAAAAGGGATTCACAAAAGAGAATGAGCTGGTTTCTTTCTTCACCCAGAGTGGCATTGCTTTCTCTGCAGACAAAGCCTTGCAGTGGGTTGGAAGCAGGTTTTTTTTCTCTACTGTTCAGCGTACTCACCTTGGTCTTCATGTCTTCCTCCCATGACAGGGCTCTTGTCAGACAGCAAGAAGCCAAAACTGATGCATGGCACCCTTATCATGAAAGACAACGTAAGTTCCAAGTCGTGCCCCGCCCTAATAGCCTTAGCACCTTTACTGCATGTGTCCAGTACCAGTGAGATGCTACCTGTGGCAAGCTGTAGACAGAAGGACTCCTGTAACGCAGACTTGCAGAGACATCTGAGGAGAGGAATTGCAGAGATGCCAAGTTACCCAGTTCTAGGCTATAGAATTTGGGACAGTCCTGGATTTCTGGCCATCCCATCCTAGTGCATTATAGGACTTGCAGCACTGATTTAATGGGCAGAATCAGGCACTACAAATCCAATATTGTTTTTGGATGTAAGTTCAAACCAGGACTGGCCAATAAGTCGCCAGCCTGGAACTGGGTAACTTGGCCTGTCTGGACTTGAGCAGCAGGCTGGATGAGTAGTATGTGGAATTAAGATTTTCATGCCATGTACTTTTTTTTTTCTGTCTGAGCTTCCATATATAATACACTAGTAAAAAAGGCCCGTTTCCATTTGAAAGGAAACGGGCGCTAGCAAGGTTTTCCTCTGAGTGTGTATGTTTGAGAGAGTGACTGTGTGAGAGAGGCTTCTGTTCCTTCTGCTGTGCATTCCCCGTGTTGTGCTGGTTCGCTGCTCCCTGTATCGTGGCTCCGCCCCTCTCCCTTCTACTGGCCAATCTGGTGTGGGTTGTGTGACATCACTATTATCTACTCCAACATGATCCACAGTTCCAGGTAGCCTCAGAATGTTGGAGGTTGAGAATCAAACATATAAACGGCGAGTGACCGTACTCACTCGCAAATGCGCAGTAGAGACCTTCTCTGCCCCGCCCCCACGTCAATACGTGATGACGGGGGGCGGAGCACAGAGGGTCTGTACTGCGCATTGCTGAGGGAGGGACACCGCCGTCTAACGCTCCCCCCACCCGAGTCGCTGCCGCCACCCACCTTCTACCCAGTCGGGCCCTCGCTCTACTATTGAAACAGCGAGGGTCCGGGAACGCAGCACTGAGCTGTGCTGAGCTGCCGACATCGCCCTTCCTTCTTCTTCTCTGCCTCTGTCCCGCCCTCGACGACGTTACGTCACACGAGGGCGGGACAGGCAGAGAAGAAGAACGAAGGCCGACGTCGGCAGCTCAGCAGAGCTCAGTGCTGCGTTCCCGGACCCTCGCTGTTTCAATAGCGGAGCGAGGGCCCGGCCGGGTGGAAGGTGGGTGGTGACGGCTCGGTGGGGGGGCGCGAACTCGGAGGGGGAGGGGCAGCGGCGAACTCGGCGGTGGGGGCGGGCCTTTCAACTCCCCCTTCCTATAATAGCCCGTTTTTACGGGCTCAAAGTCTAGTTATTATATAGGAAGGATATAGGATGTTATCTTAACTGTGCTTGGCTGCTCCCCGAAGTCTTAATAAGACAGGAAGGTGTCTGCATACTTAATTTTCTGCCTCTTGCTCCTTGGCAGAACTTCCGGTTGGTCTCACCTGAGCAGGCGTTGAAGGAGATGGGACTTGGAGAACACCAGCTACGATTCACCTGCCGTGTCCACATTCAGAATAGCCACAAGGAGCAGGAGACTGTGCTGAGAATTTATAACCACCTCAAAAGGTATGCAAACAGAGCCTCTGTCATGCCCAGAAGACTTGTGAGAGGAAGCCCAGGTTGCCCACGCTAAGCTTAAAATTATCCAAGTCCTACCTCTTAACACCTGCTCTTTCATGGGTGCAGTAAGCATTGTGCATAGGTGGAGGGAAAAAGTCAGACACTTCCTGTCTCTTGCACGGTTCTGTACCTTGTCAGCACTAGTTTATTAATTTTCATTTGTAATGTTCTGTTAGATTATTACAAAATCTCCTTCAGTCCTTCTCTTTTATTATTGTTCAAATTACAATTTACCTAATGAAAAATAAAACATTAAAAATACTTCATACGATCTTAATGCTAAGTCTCCCTTCATGAAGGTGCGATTTTAAGATCTTTGTAATACTTTTTTCTCCAGTCTGCTTAAGGATCGTTCCGTTCAGCACCTCCCTGATGGCTCTGTAATGGTGGAATCTATCTTGATCCAAGCCACAGCACATTCTGAGGATCCGGGAACCAAAGTTCTGCTGGTCTCCTGGACCTATCAGGTGAGCTGGGATTTCGCTTTTTACGGCCTTTCTTGGGGTGCCTGTGTAATAAGTGAATCCTCCTTCCTGTCCCAGCCTTGTACATATGAGGACAGTTCTATAACCAGATGATCAGAGATTATGCGTCCCTTTGTACGCTTAAATAAAGAGAAAGTAGCACATGTACGTAAGCGCTATTCTATGACGTGAAAAGGGTGTGCATGGGTGGGATGTGGGCAGGCTCCCAGTTAACACACATAGGTTACAGAATACTGTAAGCAATGAGTACCCTTGTTGCATTTGAGCACCTGTAATTACACCAGGTCTACAGCTGGTCTAACTTCACCTACATGTAAGGTGTGGCGATACCGGGTTACACTAATATTCTGTAGTTTAGAGCCCAGCTGAAACAGGATCTTCGCTTTCTGCTGAAACCGAATCTTTAACTGAAATTGGCCACTCAGTTTCGGCAGAAACCGAAACAGCCCTCCCCTCCTGGGCCCACCTTGTCATTTTGTGGGTAGTGGGCATAGGATTGTCCCCTCTCGCTCCTATGCACAACTGGTTCCAGGTCGAAATGGCTTCTGGGACTTCCCAAGGCGGTAGCCATTTCGACTGAACAGCATCACTGGTCAGGAACCAGTGGGGTTCGTTCCTTCCCCCCCCCAAAAGGCCACTAGACCACCAGGGCCTATGGGGGGGGGGGGGTTAGACTTTTTTGGCTTTGGCCGAAAATGCTCTGGCATTTTCAGTTGAAACCTGAACCCGGATTTCATGCTGGTTTTGGTACTGAATCTGAAACCAAAATTCAGTCGGCCTCTATGTGTAATGGTATCTGGGTGCCCAGAGGCTTTTATAGATTAGGCTCTCAGGAGTGCCTAAAAGGAGGTGTGTTCTTTTTGTTTTTTTTTTTTCTTTTCCTTATTTAATAGCCAAGAAGCTATTAAAGTGTACACCAGTGGGTATTTTATAGAATTGCCTTGTAACACAGCTTTGCTTTACCGTTACGTCTTACCAATGAGCTCACTTTAAAGACATCCTTAAGGTCACTAAAAGTATAATGGCTGCTTTGGGACTGTTATCTTGAGTTCTGCTACCGAGTCCTTATTGTACTCGCGCTGTCCTGCATTATGGTCTTCCCTCTTATATGTGCAGACCCTGATGATACCTGCATAGAATTAACTTCCGTGTAACAATCCTCACACACATCCAATCACTGGAAGAAATCTACTGCATGTTAATAATGTATCACAGGGAAGAAAAAGCTTCAGCAAGTCACTTCTAGGCTTTGTTGAAATCGTAGGCATAAAAAAACCTTGCCTATGTCATGAAATGCTAAACATTTATCACTTTTTATACTAGTAAAGCAGTGGCGCTCGCAGCACAAGTGGCTCTGCCGATCCCTGATGCAGTTTGTCGAAACGCTGGCCATCGTCGGAGGCAGAGGGTTTGTTATAAAAACATTGCTTGGAAAATGGGCATTCAAGTATGTCAAGTGTTTTTCAAAGAAAATAATATAAAAAGTATAAAAAGTGATAAATGTTTAGTATTTCGTGACACAAGGGAGGCTTTTTTTATGCCTGTGATTGGAACAAAGCCTAGAAGTGACTGTTTTAGAAAGTCCTGGTTTGTGAGTCTTTTTTCCTCCCTGTGATATATTAAAATGCAGTAGATTTCTTCCAGCTATTGGATTTGTGTGAGGATTTATTCTGTTGAAGTTAATTGTGTAGAGTACCTCATGTCCTTCAAAATAATTTTTTGAAGCGATACATATATATATAACCATTTCGGGCCCACTGCAATATTCCTCCACAAGCCACTTCCATACAGCCTAGAGGAGCTGCACTGCGCTGAATTCCTACTGCACCTGGATGTAACTTCCACTGAGCTACCAAGGCAAAAGTGTGAACTAAAATCCAAGCAAATAAAGTGCTCTGCTTGCCACATACTCTGCAGGGCCTGCCTGCGGGAGACACTGGGTACAGTGTTTTCTTCATAGAGAAGTCCTCTTAACATTTGCAAGGCTTAAAGACTGAAAAGCTAGAAAGGTTATAATGAAATGTTTGGTAAAACTTTGCTCTTGCAATGATGCGTTCTCAGGATGAAGATTTGGGAAGCTATTTAACGGCACTGCTGAAAAAGGGATTGCCCCAGACTACCAGCTGAGCTCCACGGAGGACAACTGAGACCTTCACTCACGATGTAAATACAGAGATTATGATGAACCTTTTTTTATTACATTTCAAATCGTATTTAGTCGTCACCAACACATCTGGCCCTGGATTGACCTGTAACAAAGTATGCCTTATGATCTGCACCCTCCCTCCTGCTCCAGTCACATCTTTTAGTTGGTTTCAGATATTCTCTCGCCAGGTCCAAAATCTTATCCAGCCTCTTCACCTCCTCCCCTCAGCACTCATCATTTCCATTATACAACCTTATTCCATCTATCCACTCCTTTTGTCTGCAGTACCACAGCAGAGCTCCATGTCCTGCCAGAATCAGCTTTTCTTTCCTAACTTTGCTTGTTCTGGGCTCCCTAGCTCCTCTGGTGCCTATGCAAAGGTATAGATCTTGGTCATCCCACATCTCAGTACCCACTATCTCCTGTATATGCTGTTGGGCCTGCTTCCACAATTCCCTTGTTCTAGGACACCAATACACATGTGATTGTGCACCCACTCCCCACACTCTCTCCAATATGTGTATGGAATTTGAGCTTTCATGGTGTGCAGCTTCACCAGGGTCAAAGAACCTAGGTTCTTAAGTTGCTGCCCAATAATATCAACCCCCGCCATGCCATATCTTCCCATTCCTCCTCCTGCAGGTCCTTGGGATCCTTGGACCCCACCCCCACTTCCACACTCACCATTTTATGATGGACTTTTTGTGATTTCTCTTTTTAATAAAAAAATGTATTTTGGTTTTTTTTTAAAGTGTCTCTGTTACCATCCGATTCAAATTTGTTCACATTACACATCATATCCGCAAAGCTTGAGGCAAGATAGAACAGTATTCATTTTTAAAAGTCAACATAAAATCTAAAGGTAAAACTTTTCACTAATGTAGATGCTTTTATCCTATCCAAACCCCACCCTGCTGCATAATGTAACCCCCTGGGAGATGGCTGTACTGCAGCATGGGGATGTGAGAATCTCCTGGGGGTTACTATGGTGACGGGAGCTAGTAGAGCCTGCCTAAGGTGGGCAGAATGTAGCAACGATAATAACTGGTTCTACGAAAATGGCAACATTTTGGCTTTTAATGCCAGGTTTTGGAAAGCAAATACTGTACCTTCATTGACAATTCCGCTGTTTAACAAAATACAGGTCACAATGCATTAAAGTTTGTTTCAATGGGGTCTGTACAGCGCATCCTGGATACTTTCAATGTTAAAGAACAACTGGGTGGTCATATTGGCAAATGGACCAACACATTTTTCACATCTATTGATATATCAGGTGTTTTCTTCTTAATTTTCCAAAACTGTTGGAGTTTTGAAACGATTTGCGTGATGACTTACATTAGTTAAGTTATATTAATAACCCACATGACCACAGTGTCTGCGTTTTGAATTAGAGAAAAGATTAGCAAAATTGAGGGTTAGCCCATTTGTCCATGAGATCACCCAACTATAGAAACATCAACAACAACAACAATAATAATAATAATAAAAAAGAGTTGTTGGTTGCAGTAGTCTTCACAGCCTTTGACTTGGTACTTCATGAAAGCCATAACTGCAGGCATTAGTCATTCATGATAATAGTGATGTGAAAAAGTCCCTTCCTCCCACCAATTTCCCCTGTTGTATATATGTCGCCCTGAATGGTTTCTGATCATTAAACTAAAGATAGTATTAGACAAAGGGAACCTGAGCAAACACAACACAGTTTCAAATTAATACTTCATTTATTTAAGCAACAAAGTTTTCCAACTTATTTCAGTTGCCATATGGCAACAAGAGACATGAAAGAGCTGATAAAACCCACTTCACCCCAGTTCAACCCACCAAAAAGCCATCAACGTAAAAAAACACTTCCTACAGCAACAAATTAAGATGACAGGGTAAGAATTTCTCACTCAAGGCCTCCTTCACATTACATATTGAGGGAAAAGCTATGGGCCTGATATCCATCCTGTGGCGATTGGCGATTTTTAAGGTGTTGACTGCTACAGGCTGAATTTGACCTGGGTATTCGATAGTGCCATATTGGGTTTTCAGCAGCACTATCTAGTTATGTGCCACTAAAAATCTGGGGATCACCCAGTGAACGGGAGATACCCAATTATCTTCCACTGAATATCGGCCTCTGTATTTTTGTGGTCCTTTTCCTGTCTCAAAGCTTCCAGAAGACTACATTAACAAAGTTATTTGATATGAATGATGATATGAAAATTCTAAGAAAGCACTGGCCTATGATAAAAAATATTGATTGCTTTGTTGCCAAAGACATCTTACTAGCTAGCATACAGCGTAGGTAAAAACTTGAAAGATTTTCTTGTTATCTTGGCATTTCACCAGATATATTGCATTAACAGGGCAAAATACAGATGGCAGATGTAAAATCTCAAAACTGACATATTTCAATTACTAAACTGAAAATAATTACTTTTCTTACCGTTGTTGCCTGGTGATTTTTATTTTTCTATTCATCTCATTCCCTGTCTCTTATTCTGCTTCCTTGTACTCTCACCATCATTTTATGCTTTGAACTATGTTTCCAGAGCCTCCTGACTATTCACTATTTCTTTTTTTCTCCTCCTTCACTTCCTGCCCTACATTCAACTTGCTTCCATTTTCTTCCTCCTCAAATGTTTAGTTTCCATCTCTTCCCTTCCCTTCTCTTTCCCCTCCCTTCCACTCCATGGGTACCATATCCTCCCGTCTTTCCCTTCCTCTCCATAGACACCACCTTCTCCCGTCTCTCTTCTCTTTCCTTCAAAGGCACCCTCTCCCCATCTCCCTTCTTTATTTTTGGCCTTCTCAAACCCTTCTTCCCCCCCCCCCCCCCCCACACACACACATGCACTTCATCTTCCTTCATCTTTGTTTCACTGTCCTACTCATCCCCCCACAGCCCTTTGAACTTGTTTTTTTAACACTGCCACACTGGAAGCATGCCGGTTCTCACCTGCCTGAAGCCTCTCTGTAGCATCCCACCTAGGGAACAGGAAGTTCTATCAGCAGAGGCGGGATGCTACAGGGAGGCTTTTGGCGGGTGAGCAGCAGCATGCTTTCAGTGCTGAAGTGTTAAAGGCAAGTCTAGAGGGCCATGGGGAGGGGGGGGGGGGTTTAGAAAATTCAGAGAAGGTGGAACATGTAGGGAGAGGTAAGCAGAGATGGATGCAGAGTGAAAGACACTGACTGCGAGGGGAGGGGACTGGAGGAGTGTGGGAAAATGCCAGGAGGAAGCAGAATTAGACATGCCAGACAAGAGAAGGGAGAGAGGGATATGCCAGGAAAAGGAACAAGGAACAAGGAGCCTAGTTCGTTAATTGCATTACATTTATTAACACAAGTTAGAATTTTAATGCCCTAAATATGCAGCCCTTGTCATTTGTAACATCATGTTAAAATCATCTATAGTACCCAAGATTGGAAAGTGGCCAATGTGTAATGCCAGTTTTTAAGAGTTCCAGGGTGATCCAGAAAACTACAGACTGGTAAGCTTGACATCAGTGTTGGGCAAAATGATGGAAACTTTTATAAAGAAAAACATACTGAACACACAGACAAACATGGTTTAATGGGACAGAGACAACATGGATTTAGCCAAGGGCAGTCTTGCTTATTCAGTCTGCTACATTTTTTTTGAAGGTGTGAATAAACGTGGATAAAGGTTATTCAGTTGTAGTGTATCTAGATTTTCAGAGAGCTTTTAACAAAGTCCTCATGGACTTTCATTTATTGATGACATTATGTGGTCTGTCTGTTTTTTTTTTCTTCATTGGTCTAATTATTTTCATACTGTTCATTATAGAGAAATTATTTTGCACCTTCTCTGTTGTGTTTAGTTTATTTAAACCTTTTATTCCTTTCTGTATTCTCTTATGTTACTTTTATGGCCAGGGCTGTTTTGGAATGATCAATGAAAAGCATTAAAAGGGGAGGGGGGTTGGGACAGGATAGTGGTTTGTGAAAACTTGTTACATTATGATATTCAGTGTTGCTGGTAAAAATTATACTAGAAAAGAAAGAAAACTTTAAAAAGGAAAAAGCATCCATGTCAGTGAAAGTTACTTCTTTTGGTGATCTGTGCTGCTCTTGATAAAAAAAAGGCTGCCCATTCAAACGAAAGAAATTGCTATTCCAGGCTGCCTCTCGGGGGCAAACTTTAAGTCCTCTAGGGACACAGAAGTAGCTGCTGTACCTGAATTCCCAATTCCTACCCTGCTGCCACCCTGGCCAACAAGCAAGCAAAATGAGGTTTCACCTGTTCTGCAGGATAGATGAGAACAGTATGTTGTACAACTGAGCTCAATAAGAAACATTAATTGTGGAGAATTACATCAGCCTATAAACCATAGATAATTAAAATAGGCTGTAACTGCTGCAGGACTAGCATGACAAAAAGTGACTAATGGTTTAGGATTAATGGCATCAGTATTTCCTTTATGTGGTCACAGCAGAAGGAGAAATGGTAGATCGGACACAGACCCTGTCAGGCTGCTACTGTACATGGTGCCTTTTTTTTTTTCTTTTCGTAGGCTTTGAAGGAGTGATCCCAAACTTTATTTTGGTCCTGGCATTTTTGGTACATGCCATAGCTACATCTACCCTCCTTCACCTCCTGACTTTTATCCCTGGCACCACTGTTTTACCTTCCCATTTTCCTGGCATCAGTACCATCTCCCCTTCACTCCCATTTGCTGAACATCAACACCATTTTTCCTTCCCCCTCCCCTCCATTTACTCCCAGGCATCATGACCTCCTTTCCTCCCCACTTGATTCATCATTTCCCTTTGTTCTTCCCTTGTAATGCCATTACTACCTTATCTTTTGTCTTCTCCAATCTCTCTGGAAATTGGTATCATCCTCCCTTCCCTCCTCCCATCCCAGCATCACCACCCTCCCTTCCTTCTACCCTGGCATAGCTCACCACCACCCTCCCTTCCCTTCTTCCACCCCACCAGCACCATTTTCATTTCCCTCCTCTTACCCTGGCATCACCACCACCACCCTCCCTTCCCTCCATCCTGGCATCAACACCATCCTTTTTTCCCTCACTCTACCCCATTATTACCATCTTTCTTTCCCTTCTCACCATCCTGGCACCAGCATTGTTATCTGCTCTCTTCCTTCCTGTCTCTTGGATGGACTCTTGCCAGCAAAGGGAGTGAGCATGCAGTGCTCCTTACCTGCTGGTGTTCACACTTCTGCTGGCTTCTTTCTGAAATTTGACACATGTCGCCAGGGTTAGGGCAAGGAAGAGAAAGGAAGACTACTGCCTACTTTTTTTTTAATGGCACAGTAGCTGGGATGGAACCTCTGCGTTGGAGGAGTCTTGTTTTCATGTATCACCGACAAGCCTGTTTCTTACATTACTAATCTAAAATTGTGTTCAAGAATTCTGGGTATGCTGATGGCAAAAAAAAGCAACAGGTACATTTGTTGCTTTAACATGGAGCAATAAGCTAGCTGTAAGTCTTTGTCACAAAGTGAGGAGTAAAATTGATGCTATATGTCTAAAGTCCCATACTCAACTTCCTGGGGAACTGGGTTTGATTCCCACTGCAGCTCCTTGTGACTCTGGGCAACTCACTTAACCCTCCATTGCCCCAGGTACAAATAATGACTGTCTCAGTGCCGTGCTGTCACTGCAAGGCACAGAATGGCAAAAGAGGACAAACCTTGCCTGACTAAATGAGCTGCCTTTTAATTAGTAGGATGACCAGAACAACCTTAGAGGGTATGGTAGATTCAAGCCCTAAGGCCTATGACTGTGGGTTTGCAAAGAGAGTGAGCCAAAGCCTTGCTGCTGCAGTGCCCAGACTAAGAACAGGGGCAGGTGGAAGAATATAACAAGAAAGAAAATTCCCAAGCTGTTGTGCATGAACTCAAGGTGCTAGGATCTCAGCCTGGTTTTATTTGAACTAGAAGACCAAAGCCTGCCAGGTCAACAAATTGTTTTGACCATTCATAGCTTATTTCTGTAAGTGCAGTTGAATTTGGTCACATCTCGATCATAGATGGTATAAACCTTTTTGGCTCTGAGTCGTCTGAGCTTCAGTGTGATCAGGCCACTGTAGCTGGTGGAGGTTAAATAGTACATGATGGGGTTCAGGCAGCAGTTGATGCTAACCAAGGCCAGGGTGACACGGCGTAGTTTGTAGATGAAACTGGCAAAGGCACAGTGGTCAAAGAGTTTGATGCGCATCATGAAGTGCAGAAGGTGTGTGATGTGGTAGGGCAGGAAGCACAGGATGGAGATGGCTAGGATCATGTAGATAGTTCTCAATGCCTTTTTTTTATGAATGCTAGTTTGGATCTTTGAGATGCGTTTAGCAATCAAAGGATAGCTTATCATGATGATGCTAAAAGGTATAACAAAGCCAAATACCAAGGCACAGGTATTGTAAGGCACCATACGTGTTGTCCAGCTGCGCAGAGAGAAGTTTTCAAAACAAGCCGTCTTGTTATTGTGCTCAATGAAATTGTCCAGACGCCCTCCCAAGATCAGAGGAACCATTATTGCTGCAGCGATGGCCCAGAGTAGCACAGTTATCATTATGCTGTAGTAGCTGATCTTAATCCGTAGGTATGTCACAGGATGCACCACAGCAACATAACGATCAACGCATATACACGTGAAGAAGCCGATGCTCAGGTAGATGTTGGTGAAGTACAGGGTCCCGGTGATTCTGCAGGTGATGTCCCCAAAGATCCAGTTGTTCTCATTGATATGGTAGTGGATTCTAAAAGGCAGCATGCAGACAAACATGGTATCCACTATTGCTAGGTTGATAAAGTACACATAGGACTGGGTAGTATTTTTCACCTTACAAGTCAACACATAGAGAGCAAGGGCATTCTCTGTCATACCTAGGATGAAGACAAGACTGTAGATGGTAGAGAAGAAATGATACTGGAAATTTGCCTGCAAGCTGCAGTTTGAGCTGGTATTCATCATTGTCTCATCAGAGGAGGGGAGAGAAGCCAGGACTGTGCTGCTTTAGTTAGGTGGCTGTAGAACAGATGCTTATGGGCTGGAAACACCAATAAGCTTGATCACAGGAGACTATGTCACTTATACCAAACTCTCCAGGAGGCAGCATGCACAGCCAGTGAAGTAAGGTCAGTGTTGCTGTGATAAAAAGTGTTGCGTGGGTTTGGATTTAGTACCTGCTTTGAGGTTTGGTAGCCAGCAACCCTATGGAACAAGAAAATTAAAAAGTATATTTGCAAGTTTCTATAAGGTAGCAAATTTCCCCTAAAAGTTTCAATTTGATGAATAGAAACCACAGGAAGTACTTACTAAGTACATAGTATGAGCTTTGAGCAGTATTCACCCCTCCCCCAACTGTTTCCTTAAGTATAAAAATCTCAGTTCTACTACCTCCTGTGAGCAGTGAAATTGTCTAGCTTTACAGCAAAATAAGTTTTAATGGCCTACATTGGATATTTTGTTTATAGCTTTGTAAATCTTGTCTGTTGTTTATTTACTGTTAAAGCAGTTCAAAGTGAAATGAATTACAGTAGGATTCAGTTGAGTTAGAATGGGGATTCTAGGTTTTCAGGCTATATTGAGGGTCTTATGGCTCCCCTTCACAAGGTCCACAAAAATTTAGCAACCCATTTATGAGGGGTGAGGGAGACACCCCAGTAACATATCAGATGATGGACCAAAACATACTACTAGGCCCGTCCACACAAAGGATTTTTTCCCCCATCAACTGCAATACACGTTACGAACACAAATTAAAAAAAAAACTATCTGAATGTTAGAAGGCTAAAAAATAAAATTGGAGAGCTAGAATGTATGGCTTTGAATAAAGATGTTAAAATTACTCAAACAGGGCAATTTCTTCAACTAATCACCAATGTCCATGACAGTATACAGAGAGCTGAAGGTTTAGCTTGACTCACATTTTAGTTGTATCTGTTCAATGTAAATAGCTTTACATTTTTCCTATGTAAATATTTGATTTGAGGGGGAAGGAAAAGTAGCCTAAGGTAGACAGATTTATTACTTTATGGCTGTTAAATAGTGTTGTCTTGTTTGACTCTCATTTTTTTTCATTGATCAATAAAAACCTCACATCATTTTTGTGATTGCTGTGGAAGGAGGGGGCAGGAATGGGGGTAGGGGGACCATTTGGGGAAGCTACAGCTACTGGCTGTCACTGTTAGGGTAGGTGGAGGAAATGATACGTTCTAGATGTGTTAAAGGATGGCCATTGTAGAGTATGGGGGAGATTGGGGACATTATTGTGGTGAAGAAGGGAAAGTTAATAAATATACTATCAAAGAAAGATAACAGATAATGACTTTCTCTTTTCTGTTCAATGGTTTATTGATGAAAGTGATATGACATTTCTTATTTACAATGCTAGTTATTGCTTTACAATTTAACACTTAAATAATGAAAAAAAAGATAGCATGGGAAAAATTGGTGGAGGGCTGACACAACATATTGAAGATGGCGTAGAGTCAAGTAGGATACAAATCTTACATAGGGAAGAGTAACGTGGTAGGGGTATACCATTGTCCATCTGGGCAGGATGAAGAGATAGTGAAATGCTAACAGAAATTAGAAAGGCTTACAAATTTGGCAACACAATAATAATGGGAGACTTCAAATACTCTCAACGTTGATTGGGTAAACCTCTCAGAAGTATATGTTCAAAAAAATCCGCAATCAAGAGGAGAACTCGAACGCCCCACGGGAAAACACAGATATGGGTAAAAAGTGGGATGTTTGACCACGGAAATACAAATCCTGGAGACAATATCATAAAAACTTCTTTATTGAAGAAAAGACTCGACACAACTGTTGTGTTTCGGCCTACAGGCCTGCATCAGGAGTCTACCGCTATGACATAGCGTATATGAATCTGAAATGCCTGAAACACGATTTGGTCCGTGTGACGAACCAAACGTAAAGTGATTGGCTATATTACAAAAGTGGTCTTGAAAAAGACCTTTTGTGGTAAGCTTGTCCGTAGCAGGCATTTCAGATTCATATACGCTACGTCATAGCGGTAGACTCCTGATGCAGGCCTGTAGACCGAAACACAACAGTTGTGTCGAGTCTTTTCTTCAATAAAGAAGTTTTTATGATATTGTCTCCAGGATTTGTATTTCCGTGTTGTTTAGATTTTCATAAATGAACTGGAGAAAGAAGCAACAACTGTGGTAATTGTTATGTCTGTTTTGTCTGTCCTATTTAGATTGTAAGCTCTTTGAGCAGGGACTGTCTTTTTCTTGTTCGGTGTACAGCGCTGCATATGCCTTGTAGCGCTATAGAAGTGATAAGTAGTAGTAGTAACAAAATTTGCAGATGACACAAAATTATTCAAAGCCATTGAAACGGCAGAGAAATGTATGGATTTGCAGAAGCATCTTGTGAGACTAGGAGACTGGGCATCAAAATGGCAGATGAAATTTAATGTGGTCCAGTGCAAAGCCATGCACATGGGGAAAAAGAATCCCAGCTACAAAATTCTGGGTTCTGTATTAGGAGTTGCCACCTAAGAAAAAGGTCTTTGTGGCGTTATGGACAATATGTTGACATTTTCAGTACATTGTGCTGCTATAAGCATTGCCATACTGGAACAGACCAAATGTCCATCAAGCCCAGTATCCTGTTTCCAGCCATGGCCAATCCAGGTCACAAGTACCTGGCAAGATCTCAAAAGAGTAAAACAGATTTTATGTTGCTTATCCTACAGATAAGTAGTGGGTTTTCCCATCTTAATAATGGCTTATGAACTTTTCATTTAGCAAATGATCCAAACCTGTTTTTTGCCAGATAAGCAAATATTGTTAGGGATTAGTCAAAGAGAAATGGAGAATTAAACTGAAAAAAAATCATTATGCCTCTGTATAGGTTCCTGGTGCAACTGCGCCTCGAGTATCATTAGCAGTTCTGGTTGCTCCATCTCAAAAAAGATATGGCAGAACCTAAGTTTAGGATCTATTTACTTTCTTAGTTAATTAACTATTAGGATTTCTTTACTGCCTTTGAAGAAATTCACCCAAGAATAGCAAGATATTTGTACCCCATCATCCAAAAATGATAAAGGGGATGGAATGTCACCCTTGTGAAGAAAGGCTAAATCGATTGGGGCTCTTCACCTTGGAGAAAAAGTAACTGAGGGAAATGATAGAAGTTTACAAAATTATATGAGTGGATGGAATAGCTAAATAGGGAATGATTGTTTGAGCTTTCAAATAACAACTGGGCACCCCATAAAACTAACAGCAGCAAGACAGAAAAATAAATAATTATATTGTCTTGAACATAAGCTGTGAAATCTGTTGCCAGAGGATATGACCAATTTAACTAACATAGCAGGGCTCAAAAGAAACTTGGACAAGATCCTGGAGGAAGATCCATACAAAATTATAAGCTAGGTAGATGGGAAAATCTTCACTTACTCCCTACAAATTAGCTTTGAAAACTAGACCTTTTCAGGATCTGCCCGCAGGATAGCATTTCTTATGTTCTTGTAACATTCTTTCCCCCTTAGAAAGGTTTCATAACTACATAGCTGTGTGTGGCTAATTTTAACTAATTCCTTTTTCTTTGCCACTGTGCAAGCTACGATGAAAACTTCTCGAGTTTTGCTTTTACTTCTTCTTTTGGGATGCAAAATTCCTCTTGGTTTTTCAAACAAAAAAGAGAGCAACCTGCTCAAACAATTGTTTTCACATTTATTTCCAAATAGTGCTGTTTTCCTGATAGTCCATTGCTGCACAAAAATACAACCAATAAATAAAAGCAGCAATATAAAGTGATGCCTTTTTACTGGACTAACTTAATAGGTTACTTGACCATCTTGTAAGGGTTACTATCCCCTTCCTCAGCTCAGCAGACACTAAAGTGGTCAGACAATGGAAAATTCAGACCCATTTCAGTTACACAGATGAGAGCATGCTTCGTATCTTCAAATTCAGATCCAATAACTGGAGTATTCTTCTTGGCCTTTCTTGGGGAAGCTACTTTATAACTGTATGCACAGGTAAAAGGAACATATGCACTTCACTCTATGTGGTCTTTGCTGAATGTTCATTGTGAGAGTAGGAACCTACTTTGAAAATTATCCAGGAAAATCTGTGCACTTCTATTTAAACCATGCTCATCGGCATAAGTGATTTATGAAAAGTAATTACAACAGTAGCAGAAAGGAAGGCAAAAAGATATAAATGTAAATCTTAAATCTTACCCTCACTGCACCCCAGAAAAACCTATGCTTGCCATTGGTAGAAGTGCGTGTGTATGTATATAGGCTGCAAACAGTTTTACCCCTGTTATCTGTGGCAGAGGCACTGCAGAAATAAAATTTCTCTTCATTTTGGCTGATCAGAGTGAGGGATCTGTGAATGAGCTGAGGACCATCTGGTGGTCTTTTGGCGAGTGTAAGAACCTATACAATATGGGGGAGGGAGAGAAGAGGTTAATGCCCTGCCACACAACCCACGTACTGATCATTGCTTAGGCTCTCTTAAAGCTCCTGTGGAAGATGAGGAAGAGATGAACATATCCAGTGACTTTCTCTTAAATTTCCTGTAAGCAGTTAATTGATGAATGGTGTATTTATTACCAATAAGAGATGTTTTCCTGTATCTTCACTGTCAGTGGGGGTATGGGAGGAAGAGGAGCAAGGCAATTGCCCAGGGATGGTATTTAAGCTTGCCAACTGCCTTCAGATTTGCCTGACAGGGTTGACCCTGTCTTGGGTTTACCCCATTGCATGCAGGGACTTGTAGTTTTGCTTTTCGTAGGGAATCTAGTTTGGAAATCAATGTGTATTTATACATACAATGGAGTAAAACCTGGACTAGATCAACCTTTTTGGACAAATCTGGAACCATTTGGCGACCCTGAGAAGAGACTGCTAGGTTGTATAAGCACAGCAAAGGATTCAAGTTGATGGATACAGGGGCGTAGCCAGAAAACAGATTTTGGGTGGGCCTAGGCAAGAACTGGGTGAGCTCCAAGTGTCCCCCCCCCCCCCCACCAAAAAATATCTCAGCTGATGAGAAAATGCTTCTTTCCACCTTGGCAGTCTGCAGCAGGCATGCGCTGAAAACTGAGCATGTACAGGTGCCGGTATCGTGGAGAGTAGTGTTTTTGTTACCATCAGGGGGAAGCCTTCAGCTGCCAGAGCTTGGGATCCCCACCAGCTACCACTAAATGTATGCTACTGTTGGGCGGGCCTGAACCCTAAGTGGGTGGGCCCTGGCCCACCCAGGCCCACCTGTGGCTACGCCAGTGGATGGATATAAGTTCACCACTCGACCACTGAAGGAAATAAGGATTATTGGATTCACTGATGGACATGTTACGTTTAGTTGTATCTGTGAGATGCATCTCTTGAAGGATGTATATGTCATAATGATTGTGATATCTGGATAAGTTGGTCCTCTTTCATTTGCATTTAATGTGTCAATATATTAAGGGATAAGGTGTGAAGCTGTAAGAAAAATATTTGTTAATATAGAATGCAGCTTATATGTGTACTTATTATTCCTTAAGAAGAATGAGTGTGATTTTATTTTCGCATTAGTAGAATGTGAATGATTAGGTTGAATGTGTATGAATGCAATTTGATAGAAGCAGCCCGGGGAAGCTGATTAGATTTAAGCTTTGGAGGATTTTTTCAATCATGATTTTTTTCTAATAAAGTTGAATAAGAAAATAGCGGTTGTAGTCCCTTTTATGGGCTGCATATTCATTAGGGATATACTGAAAACCCAACTGGCTCATAGCCCCCAGGACAGTGTTGAGAACTTTCAGGCTCCCCCCCCCTCCAAGTAACCTTCAGACCCCTAGGACACCCATCATTTAGATACTTACACTCAACAATCACGATCACTTCATCATTATCCCTCTAAGAACTTGACATCATACTTTTAAATATTATAAATACATATTGAGTACAATTTCCAAAAAAACACTTATCCAGGTAATTGGGCTATTTGAAAATTCTCCAGTCTACCTGCATTGATGGTTAATTGGGTTTCTGTGACTATCTGGTTCTTGTTTTGCTTAGACTGCCCCTAGATCGCATTGAGCCTACCCGTGTGTGGGAATAATGTGAGATATAAATGCCATAAATAAATCTTTTCTGCCTAATGAATAACACGGCCCCTTTCCCTTGATAATTAGTGGTAATGACAGGTACTGGTTTGGTAACAGGGCACCAAATCGACAGAACAAATATTGGGATATTTCCTTATACTACACAACAGGTGTAGTACCACACACAAGCAGCAACACCCTCCACTGACAATTCAAAATAACAATATCATTCTGAAAATCCTTACGTATGCTATTGGAAAAGACTTACCAAATCCCTTCCTGCACACTGCAGCCTTCGCCTCTGAACTGGGGCTCTGAAGACAGTGTTTCGCTATGTGCAGGGCTTACTTCCTGTACTCTGCAGTTCAATGTGTATAAAAGCAGCACCATCACTACTGCCACCCCCTCGCTCGCTCTGCTCTTTGCAGCACTCAGAACCCCCCCCCCCCCCCCCCCCCACAGAAAACTAGTGCAGTTTCTTCCACTCAGACCAACGTTCTTGCAGGGAGATAAATTTCTGTGTAGGCTTTGCCCAGGGAGTTATTGATATGACCTGGTTCTAGCATATAACAGTTATTTGGGATTTCTGCACAGGCATAATTTAGGGGAAAGGGGTCAGTTCCCTTGCAAATGTAGGTGCAAATGCTGAATTGGCTGATTCCCCCTGCTGCCAGTAGGGTGTCCTTACCCTTTGCCCTCTCAAAGTAAGCAGGCAAATTAAACCTATGGATTTCTGAGATGTCCAGATGGAGAAATGCATGCATTTTAATGGCCGGCTTGGATTTGCACAGCTCACATTGCTGGGGAGGGGGAAGAAACGGTCTCCAGCAGTGCTGTAATGTTACATTTTGGAGGAGGATGGTAGGCAAAGGTCTGTAGGCCCTAAATCTAGCAGACATTATCCTTGATTTGGGTAGGGACAGAAAAACAAAAAAATACTGTTAACCCCCCCCCTGATATTTAGTGTTTATTTAGGGACTCTTTATTATGTCCAACCTGACTTATGAGAAGAGGTTGAGCTGCTGGTGGCAATAAGCTTTCTCTTTACATATGGTTGACCCACAGATGACATTTAGACATGGTGTTATGGTGGAGATTTTGGGTTGTTTTTTTAAAAAGCAAAGCTGAACGTGACTAGTGAAAGCGTGGATGGAAGGCATGACTGAATGGTTCCATTCTGAGACATAATCCAAGCTGCGCATTTTATCTAAACAGCTACACAAACGGTGTACAGCCCTGCCATGGCTTAAATAAGTTAAGGGTCATGGATTTGATATATTGCCTTTCTGTAGTACAACCCAAAGCAGTTTCCATTTATTATATGCAGGTACAGTTCTTTCTCTGTCCCTAGTGGGTTCACAATCTAAATATTTGTACCTTGCATACAAAGGCCAAACCAAATCATGTCATCTTTTCTCATCCTTAACCCACTGCATTCACCCCCCAGCACACTGGGCAAGTCATGTGGTCATATGATAAAATAGCCTGGTTGCCCTACTAGTTCACTTGGAGGGGCATAATCGAACGTCGCTGTCGAAATAGTTCGCCGGCGATCTATTTTGGCGGCAGCGCTACAGCTGGCCGGAACCGTATTATCGAAAAAGATGGCCGGCCATCTTTTCTTTCGATAATACGGTTTAGCCCGGCCAAATGCCGGGTTCACAGGGTTTGAGATCGCCGGTTTTGTTTTTCAGCGATAATGGAAAAAAAATGCCGGCCATCTCAAACCCGGCGAAATCCAAGGCATTTGGTCGTGGGAAGAGCCAGCATTTGTAGTCCACTGGTCCCCCTGACATGCCAGGACACCAACCGGGCACCCTAGGGGGCACTTCTAAAAATTTAAAACAAATATACAAATACCTCCCAGGTGCATAGCTCCCTTACCTTGGGTGCTGAGCCCCCCAAATACCCCCCAAAACCCACTCCCCACAACTCTACACCACTACCATAGCCCTTATGGGTGAAGGGGGGCACCTACATGTGGGTACAGTGGGTTTGGGGGGGTTGGAGGGCTCAACACTTAGCACCACAAGTGTAACAGGTAGGGGGGGGGGGGGAATGAGCCTGGGTCTGCCTGCCTGAAGTGCACTGCACCCATTAAAAACTGCTCCATGGACTTGCATTCTGCTGTCAGGGAGCTGGATATGACATTTGAGGCTGGCAAAAAAGGTTTTTATTTTTATTGTTTTAGTGTGGGAGGGGGTTGGTGACCACTGGGAGACTACGGGGAGGTCATCCCCCATTCCCTCCAGTGGTCATCTGGTCAGTTGGGGCACCTTTTTGAGGCTTGGTCGTGAAAATAAAAGGACCAAGTAAACCCGGAAAAATACTGCTTAACGCCGCTTTTTTTTTTCCATTATCCGCAAAAGCCAGCCATCTGGTAGCCATGCCCATGCCTGCCTTCGCTAAGCCGCCAACACGCCCCCTTGAACTTTCGCCGGCGAGGCGACGGGAAAGTGGCGATGCTGTCAAAAACGCTGCTTTCAATTATACCGATTTCGCCGCTTTTGAGAGATTGCTGGCCATCTCCCGATTTATGTCGGGAAATGGCCGGCGACCACTTTCGAAAATAAGCCTGTTGGCCTCCAGCTCTGATACCAACTGGCATAAGATATCAGACCGGTCACTGTCCCCTGAGCAATAATTAAACAGCTTTATTCTTCCCCATTCCTTGGAAGGAAACATAAAAGTAAAGATTTAGTTGCAGAAATAATAGACTGACAAGCCCTGCATGTAGCATGCAGCCTGCAGCACAGCTTAATGAACTCTTAGATGCTGTGAACTAGGGATATGCATTCTTTGAAATGACATAAAAAATATCCACATTAAATGTTTTTTCCTGTGTTGTCAATAGTGCACCCCATCACACAGCTATATGCACTATTGCTCAAAAATGCACACTTGTTATTAATAGGTGCACTATTGAAGAACAGTGATCGCCAGTCACACCTGTCTTTGCCGGCTCCAATCTCAAAACAGCTGCTGCAACCTTTAGCATCAGTCTCACGAGACTGCTGCTGAAGGTTTTGACAGCCATTTTGATGGTGGAGATGGCAGGGACAGGTGTGACTGGCGATCACTCATGTCCTGGTTAGACCACTAGAGGTGGCTGATGGGTGAGTCTGGGGGGGGGGGGGGGAATGGTTACAGGGGTGGGGCGGAATGGAGGCTCTGTTTGGTGACAGCAGCGGTGGTGGGGAGAGAAGGGATGCTCTGTTTGGTGGTGGCAGTGGCACAGGGGAAGTGGGTGCTGTTTGAGGGGGGGGGGGGGGGGGGAGGGGACCTGAACGGTTTCTGTTTCTGCTTGGGTCTTGGTGAAACTGAGCCACAGGTGTAGTTTCAGATGAAACCGAAAAGCCTGGTTTCGGTCAGCCTCTAATTTACCCCTATAAGTCTAAGTGCCAACAATTAAATAGCAGGTACAAGTTTTATATGTATAAGTATATAAGCATTGCCATATTGGGACAGACCAATGGTCCATCTAGCCCAGTATCCTGTTTCCAATAGTGGCCAATCCAGGTCTCAAGTACCTGGCAGAAACCCAAATAATAGCAAGATTCCATGCTACAAATCCCAGGACAAGCAGTGGCTTCCCCAACCGCCAGACAACCAACCAGATCGAATTGAGCCAAACAGGGACGCCTAGCCAGAATCGACTAACTTTTGTCTGGACCACTGCCTCGCTTGCTTGCTTACCACCACGCTATCCATACATCTGACAGTAAGCTACCTAATTACAATAGAACTCACTGTCTTGGCTGCTGACTCTAAGCTTTTTTCATGCACATGATAGCTTTATATCTGCTGCCTGACCTCACGCTTTCCATATATCTGATATTATGTCTCACGCTTTCCATGTATCTGATAATATGTCATTTAACTGCAATAAGAATTACTGTCTGAGTTGCAAACTCTAAGCTTCCCATGCATAGGATAGCATTATACCAAACTGTAGCAGCACTCACTGTCTTAGCGCTGACAAAATTTTTTTTTAAATGTACAGAATAGCATTTTATTTGCTGGCTGACTTCATGCTGGCCATATATCTGATAAGAAGTTACTTAATTGCGTTAGGAATCTCTGTCTTAGTGATTAACTCTAAGATTCTCATGCGCTTGATAGCATTATACCAAACTGTAGCAGTACTCACTGCCTGTAGGTTAAATATATGTCCTCCAAGCAGCGCACAACAATAGTCTGACATTATTAAAACTTACTGTAGTACATGCTAACACATGCTTATTTCGCACCTTATAGCATTATACCACAATACTGTCATGTTGGTTGACCCATGATCTCAAGACATTTTATAGCAAGACACGGAGCTGCAGCAGGACCTACTGCAAACGTGGACATTGGAAGTATTGCTATGCTGTATTATTACCTTATTTAATGCCTTCAAACTCTAAATGCTCTCAAATGCTTCTTATACATCACATAGCATTATACTGAATTACCCAACAACTTCCCTAACTCCATCTTGAATCACATCGAATATTACTACGGACTATACACACGCATACTGAACCACAATACTGACTGTGAATCCAACTTACCACCTCTGCTTTACAAGGTGGAACACCAAAGACACTAACATCAACATGAACACTAACAAACTACTCCTAATCATCTACTGTCTCTACCTAATTCACCACGCACTAACAACTCCTCTAGCAGATAATAATCTACCCTCAACACACAAACCATGCACACAACTCAAATACAATACACCTAACCAAAAGATTAAAAAATGGAATGGACAAACTATCACCTACCGAAACAACCAACAGAAAGGAAAGAAGGGACATAACAAACTCAAAGACCAAGAAAACAGACAACTAATAAAAATCATCACATCCCCGAACCCAATTGAACCCCACCGAATAATACAAATGGGTTATATAAATGCCAGATCTGCAGTTAACAAAACCATGACAATAACCGACTGGATCACAACAGATAATCTCGATTTTTTACTTATAAGTGAAACCTGGATTCATTACCTCAAAGACCCAATAATTTTAGAACTATGCCCGCCAGGGTACAAGATCACCCATTGGACAAGGAACGGAAAAAGAGGAGGAGGCATAGCTATAATCTATAGATCCGAATTCACTGTCACAACAACAGCTGAATCCATACTTCCGTAACTTGAAATTGCTTCAGTCAGAATTAACCACACAACCCTACAAGACCACCTAAACCTTATCCTGTTCTAAAGACCACCAGGCAATTGGCAAGAATGCCAAACACACTTTATGGATTTCATATCAAACACTTGTGTTTCTACCCAAAACCTCCCTATAGCAGGTGACATCAACCTCCACCTTGAGGATACTAACTTAACAAACGTGTGTGAATGCAAAGACTTCCTTCAACTATGGGAACTTCAATGGCCAAACATAAACCCCACCCATATTAAGGGACACACACTAGACATAATTACATACAAATTCTCACACAAACTAAATATCATAATAAAAGATACAAAATGGACAGCCATACCATGGTCCAATCACTATAAAGCGAACCTCTCTCTTCAATGGCGAACAAAACATTCTCAACCCAAACAAGAACAATCAACCTACACCATGAGAGGCAAAATAGACCCACTAATATTCTGGCAACAATTCTATGACAACAAATGGACTACACCAACAGACTCACCCCCAATTTCTCCATGATTGGGACAACAGGTGCAGAATTATACTAGACAACATAGCACCACTCCAAACCAGAACCTCACATAGAAAAAACTCAACACCATTGTTTAGTGAAGAACTGAAAGAACTAAAAACACATGTCAGAAGACTGGAACGTGCATGGAATAAGAAAAAAGACGACTTTACACTCAACGACTGGAAGCAACTACAAAGAAAATACAAATACTCTATCAGACAGACCAAAAGATCTTATTATAAATCTAAAATCGGGCCAGGCTACAAGGATACACATAAACTCTTCCAACTCGTAAACAATCTACTAAATACCACGCCAGTTACGTCTAATAACATAGATACCCCATCAGCAGACAACTTTGCGAACTACTTCAAAGAGAAAATTATAAAGCTACGAACTGTGATACCCAGCAACACAATTGATTATACAAACCTCCTCGAGTGTCTAGACCCAATACATGGGGAATATCCAGCATACCGATCATGGACCAACTTTGAATTACTATCAAGCGAAAATATCTCCCAATCACTCAAAAGATACGCCAAGTCGCAATGCAAATTAGACATCTGTCCTAGTAATCTGATAAGAACTGCCCCTCAACAATTCATAACAGACCTCACTAACTACCTAAATTACATGTTACAAAATGGGCTCTTCCCAAAGGACAAAGGAAATATTCTACTTCCTCCGTTACCTAAAGATGCAAAGAAAAGCACAAGTGACTTAACCAACTATCGCCCAGTCGCATCTATCCCGCTAACAACCAAACTTATAGAAGGCATAGTTGCGAAACAACTCACTAATTTCCTAAATAAATACTCAATCCTGCACGAATCTCAATCAGGATTTCGATCGAACTATAGCACAGAAACAGTACTAGTAACTCTAATGAATAAATTTAAACAAACAATTGCAACTGGCAATAACATACTTCTCTTACAATTTGACATGTCCAGTGCCTACGACATGGTCAACCATGGAATACTACTACACATCCTGAATTACTTTGGAGTTGGAGGCAACGTACTCAACTGGTTTAAAGGATTCCTGACAACAAGATCATACCAAGTAATGACTAACGCGGCGATATCAGCCCCATGGTTACCAGAATGCAGAGTTCCTCAAGGATCCCCCCTCTCACCCACCCTCTTTAACCTAACACACGCGACCAGCTTTACTTACATGAGCACGCAGATGTGGAATGCACTACCAACTCACTTAAAAACGATTAAACGAACTAAATAGCTTCTGCAAAGCCCTGAAAACTTATCTCTTTAACAAAGCCTACCACGAGAACCCATAACTAACTACAACACACCACCTAAACACCTTCTATTCAGATTGTCTTACTCTACAACTCCTTGACCAGATCCTCTTGCTCTCTGTAATTTTTTTGTAACACCAATTGTATTATTGACCCTGTTATGGCGATGCCATAACAGATCTTTGTAAGCCACATTGAGCCTGCAAATAGGTGGGAATATGTGGGATACAAGTGCAATAAATAAATAAATAAATAAATGTCTCAATAGCAGACTATGGACTACTCTTCCAGGAACTTGCCCAAACATTTTTAAAACCCAGATATGGTAACCACTGTTACCACATCCTCCGGCAATGAGTTCCAAAGCTTAACTATTTGTTCAATGAAAAAATATTTCCTCCTATTTCTTTTAAAAGTATTTCCATGTAACTTCATTGAGTATCCCCTAGTTTTTGTACTTTTTGAAAGAGTAAAAAAATTGATTCCGTTTTAGCCATTCTACATCACTCAGGATTTTGTAAACCTCTTATCATATCTCCTCTCAGCTATCTCTTCTTCAAGCTGAAGAGCCCTAACCTCTTTAGCCTTTCCTTATACGAGGAGTTCCATCCCCTTTATCATTTTTGTCGCCCTTCTCTGTACCTTTTCTAGTTCCGCTATATCTTTCTTGATATACGGTGACCAGAATTGAACACAGTATTCGAGGTGCGGTCGCACCATGGAGCGATACAAAGGCATTATAACATTCTCATTTTTGTTTTCCATTCCTTTCCTAATAATTCTAACATTCTCTTTGCTTTCTTAACTGCCGCTGCACACTGAGCAACATATCATCAACATACGACGATTAGCGGTATATCAAATAAAAATTAATTACGCCTATATCATTTTCCTGGGCGGCGATTCCTAGTGTGAAACTCTGCATCATGTAGTGCAATTGGTCATTTAAAGTTATAGGTGGATTTTCAAAGCAACACTTAGTAAATCTGCTGCTGAAAACTGGGAAAGCTTTAAATAGCATGTTATACATTTAAAAGTTAAATGCAGGCTGCGCTGCTGAATACTGATCTCAAGGTATTTAGGGTCTGATATTCAAAGAATCCTAACTTTAGGGCCCTTTTACTACATAGTAACATAGTAGATGATGGCAGAGAAAGACCTTTACGGTCCATCCAGTCTGCCCAACAAGATAAACTCATATGTGCTACTTTATGTGTATACCTGACCTTGATTTGTATCCGCCATCCTCAGGGCACAGACCGTAGAAGTCTTGCCCAGCACTAGCCCCGCCTCCCAAACACCAGGCCCGCCTCCCAATCTTGGCTAAGCTTCTGAGGAACCATTCCTTCTGAACAGGATTCCTTTATGTTTATCCCACGCATTTTTGAATTCCCTTACCGTTTTCATCTCCACCACCTCCCGTGGGAGGGCATTCCAAGTACCCACCACTCTCTCCGTGAAAAAATACTTCCTGACATTTTTCTTGAGTCTGCCCCCCTTCAACCTCATTTCATGTCCTCTAGTTCTACCGCCTTCCCATCTACGGAAAAGGTTTAGCTTGTGCTAATGTCCGTTAGTGAGTACTAAATGCTGTTAATCCTATTTTATACCTATAGGCCACATGGCACTTAGCACACGCTAATGTCCATTAATCCTCGCTAAGCTGTAGTGAAAGAGCTCCTTTGAAAGCTATAGTTTCAGTTACTGTTCTTATATTCCACTGTTACCAAATTTAGGGGTCCATTAACCAAGCTGTGGTAAAAAGGGTTTTGCGGTAATGGCGGGGGCCCCTTTTACCACAGCGGATAAAAAGCCCCTAAAAAAGACATGACCATGCGGTAAGATTATTCTTACCAAGTGACCATGTGTGTGTGTGTGGCGGGGGGGGGGATGCACTAGCTCCCACAGTAACCGGGCAGCGATTACTACCGGGTTAGCGCCACGCTAGAAATTACAGACTTATTTTCCGTAGCACCGGATTTGGCGTGTGCTCGAGGTGGAACTACCACGGGCGGCTGCATTGGGCCGGTGGTAGTTTCCGGGTTACAGCACGGCAACCCTTTAAGAAAAAGGGCCCCTTAGTTCTAAGCAGATTACATAAAGAGTGCTAGATCATACATCTAGGATCATGCCTGAATGTGTTTGTTATTAACAATACTCAATACATACTTTTGAAATAAATAAGTTTTCACTGATTTCTTGAAAAGTTCAAAACTAAATGGAGATCTAATTGTATCCAGAAATGACGACCAAAGGACAACTGCTTGATAAGAGAATACTGTCTGAAATATTTTCCAATAGCGCACACCCTTAGGGCTGCGAAATGTTAACATATTAAACTGACATATGAGACCTTGTAAAAGTAGGCCTACATATCAGTGATGACGTATAACCAGGGATATCACCGTGTAATATCTTAAACAATAAGCCACCGAGCTTAAACATAATACGGGCTTCGACCAGGAGCCAGTGAATAATTGAGTAAAATGAAGTAATTGCTGCTAAATTGGCCTATTTGAAAAACGTTACAAGGATCGAGTGCCTAAATTTATACTAAACATTTTACTCAATTCTTAAATTTAAGAGCATAAACAGAGGCAACAGGCGCGGATTTAGGAGAGGAAAAAAAAGGTAGGCGCTTGGCACTGATTTTCAGTGCGGCTCATAAATCTAATAGCAGGTCTACATTTATAAACATAACTTTTAAGGCCCTAAATTAAGATGAATTGTCAGTCGAAAAACTTAGGCACAAAATTAGACGCTTAGCTTAGGCGCATACATTTAGGAGTTTGAATATTTGGCCCTCACTGATTCAATGCTGGACTTGTGCACAGAACGCTACAGTTAAATTAGTAATAATCTCTCTGTCTGAGACTATCTGCTCAGAACTTAGCTGTTATCTTGCTCCTATTCTGTTATCCTCCTTCTCCTGTAAAGTTCTTTGCTTTGGTGGAGATTTTTGTTTTTATTATTTAATTAGCCAGTCCGTGAATGTAATATATATTTTACATGATCCACTTTGAACAATTCACTTCATAATTTAAATATCTCTTCTCCATAAAACTAAAGTCTTCCTGCCATGACAGGCAATTTCGCCATCTTCTGCTTTCAAGAAAGTAGCATATATCTTTGATTTGTCTGAATCTTTCACTCCGTAATGGAGGTCCTTCCATAAACCAAGACAGTGAAATGTGTGCAGAACATCAGCTAATTAGTATATAATAGAGGCAGTGTATGCAAATCAAGTTCATGCATATTCATTGTGGATATCCTGAAAACCTGACTGGCGAGGAGTTCTCCAGGACCGGACTTGGGCAACACTGCCCTAAAGTACCATATCCAGCAATGTGGGTTTATAGGGTGACGGGATCTCAAGTGCAACCTGTGTGGCTGAAAGCAGATAATGAGGGTGATCGGGATTCTTTATAGATGTAAAGTACCACTGAAATTTAAGTTATTATACGAGACACGAGAAGGTCATACACACCACACCATGTAACAGTAAACATAGCATGTTTATTTACAATGTACTCTACTATCAGGTAGTCAAATTATTCTTATAAAACCATTTACAAGTCAATTTCTAGCAGTGAAATGACACATTTTTCAGCACTCGGGAGACATAATTATCTACACAGTCTATTTATTAAAAAATACCAAGCCCACAAATAGCCACCTTTTAGCTAACTGTTATGTTCTCATCAGTCTTCAAATCTGTAAAGAAGAAAAACAAAAACAGGTTAAATCCTTTTTCTTTCCTTCTTGCTTTCCTGTATTTTATGGGTTTTATCCAGTTGGTGGTGTGAGAGAAGACCCATGCGATACGAACGTTTGAGAGGATGGCTTTCAGAGACAGGCTTGTATAAATTGTCCAACCTAAGTGCAGGTAAAGTTGCGCATGGATAGCCTGGATGTGTATTTATTGTTTATGTTATACTGCATTTCTTACTTACCTATTCAAAACCAGTGGAGAATGTGAAGTGTATCAATAACCAAAAAACTTTACAAACATGTACAAACTAGCGAAAATCAAGGGGGGGAAAAGCCTCAGAACGCTTTGGTGCACACTGCACCTCTAGTACATAAAACAATCATAGGCAAAAAAACCTCCTTCATAAGTGAATTCTAAATGTAAAACACGTGAAGAAATGTTTCAAAAACGTAACTGAAGACTGTGCCATGCATCAGTATGCTGTCCGTGGCCAGTGTTTCGCCAGTCTGCTTCAGGGACCAACAAATTGTGTTGAAAAGGTGCCCGTCAGCTACCTTTTCCCTGCTAGTTTATATATATTTGTGAAATTTCTTACTTACAACACACATTCCATGCCAGAATGGTTCACAAGGCACAAAACTAACTGAAAGATGTGAACCGGGCTTTACAGCTGGGCACATATTCCTGGATTTTTTAAAGCACACCTATATTTTACATCAGAAAAATTGTGAACCAAATAACATATAGTAACATAGTAGATGACGGCAGAAAAAGACCTGCACGGTCCATCCAGTCTGCCCAACAAGACAACTCATGTGTGCTACTTTTTGTGTATACCCTACTTTGATTTGTACCTATGCTCTTCAGGGCACAGACCATATAAGTCTGCCCAGAACTATCCCCGCCTCCCAACCACCAGCCCCGCCTCCCAACCACCGGGCAGACTTATACGGTCTGTGCCAGAGCCGGTGGTTGGGAGGCGGGGATAGTGCTGGGCAGACTTATACGGTCTGTGCCCTGAAGAGCATAGGTACAAATCAAAGTAGGGTATACACAAAAAGTAGCACACATGAGTTGTCTTGTTGGGCAGACTGGATGGACCGTGCAGGTCTTTTTCTGCCGTCATCTACTATGTTACTATGTAACAGATGGAAATGTGCACCCAGCCTTCCTGGAGTAATTCCCCCAGTCAGAATTCCTGCGTACTTTTGCTTTGATAATCCGGCGGAGTTTGCATTCAGAAAAGCATGCATGTAAGTTTCTCTAATTCAGGCAGTTGTATCACACATGTAAGAAGATCTAGGTATCTTCCTGCTCAGCAAGGCAACTTGTTTCCCTTTTCTTGGGAGATAAAAAGAAAAACAAAAAAGGCAACAGTCTACTTGCTACATAAAAGTCTGTTATAAAAAGTAGACCGATACACATATATAAAAACAAAGAAATAATTTATTCAAACCAAGATAAAAACAGTGCCCGACGTGGCCACGTTTCACCCTCAGGCTGCGTCAGGGGTAAAACTAAAAATCAGGGGTGAGAAACATACCCCTTCAAAAAAAGCTGTGCTTGTTAACAGCCACATCGGGTACTGCTTTTATCTTGGTTTGAATAAATTATTTCTTTGTTTTTATATATGTGTATTGGTCTACTTTTTATAACAGCCTTTTCTTGGGAGGCCAACTCCACCAGCTCCAGGACACATGCAGAAAAACATCGTTTCTTCTTGTAAGGGAGGAGTGGCCTAATGGTTAGCGCAGCGCAGTGGCGTACCAAGGGGGGGGCGGTCCGCCCCGGGTGCACGCCGCTGGGGGGGTGCCGCAGCGCGCGCCTGCTCTGAGTTCGCTGACTTCGCGCGTTCGCTGCAGCTCCCTCTGCTCTGCTCTGGAACAGGTTACTTCCTGTTCCGGGTCAGAGGGAGCTGCAGCGAACACGCAAAGTCAGGGAACTCTGAGCAGGCGCGCTGCGGCACCCCCCCCAGTGGCGTGCACCCAGGGGGGGGTCCGCGCTGCATCGTGGGGGGGGGTGCTGCACCCGGGGGGGGGGGGGGGTCCGCGATGCATTGGGGGAGGGGTGCTGCACCCGGGGGGGGGGGGGGCAGGGCGCCGCCCCGGTTGTCCGCCCCCTTGGGAACGCCACTGGCGCAGCGGGCTTTGATCCCGGCAACTTGGGTTCAATTCCCACTGCAGCTCCTTAACCTTCCATTGCCCCAGGTAAAAAAAACAAAAACAAAAAAAAAACTTAGTTTGTGAGCCCTCTAGGGACACAGAAAGTACCTACATATAATGTGTACATCTACTAGTGCTATAGAAATGATTAGTAATAGTTGTTGTTTCAGGTAGGCAAAGGCTTCGTGGAGTTCTCTCTAATACAGAAATGCTGTCAGGGAGTCTTGCTGCTCTGCTTACTGTGATTGTACCACCTGGCATATCTTTTTTTTCCCAAATTCTAAAACACGTTGAAGTGAAGGGCAGCCACTGATGATGTGTTAATGCGATACAGCTTGGAATCATTACTGGGTGACCACACTGCATCAGCAGTGACTCTAGTACTGCTAAGGATTAGGCAATGTTTGCTTTCACGGAAGGTACCAGGGGTTTTTTATTCTGGCCATTTATCTGCTTTAAACATATCGCTTAGAAAGGATCAGTCTGGTGCCCGGAGAATCTGGGTTCGGTTCTGGGTCAAATCTGTGTGTGGCTGAGGAGTAAAGTTAATCTTGCACACTGTTAACCCCATCATAGCATACCTGTTCATACCCATTCCAACAGATCAGGATGACTCTTATCCTCTGTAATAATTGTGGTGCTTTAGTTTCAAGGCCAATCATCTGGAGACTTAAGGCTTGTCCTATCTGTCATCAGCTCGCTAGTTTAAAACAGGAGCTCAGTAAAGCAGGAATTAGATGCACTTAAAGCAACTTCTAAGACTGCACAAAATCATACTGCACAGAATCAAGCCAAATTCACACCCCTGCCTCAAAGGATAAAACCACCTAAAAATAGATGGTTCACGGTAGGCTCAGGCAGACTTCGTTATGTGACACAGAAGCATCCGCCCTCACAAGTGTTGCCCCTACAGAATTCTTTTGCTCCATTACAGCACTATGATGCTCCTGAAAACAGAACTGAGGCAGAAGAAAAAGCAATGAAAGTGGAACAAAAAAATATGAAGGTACCCAAAGAGAAAAGACACCCCCAAATCACTAATGTTGAAACACATACCAGGAAATGTAGATGGAAAGCGATGACCACAAATGCTCGCAGTCTAAGCAATAAAGTTCATGACCTTCAAGCCCTGATGTTGGAGGCAGACTTAGACATTGTTGCAATCACAGAGACGTGGCTCAATGGTTTCCATGAATGGGATGCAAACATACCAGGCTGTAATCTATTTAGGAAGGATAGAGATGGTCGTAAAGGTGGAGGAGTAGCTCTGTATGTGAGAAATGATATTGAGGTGACTGAAATGACAGGGACCTGGGGAAAGGAAGAAGCGATATGGATCACCTTAAAAAGAGAGGATAGAACCTCTGTCCACGTGGGTGTTGTCTACAGACCCCCCGACACAAATAGAGGAACTAGATAAAGATCTGATCGCAGACATTCAAAAGTTGGAAAAGAAGAGAGAGGTTCCACCCCAGGATATTGAAGGAGCTCAGAGAGGTTCTGGCGGGCCCTCTTAAAGATTTGTTTAATAAATCCTTGGAGACGGGAGAGGTTCCGTGGGACTGGAGAACGACGGATGTGGTCCCTCTTCACAAAAGTGCTGATAGGGAAGAAGTTGGAAACTACAGGCCGGTAAGCCTCACTTCGGTTATTGGAAAAGTAATGGAAGCGATGCTGAAGGAAAGGATAGTGAATTTCCTGGAAGCCAATAAGTTGCAGGATCCGAGACAACATGGTTTTACCAAAGGTAAATCGTGCCAAACGAATCTCATTGAATTCTTTGACTTGGTGACTGGAGAATTGAATCAGTGATGTGCTACAGATGTAATCTACTTAGATTTCAGCAAAGCTTTTGACACGGTTCCCCACAGGAGGCTCTTGAATAAACTTGACGGGCTGAAGATAGGACCCCACATGGTGAACTGGATTAGGAACTGGTTGACGGACAGACGCCAGAGGGTGGTGGTTAATGGAATTTGCTCAGATGAGGGAAAGGTGAGTAGTGGAGTGCCTCAGGGATCGGTGCTGGGGCCGATTCTGTTCAATATGTTTGTGAGTGACATTGCCGAAGGGTTAGAAAGTAAAGTTTGCCTTTTTGCGGATGATACTAAGATTTGTAACAGAGTGGACACCTGGGAGGGAGTGGAAAACATGAAAAAGGATCTACGGAAGCTAGAAGAATGGTCTAAGGTTTGGCAATTAAAATTCAATGCGAAGAAATGCAACGTGATGCACTTAGGTATAATCAAAAGCCGATTTTGGCCAGGTTCAACTGCTTTCCGTTGCGGAGCCGGCGAAACATCAAGGGGGCGTGTCGGTAGGGTAGTGAAGGCGGGATGGGGGCGGGATGGGGGCATGGTCACGAGATGGCCGGCTTCGCATGATAATGGAAAAAAAAGCCAGGCTTGACGAGCATTTCGCCGGCTTTACTTGGTCCCTTTTTTTTCACAACCGAGCTTCAAAAAAGAGCCCCAACTGAGTACCGGAGGGAATCGGGGATGACCTCCCCTTACTCCCCCAGTGGTCACCAACCCCCTCTCACCCAAAAAAAACCCCAAATTTTTTTGCCAGCCTCTATGCCAGCCTCAAATGTCATACCCAACTCCCTAGAACAGTATGCAGGTCCCTGGAACAGTTTTTCGTGGGTGCAGTGTACTTCAGACAGGTGGACCCAGGCTCATCCTCCCCCTACCTGTCACACTTGTGGTGGTAAATGGGAGCCCTCCAAAACCCACCCAAAACCCACTGTACCCACATGTAGGTGCCCCCCTTCACCCCCTTAGGGCTATAGTAATGGTGTACAGTTGTGGGCAGTGGGTTGGGGGGGGGGATTTGGGGGGCTAAACAACCAAGGGAAGGGAGCTATGTACCTGGGAGCTATTTTTTATTTATTTTTTAATTTTTAGAAGTGCCCCCCCAGGGTGCCCGGTTGGTGTCCCGGCATGTCAGGGGGGCCAGTACACTACAAATGCTGGCTCCTCCCACGACCAAATGCCTTGGATTTGGCCGGGTTTGAGATCGCCGGCATTATTTTCCATTATGGCCGAAAACCGATGCCGGCCATCTCAAACACAGCGATCTCTGACATTTGGCCGGGCCCAACCGTATTAGCGAAGAAAAAGATGGCTGGCCATCTTTTTCGAAAATACAGTTGGCTCCGCCCACTTTTGGCGCTGGCTCCGGAGATGGCCACCGCCGTTCGATTATGCCCCCTCTATGTTACTTACCAGTTTCATCATATGCCACATGTTTGAGGAAAAGTCCGTCTGGTGGTGCGATGGTATTATTTGGAAACGCCTGCGGATCTCTTGTCTCCAGAATTTCCTTGACCTGGTGTGCTGCTAACCTTCCCTGGCCAACAGCCACCAGAGCACCAGTCATTCTGCGAACCTGCAGTGATGAGCAAGACAAGCTGTTATCTAAGCTTCTCCCTCCCTATTTCCAACCACCTCCCGTTCACTGTGTGGGCTCTGGCAAGGGTACTACCAAGCTCTATGTTCTACCAAATGGCAGCCAGCATTTGGGGAGTTTCAATTCAGATTTCTTGGTTTGCAACATCCAAATTTGGCAGGTATGTTAAAAATCCCATTTTCTTCCAATTTATTGCAGGGAGACCAATTACATTTAAAAACAGATCTAGGCTACTCAAGTCCCTGGGTGCCACAAGCAGGTTGGGTTTTCAAGATATTCACAATGAATATGCACGAGATACATTTTGCATAGCGTATGCAAATGCATCTCATACATATTTATCGTGAATTTCCTGAAAAGCTTGCGAAGCTCGAGGATCAGAGTTGTTTCAGAATACACCATAGGACAGAGTTTTAGCTGCAATACTGACTCTGGAGAAAGAAGGGGAACCTGTGTGGCCTGGAAGCTTGGGAACTGCACTTTCAGCATCAGGAGAGAACCACAACATCACTGACCGCTAAACCCATGATGTAGGTTGGTCCAGTGGACGCTCTCACTGGATGACCCTTATTTCTGTACGTTAAGTGGCCTAACATAGCAACCACATGACTTTAGACTGTGGTCAGTGAATTCATATTGGGGTGTGGGAGATGAAGTGATGCTTTTCAGCCGCAAGGGGAATGATGTAAGATTTCCTTTGGAGTGACTCTGTACTGCTTAGCAACTGGGTTTAATAAACTGATTTTGAAGACACCTTAAAAGAAACTTGATGATTTCAATTGAACTCTTAACACTCTCCTTAAAAAGTAAGAGATATTCAGCATTTGTTCCTCTGGCAACTTATAATCAGTGTGACAAGTTCTTCTGTTCTAGCACTGCGGCAACTCCTCCACAAAGCTATTCAAGGCTCAGATGAAATACGGCAGATGCATCACTTATTACTGCTGCCCTTCTCTCTCCCCACCTCCCTCACCGACTGCGTACACCTCCTGCCACACTGCAGCATCTGCTTATATTTGTTTTCCATTGAACTCCGAACTTTAAGATGTAGCTTCTTCCCCCCCCCCCCCCCCCTCCTCGCCACAGCTCCGCTTCAGGTCGGAACAAGCATCCCAGCTGAGGTTATCACAGCATGAAGCTGTCAGTTTATCTTGCATGGACTCTATCCCACAGGAGACCTTGGCAAGCTATAGCCTCTCCCTTTTGCTCAGGGCTGGCCCTATCTCTGCTTAGGTGAAGGAAGGATTAAGGGGCTCCTCAGGCCTGATGCTACAGCTGCCCCATGCATCCTTCTCACGGACTCCCCCCTACTCAGTGCTGCTTTCCCTTCACTCCCTTTACAAGCGGCTCCATATACACATTCTCCTGAAGGTAGCAACATGCTGACCCTGAGCAAAGCATCAGAGAGGCTCTATAGAATTAAAGTCGTAAAGTGTTGAGGAACAAATGTCAGGCTGGTGGTTGGGAGGAGGGGATAGTGCTGGGCAGACTTATACGGTCTGTGGCAGAGCTGGTGATGGGAGGCGGAACTGGTGGTTGGGAGGCGGGGAATCCTGCTGGGCTGACTTATACGGTCTGTGCCCTGAAAAACACAGGTACAAATCAAGGTAAGGTATACACATATGAATTTAACTTGTTGGGCAGACTGGATGGACCATGCAGGTCTTTTTCTGCCATCATCTACTATGTTACTATGTAAGTATTTAGGGAGGACCTCTGGACATTTTGTTATTTTGGAATGGACTGAGGGAGTTGGTGTCATAACAGTTATATCCTTATTTACCGAGCATTCTTCTCATAAACAGAAAATGGGAGAAAACCTTTATAAAGTAGGTTTCACAGATGGGAAGACCAGCATGAACCTAACCTTTTACCCTGGCATTTAAAAGCCTGTCCAAATAGAAACCAGAAATAGCAATAAACCAGAAAACATTTCCAGCAATCAGGACATTTATTTGACCAGAGGTAAAGCAAGCATGGATGCAAACATGTCATGTAAACTACAGCCCCACTGCCTTGCGCTGCACGCTTTTCAGCTGAAAAGTGGAACTCTAATGATCTTCAAATATTCAATCAGACCAACAAAGCAGAGTAGATGGGCAATGTAATTCAAAAACTATACCTATTGGCCACCAGAGGTCACTGTTGCCTATCTTTCTGGACAGCTTTGAAAAATACCAGGAAGATGGCTGAAATGTGTAACGCTGCTGTATAGCGTAAGAATAAGTCCACACTATTCACAGTACCCACAATATCTTTAAAGAACACTGTGGGGTTTTCTGAATTATTGGCATCTTTTATATTCTTCTGCACCATTTTGCATTTTCATGCAGTTGGGGTGTAAGAACAGGCACCCGTTAGTAGGTACGATTATTGTATTAAGAGGAGCAGTCGGTACACTAGGTTTTGGATGTATATTAATGTTCACTCTTCACAGTTTTTGCGCTTTAGCACTGCAATATTATTGTAATGTTAATGGCTGCGCTCCTGAAGAAGCCTATTCAGGCGAAATGGACGGCTCCATACAGCCTTTGAGATGTCACCATCTAACTATATATATATATATATATATATATATATATAGATGGATAGATAGATAGATAGATAGATAGATAGATATAGATATATAGATAGGATTTATTTACCGCCTTTTTGAAGGAATTCACTCAAGGCGGTGTACAGTAAGAATAGATCAAACATGAGCAACAGGCAATTACAGCAGTAAAAATATTCAAGTAACAATACAAAATATGGCATGGTATACTACTTGTAATGACAACACAATACGTAATAGAACATTATAATTGGTAGTGAAGGGTAAGGCAAAGTTGTAACATATAGATGAGTAAGAAAGTAGGAAGAATTTGAAAGTAAGGTGACTGATTTGAAGAAAGTTGCACGTGAGGTTAGAGAGATGGTTAAATATTATCTCAGCTAGGGTAGGAGTGGATAAATATGTCCCGCTGCAGTATGTGCAGCCCGAGTCAATCCTTGTGTGTGTGAGTGAGACTAACAAGTTAGTTACTTCTTCCATTAAAGGCTTATCAAACATATAAACGGCAAGTGACCAACTCACCTGCAAATGCGCAGTAGAGACTTCCCTCTCTGTCCCGCCCTCGCGTCAAGACGTGATGACGTCAGAGGGCGGAACAGAGAGGGAAACGGAGTCGGAGTCACTGTTGGACGCTGCCGCCTGGAAACGAACATCGCGCGCACCAACCTCCACCCTCCCTCCCCATCCTCGCCGTCGCTCCCACCCTCCTCCGTGCCGGGCCCCCTGCATTGACCTGACAGCGCCTCTCATCTCTGTGTGGAAGCGCTGCAGGCACTGTTGCTACTATTGGAGATTCTACATGGAATGTTGCTATTCCACTAGCAACATTCCATGTAGAAGGCTGCGCAGGCTTCTGTTTCTGTGAGTCTGACGTCCTGCGTCAGACTCACAGAAGCAGAAGCCTGCGCGGCCACATTGGTGATCTGCAAGGGCCGACTTCTACATAGAATGTTGCTAGTGGAATAGCAACATTCCATGTAGAATCTCAAATAGTAGCAACAGTGGAGGAGTGGCCTAGTGGTTAGGGTGGTGGACTTTGGTCCTGGGGAACTGAGTTCAATTCCCACTTCAGGCACAGGCAGCTCCTTGTGACTCTGGGCAAGTCACTTAACCCTCCATTGCCCCATGTAAGCTGCATTGAGCCTGCCATGAGTGGGAAAGCGCAGGGTACAAATGTAAGAAAAATAAAATAGATATTATTGGAGATTCTACATGGAATGTTGCTATTCCACTAGTAACATTCCATGTAGAAGGCTGTGCAGGCTCCTGTTTCTGTGAGTCTGACGTCCTGCACGTACGTGCAGGACGTCAGACTCACAGAAGCAGAAGCCTGCGCGGCCACATTGGTGATCTGCAAGGGCCGACTTCTACATGGAATGTTGCTAGTGGAATAGCAACAATCCATGTAGAATCTCCAATAGTAGCAACATTCCATGTAGAATCTCAAATAGTAGCAACAGTGGAGGAGTGGCCTAGTGGTTAGGGTGGTGGACTTTGGTCCTGAGGAACTGAGTTCAATTCCCACTTCAGGCACAGGCAGCTCCTTGTGACTCTGGGCAAGTCACTTAACCCTCCATTGCCCCATGTAAGCCGCATTGAGCCTGCCATGAGTGGGAAAGCGCGGGGTACAAATGTAACAAAAAAAAAAATATATAAATAAAAATATGTGCGGCTATTTACAGCGATGCAGTATATTTAATTATTTGTTGTTAAAAGCGATAGATATTGAATGATATTGATAGACATAAGGAGGTTTTCTTGACTGATGATAGTGGAGCTATTGAGAGGCTTGCCATATTCCTTTGAGTATTTTTGGCTCTATTGGATATATGCGGCCACTGAGGTCTTTCCTCCGTAATCAGTTTTCTTTAAAGATATTGGGGGCACTGTGAAGAGTGTGGACTTATATTGTATTACTGCACATTTTATTATTTACCGTATTTTTCGGACTATAAGACGCACTTTTTTCCCCCAAAATTTGGGAGGAAAATGGGGGGTGCGTCTTATAGTCCGAAGGTAGATTTGGCTGGCTGGCTGGCCGCCCGCCCTCCGAGTTCCGGATCGCCGTCAGGGTTACCTCCTCCCCCCCCCCCCCCCGGCCCTGTCACCACTTCTCCCTACTCATGCGATCTTCCCTGGTGGTCTAGTGACGTCGGGGCAAGAAAGAGCCACCTCTTTCCTGCCCAGCGCGCTGCTCTCCATCCTCCTGTATGCAGCCTGACGGTCTCGGCGAGATTCAAAATGGCCGCCGAGACTTCAATTCTCGGCGGCCATTTTGAATCTCGCTGAGACCGTCAGGCAGCAATGCATACAGGAGGATGGAGAGCAGCGCGCTGGGCAGGAAAGAGGGGGCTCTTTCCTGCCCCGACGTCACTAGACCACCAGGGAAGATCGCGTGAGTAGGGAGAAGTGGTGACAGGGCCGGGGGGAGGGCGATCCCGAACTCGGAGGGAGGGATTTGGACAAGACGCACCGGAGCACCTAGGTTTTAGAGGAGGGAAAAAGGAAAAAAAAATTTTTCCTATTTCCCTCCTCTAAAACCTAGGTGCGTCTTATGGTCCGAAAAATACAGTAAGTCCTTGCGGTCCATCAGAAGTGACTTTTTATTGTAAAAATAAAAGTGAGCAATAGCACTCGGGATGATCCCTAGCATTCTGACTATTACTGTTTGGTTTACATGTACTGCAGTTGAACCAGAGCTTCCAGACCACCCCAGTTCCAGGAGGGAGATTTTTGCCACCCTCATCCTGATGCATTATGTGGCCTGTAACCACTGATTTGAATGGTTAGAATCAGGACTAGTACCAGTCACAAAAGAGAGGGGAAACAGCATACAAATACAACCAAGCAAACAAAAAAAAGCAAACACTGGGCCTTCAGGATTGAGAAAAATGTAGTCCTTTAAAATGACAAAGACCCGACACGGGCCGTGTTTCGGCGTACAACCGCCTGCATCAGGGGTCAATAAAGTCCTATTGGTCAACTTGCGGACTATTGCACAAAGGGTAAGTAAAACAATCGGGGTAGAACTCCTGGGTAGCACCTGGGGAGTTCAGTAACTTAACTGTTCATAAGCCTTGAACAGGATCTCAGGACTACAAATACCACACAGCTTTGGGTTGTAAGTTTAAAACCAGGACTGGCCAAAAATTCTCTCTCCTGGAACCGTCTAACTTGGCAGCTCTGCAGTTGTAAAGCGTTTTCAACCCTGGTGTGAGCTTCATTCTCCCACTAGAACATGGTAGTGAAGTCATAAGAATAAATTTGAAAACTATCAGTACCTGCTTGTAGAGAAAGGACCTGCTGCTGAACATCAGCTCCCAGAACTGCAGATCTCTTGGGGGAAAAAAAAGGAGATGAGAGCTGGTTAGGAGTACGGCAAAGTAGGCATACTACACTCACTCAGGACAGGATGAATCCTATGGAGGGGCATAATCGAATGGGCCGCCCATGTTTTCCTGCAAGGACGTCCCCGCGAAGGGGCAGGGAAACCCGTATTATCGAAACAAGATGGGCGTCCATCTTTTGTTTCGATAATACGGTCGGGGACGCCCAAATCTCAACATTTAGGTCAATCTTAGAGATGGTCGTCCCCGATTTTGGGCGATAATGGAAACCGAGGATGCCCATCTCAGAAACGACCAAATCCAAGTCATTTGGTCATGGTGATGCATGTGGGTAAGAGGAACCCGAATTATAGCTACGTCTTGCAAGGTTCCGCGTTAGGAGTTACGGATCAAGAAAGGGATCTGGGTGTCGTCGTCGATGATACGCTGAAACCTTCTGCTCAGTGTGCTGCTGCGGCTAGGAAAGCGAATAGAATGTTGGGTGTTATTAGGAAGGGTATGGAGTCCAGGTGTGCGGATGTTATAATGCCGTTGTATCGCTCCATGGTGCGACCGCACCTGGAGTATTGTGTTCAGTACTGGTCTCCGTATCTCAAAAAAGATATAGTAGAATTGGAAAAGGTACAGCGAAGGGCGACGAAAATGATAGTGGGGATGGGACGACTTTCCTATGAAGAGAGGCTGAGAAGGCTAGGGCTTTTCAGCTTGGAGAAGAGACGGCTGAGGGGAGATATGATAGAAGTGTATAAAATAATGAGTGGAATGGATCGGGTGGATGTGAAGCGACTGTTCACGCTATCCAAAAATACTAGGACTAGAGGGCATGAGTTGAAGCTACAGTGTGGTAAATTTAAAACGAATCGGAGAAAATTTTTCTTCACCCAACGTGTAATTAGACTCTGGAATTCATTGCCGGAGAACGTGGTACGGGCGGTTAGCTTGACGGAGTTTAAAAAGGGGTTAGATAGATTCCTAAAGGACAAGTCCGTAGACCGCTATTAAATGGACTTGGAAAAATTCCGCATTTTTAGGTATAACTTGTCTGGAATGTTTTTACGTTTGGGGAGCGTGCCAGGTGCCCTTGACCTGGATTGGCCACTGTCGGTGACAGGATGCTGGGCTAGATGGACCTTTGGTCTTTCCCAGTATGGCACTACTTATGTACTTATGTACTTATGAGGAGCCAGCATTCGTAGTGTACTGGTCCCCCTCACATGCCAGGACACCAACCGGACACTCTAGGGGGCACTGCAGTGGACTTCAGATAAATCTCCCAGGTGCATAGCTCCCTTACCTTGTGTGCTGTGCCCCCTAACCCCCCCCCCCCCAAACCCACTCCCCACAACTGTACACCACTACCATAGCTCTTAGGGATGAAGGGGGGCACCTAGATGTGGGTACAGTGGGTTTGTGGTGGGTTTTGGAGGGCTCACATTTACCACCACAAGTGTAACAGGTGGGGGGGGGGGGTGGGATGGGCCTGGGTCCACCTGCCTGAAGTGCACTGCAGTACCCCCTAAAACTGCTCCTGGGACCTGCATACTGCTGTCATGTAAACTAAATCTCTTCTTTAGCATCTGACTTGTTTCTCCAATGTAGCAACCTTTGTTGCATTTTTTACACTGAATGATATATACCACATTTGAAGATGAGCACGTGAAAGATTCCTTAATGTTGAATATTTTTCCTTTGTGAATGACCGTGGGGTCCTGTGAAATGTTTTGGCATAATTTGCAGCTGGATATATATATATATATTTTTTTTTTTTTGTTACATTTGTACCCCGCGCTTTCCCACTCATGGCAGGCTCAATGCGGCTTACATGGGGCAATGGAGGGTTAAGTGACTTGCCCAGAGTCACAAGGAGCTGCCTGTGCCTGAAGTGGGAATCCAACTCAGTTCCTCAGGACCAAAGTCCACCACCCTAACCACTAGGCCACTCCTCCACTCAAGGATGTGTGTATCTTCTATATATCATTCAGTGTAAAAAAAATGCAACGAAGGCTGCTACATTGGAGAAACAAGTCAGATACTAAAGAAGAGATTTAATTTACATAGACACCATATGAAAAATGCTAGTACCAAAATGCTAGTACCCCTGTGGGGCAGCACTTTACAAAACCAGTACACTGTACCAGAGATTTCATGGTAAGAATCCTGAAAGGGAACTTTAAAACAATACAAGACCTTTGTAATGTAATGTAAGACCTTTGAAGTCAGAATGATTAAATATTTTGACACCCACCAGACAGGACTTAACAAAGATCTGGGTTTTCTAGCTCATTATAAACCATAAAATTCTACTGCTTTGTCACCCTCCTATCTCCATGCATATCTCCCTGTCCCTCATCCACCTATTCCTGTCTTTCACCTATCCACCCCCATCCTGTTAGACTGTCACTGAAATGCTTTGATGTTTCACATATATATACTATCACCTACCAACATTTGCTTATTTCCGATCTGTTGAAGAAGGGCAACCTTCGAAAGCTAATCAAGAAATGTATTAAGTTATGTCCAATAAAAAAGGTATCATCTTATTTTCTTTTCCATGTTTTATTTTGTTTTATTTCTATTGATTACCTTTAAAAGTGGACTAACACGGCTACCACACCTCTCTACTCATTTGATGGGTAACTGGTCTCAAGATGGGTTGAGCCTTCCCAATATGAGACTTTACAATATTGTATGTCTCCTGCGTCATGTTCGAGATTGGCTCTACTCCTCTAGTTACTTTACACCTCTTGCGCCATATAACTTATCTGTACTGCACGTGGAGAGATCTTTGATTCCTAGATATTTTAGGAATAGTGTGCTCTTAGGCCCTCTCAGGGAAGTATTGAGGTTTTTGGTGAAAGGGTTAGGAGGGGACCCACAAGTCACTGAACTGATACCTATAAGAGGAAACCCTGCTTTTCCCCCAGGATTAGGCAATCCGACCTTCATTCAGTGGGAGCGGTCGGGATTGAAAACCTTGGAACATATCCTAGATGTGGTGGGAGGGTTGAAGTCTTTGAATCAATTAAAACGCCAGGACTGTATTAGATGGGGAGACACTTTTGCATATTGTCAGGTCAAACATTACATTCGGTCCCTGCCGTTGGGGGCTCTGGGGTTCTGGAGTGAGGGCAAGCTTCGAGACTTTTTTGAGACAGTTGCTAAGGGTGCCCCCACGATATCCGAGTTGCATAAGGCCTTATGGGAGATCTGGAAAATCAAAGGGGTAGATGAAATCGAACTTAAATGGGAACAGGACGTGGGGGAGAAGTTGGACTCGTGGGACTTTTTGGCTTCTATTAAGAGTATACCACGCCTTACTAGCAGTGCTAATTATAGGGAGTGCTCTTTTCGTGTCTATTATAGAGCTTATTTATCCCAGTTTCAGCTTTTTGGGGCGGAAGGTATTCCATCGCCAACTCCTTTAAAGTGTAAATTAGCGAACAACACTTTTTTCCATGCGTTTTGGGGATGTGTGGAGATAAGTCGATTTTGGCACCTGATTATTGACTATTTGGCGTCAATTTTTTCTTGTAGGATCGCCGGCTCCCCACTCCAGTTAGTGCTGGATTGCCCAGGGGACTTTTGAGGCCCTGCAGCAGAGAATAGACTGATGTTTTGTAAACTGTGTTTCCTGGCGAGGAAGTGTATTTTGCAGACCTGGACCTCTGACTCCCCGCCTCAGTTTTGGCATTGGCGTAATATGGTATTTCTGTTAGTATCTTGGGAGGCAAGGGAAGTAAAAGGCTCCTTTAAACGTAAATCTCTTTTTTTGAAAATTCGGAATCTACTTGGCTTCTTTGTCATCAAGAGGAAGAAGTCTTATTTTGAACCTGTTGAGCTGTCAGCGAGACTGTAGGGGGGAGGCTGGGGTGGGATTAAGAGTAGGGTAAATTGCTTTCCGTCCACTGCTCTGGGGGGTTATAAGAGTCCAGACCTCTTGGGGCATGGGTGAGGGGGGGGAGTCCTGTAGGGATAAGCGGGGAGAGGGAAGGCGGGAGGAATGCTCGACTGGGTTGGATCAAGGTTCATAAGATTTTATTGTTACTGCCTCATTGAGTCAGTGGTCAGTTTGTCTGGCTTACACACCAACTCTAAACCTTCGTATTTCAGACACCCTACAAATTCTTGGAGTCACCATTGATCGACACCTAACACTAGAGAATCACGCGAAAAACACAACCAAGAAGATGTTCCACTCAATGTGGAAGTTAAAAAGAATAAGACCTTTCTTCCCAAGGACTGTTTTCCGTAACCTGGTACAATCAATAGTGCTCAGTCATCTAGACTATTGTAACGCACTATATGCCGGCTGCAAAGAACAAATAATCAAGAAACTTCAAACAGCCCAGAACACTGCAGCTCGACTCATATTCGGGAAAACAAAATATGAAAGTGCTAAACCCCTACGAGAAAAATTACACTGGCTCCCACTTAAGGAATGCATCACGTTCAAAATATGCTCACTAGTTCACAAAATTATCCATGGTGACACACCAGCTTACATGTCAGACCTGATAGACCTACAACCTAGGAATGCCAAAAGATCATCCCGCACATTCCTTGATTTGCACTTCTCCAACTGCAAAGGTATGAAATACAAACTAATGCATGCGTCAAACTTTACCTACCTGAGCACACAATTATGGAACGCGTTGCCGCGCAGCTTGAAATCGATCTCGAAAGAACGAATTTCCGCATACTACTGAAGACCCATCTCTTTAATAAAGCGTACCACAAAGATCAACCAATGTGAATATGCACAAATCGCCCATTTATATTCAGAACTGTATTATAATATCTGCTTGTATACTATTACTATGTCTTATTATCATCATGTTGACCAAGATCCTTCTGTAATACTAAATGTCTATTTTCTAGCATTCTTCCACTAATCATGATGTATTGTAAGCCACATAGAGCCTGCAAAGAGGTGGGAAAATGTGGGATACAAATGCAACAAATAAATAAATAAATAAATAAATACATTCTTGGTTATGGTTTAAGGATGTGTTTATTTCTCCTAGGGATGGGAAGGGGGGGGGGAGAGATGGATGGGGAGGGGAGAAAATTATTTCTGTGCCAATGGCTTTTTGCTCTTATATAGCATGTTCCTGAGATTCAATGTACGCTATATGGATGTAGATGGATTTGTTCAACATGCTGGTTTATCAATAAAAATTGTTGAAATAAAGTCATTGAGTCTGAATCTAACCTGGATATTCAATGCCAGGCCGTGTACAGGCACTGGCATTGAATATCTGGGCTGGAAGGTACGCAGATACTGGCCAATATGCAGTGCTGGCACTTGCATAGTTAACTGGGCAAGGTCAGGGCTGCCTTTTGTGGGATCCTACTTGCCCAGTTAGCTATGTGGCATCAGCACTGAATATCACCAGCGCCTGCAAACTACCAGTGGCTCCCTGACTTGCCCCTTGGACTGCAGAGTGTCGAGGCAGTCAGAGGGCATTTTCAGTGACACCTTGTGTTAAGTGCCACTGAAAATCTGGGGATGGCTCTTTAACTATATATCCCATTCCTCTACCAGTCCTTTGCGATAGGGGTATGCGGTCTTATAGTGTATAAGGCCAGGAGAATTTGGTTATAGAATCATAATCTGTGTGCTCCTTGAGCTATTAAAGTATTGGGAGGGGGAGGGGGGAGGGACTGTTCATGCACGTCACAAAGTTTATCAATGTGGTTAATGTCAGCTTTTGCTTAGTCTGCTTTGTTTAAGGTTTTCGATCCATTGTATATTGAACTTGGGGGAAGCATTCTTTGTTACATCATCAATAACATTTGTTGAAACGTAATTAGGGGGGGGGAGGGAGGGAGGAGGGGGGGATAAAATGGAAAATTTGTATAGTGACTGGAGTTATGACATTGATAATTTGTAATGGTCTCTTTTCATAGCATACTCTGTATCAGCTCTGTTACTATTAATAAAAAGATTTAAATATAACTATATATATCCCATTATTTATACATATATTAAATACTTTTAGATATATAAATACGCATGCCAGTATAAAAATCTGTCATAAATGAGGAGGTACAGTTGCCGCCCTTCTACTGGGCCCCCACCCACAGTCTCAACAAAACCTCCACCCTCCCAAGAAAACAACTTTCTGCTCCCCCTCCCCCCCCCCCCCCCCCCCCCCCACTACAGAACGTTCATAATTCCGCTGACCTACATATCACCAGCTTTCATTCTGCTCATCCTAAGTTTTCAAGGGCAGCAGGGATGCCCAGCTGTCCCTACTCCACAGCCCATGACACTGAAAATGGTGCCAGCGAGTCACTCCAGTGGTTATTCTGTACATGCACTGCAGGGAATTAGCACGTGCTCTCTGCAGCCAGCACAAGCAGCATCAGCATGAAACACAGTGCCTTTTTAATAGCTCTCCCATTCCTTTTGCAGCCTGCGGTTTCTGAGTGCCTGCAAGGTCTGCCCTGTCATTTGGCAGCTATGTTTTTCACACCTGGATCAGCTTCTCAGCCCTACTGACTTATGCAAATGAAGCTGCATAATGAGCCTCGGCATATGGTCCTGCATATTCCTCAGGATCCCCCTCAGGCCACCCCTGAGTGCCTGTTGTTAATTCCATTGCATGCTGCCAGCATGGAACCTGTGCCTGTAGGTTATCTGATCCGCTCTCATGGCCTAATCTAGGACTGAGAGTGTAAATTCTTTGTTCTCTGTTTTCAGCTGGTTCTCAAGGCAGAACAGACACATTCCTCCTCATTCTATAATTTGGCACCTAAACTTAAACGCCAGGGGCTAGATTCTAAAAATGGCACCAATAGAATTTGGCACTCAGCGCTAGTTCATGACCAATTACGTCAACATTTTGAAAACAGTAATATCCTACATCCATTTCAATCTGGTTTTCGTCATCATCACAGTACAGAAACCTTGTTAGTAGCATTACATGATTTCATCCGTTCGTCTCATGATCAACGTTGCTCAGTCATTATAGTTTTACTTGATCTGTCATCTGCTTTTGATCTGGTTTCAATTGGGATCCCAGGGACAGTTCTCACATGGTTCACTAGTTATCTTTTTAATTGTACTTACCAGCTTTCCTTCAATCACACTTCCACAACTTCATTTCCTCATCTTCAGGAGTTCCCCAAGGTTCTATTCTTTCACCAGCTCTTTTTAATATCTTCCTTGCACCCTTACGCACCATAATTTGAGATAACAGATGTAGACCTTTTTGTTATGCAGACGACATTCAAGTGCTCTGCAGAATCTCCAGCCCAGCTTCAATCACACATCTTAATATTTGTCTGTCTCAGGTGTCTTTATGGCTTAAGGCCTGTTCTTGAATGAAACAAAATGTGAGTCTATTCGTTTTCCATATTCACATGATCTACACATCTCTCCTCTTTTAAAAACACTATCAAAATTCTGGGTATTTTCGACTGAGTTCTCTTTCAAGCCCCAAATAGATGTATTTCTTCGCTCTTCTTCATTTTGCTCTTTGTCGAATCCGTGCAGTTCGTCCATTTATTCCAGCTACTTCCCTTCGTCCTCTGATTTTTGCACTAGTCATTTTTATTTATTTTATTTATTTATTGCATTTGTATCCCACATTTTCCCACCTATTTGCAGGCTCAATGTGGCTTACATAGTCTTGTTATGACATTAACATTACAGGATATTAGATATCATTAGTGATGTATTAAGATTAAGTGAGGGTATAGAAGAGAGTAAGGTGGGTGAGTATAGAAGGTAAATTCTCATTCGGACTACTGTAACTCTCTAGTCTGGTCTTCCCCTACATTCCCGTAAGCGTTTACAGTTAGTCCAATCAACAGCTGTCAAACGTCTTTACAATGTTCACAGGTTTGATCACATTACCCCTCTTTCTTGTTACTGAACACTGGCTTCCATTATCTGCATGAATACAATTCAAAATACTCGCTCTAGTTTTCAAGGCAAGGCTTTTCTCTATTCCTTCTTATCTCTTTAATCTTCTTTTTCCCTACACACCACTGCGTTTTCTTTGATCAGACCACAACCTTCTTACCCTTCCCTTCCCTCTCCCACACAACTCTGGCTAACAACTTTCAGTTATCTTGGTCCCAAACTCTGGAACAATCTTCCATCAAGTATCCATAATCAACCCTCTCTACAGACCTTTAAACGAGCCCATGAAGATCCATCTATTCACTTTAACCTTCCCTTCTACTTCACGATGCAATTTGTTTTGTTTAAGACTTTGTTTTTTTATTGCATATATTTGATGTATACTGTTATTGTTTTTAGATTTTCAGTTAACTGCTTTATGCCTATTTGGTTAGGCCATGGCAGTATATCAAGTTTTATTAAATAAATAAATAAAATATAAAGGGCATTTCAGGATTACCACTCTTTCTAGAATAGCACTGAGCACCAAACTCGTTCAAGTTAAAACTTGGTGTAAATTGTGGCATACAAATTTAGCGTGAATCCCTGCTATTCTGTAACACTGCACCATAGGCGTAGACTGGGGGGGGCGAGGGGGGGCAATGCCCCCCCAAACGACGCGAGGCGCCGTCGCGCCATTAGTTAAAAAAAAAAAACAAACACATGCAGGCACGCGCTCCTCTCCGTGCGCTTGGCTTCCCTGCCCTCTCTGTCTGCGTCCCGCCTTCCTCTGACGTCATTTCCTTTCGGGCGGGACGCAGACAGCGAGGGCAGGGAAGCCAAGTGGACGGAGAGGAGCATGTCCGTCTACCCCTCTCTCTTCCTCCCTTCCTCCGCGGCGCAGGCAGCAGTCTTTTCCAGTGTTCCTGGCAGCGGTAGCGTTTTACACGCTGCCTTTGGCTCTGCCCCGAAACCTTCTCTTTAAATTCCTGTTCCCGCATAGGTGGGAACAGGAACTTGAAGAGAAGGCTTCCGGGGCAGACCGAAGGCAGCGTGTACATCGCTACCGCTGCCAGGAACGCTGAAAAAGCTGAAGACTGTTGCCTGCACCGGACGGAGGAAGAGAGGGGGTAAACGGAGTCACCATCTTGGACCTCGCGGGGGGGGGGGGGGGGGGAGCAGAGGGAAGATGGAAGATGGATGGGACTGGGAGGGGTGGGAAGCAGAGGGAAGGAGCAGGAGATGGATGGGACTGGGAGGGGTGGGGAGCAGAGGGAAGGAACAGAAGATGGATGGGACTGGGAGGGGTGGGGAGCAGAGGGAAGGAGCAAGAGATGGGTGGGGAGCAGAGGGAAGGAGCAAGAGATGGATGGGACTGGAAGGGGTGGGGAGAAGAGGGAAGGAGCAAGAGATGGTTGGGACTGGGAGGGGTGGGGAGCAGAGGGAAGGAAGGAGCAAGAGATGGTTGGGACTGGGAGGGGTGGGGAGCAGAGGGAAGGAGCAAGAGATGGATGGGACTGGGAGGGGTGGGGAGCAGAGGGAAGGAGCAAGAGATGGATGGGACTGGGAGGGGTGGGGAGCAGAGGGATGGACCAGGAGATGGATGGGATTGGGAGAGGTCAGGCACAGCAGAGGGAAGGAACAGAAGATGGATGGGACTGGGAGGGGTGGGGAGCAGAGGGAAGGAACAGAAGATGGATGGGACTGGGAGGGGTGGGAAGCAGAGGGAAGGAGCAAGCGATGGATGGGACTGGGAGGGTGGGGAGCAGAGGGAAGCCTACTGGAAAGAAGACACTGCATAAAACAGAAGACACTGGGATCAAAGCGAATAGAAAAACTAAATGATCAGACAACAAAGGTAAATAAAAGTATTTTATTCATAATTTATTAATTGAAATGTCAGCTTTTTGAAATGTGCATCTGTGATATTTTGCCTGTAAATTCCATTTCCTTCCTCCATATTAGCATATTCATTTGCATATATATATATGCAAATGATATGCTAATATGCTCCACCCATTCTTTGCCCCCCCAAATGAAACAGTCAAACTACGCCTATGCACTGCACAATCTTTTGTGAACATCCCTGACCCACCTATGACCCCTCCCATGGCCATGCCCCTTTAGAGTTGTACATAAAGCAATTTAGAGACCCATTGTTACAGAATAGCGTGTAGCCAGATTGGTGCCCAAATCATAATTAATGCCAATTAAGTGCTCATTAGCTCCAATAATTAAATCATTGGAGCCCATTAACTAATTATTTTGGGTGTTGATCTGGGATCTGTGCCCAATCTTGGGCGACTTTTACAGAATCCAGGGGCATGTGTGCACTTATCTTATAGAATACTAGCACCGATACAGGTAAGTTACAAATGCACACTTAAGCCTGAGGTACACGCTCAATGCTATTCTATGATATGTGCAACTCGCTTAACGTGTAAATCCATGGGGACATTCACAGGGGAGGAGCCAACATTTATACACGTGACACCGAGCACTGGCTTCCTATTTCCTTTCGTATTAAATTCAAGCTTTTGGTCATTGTGTTTAAAGGTCACACCTCTCCTGCTCCAGCCTATATTATATAAGTTACTCATTCCTATACCCTCCTGCTCCCTTTGATCTTCTGACAACTTCCTATGCCCTTCCACAACTTTCTTCCTTACACCTTACCATTTCCCGTGAAACTGCCTTCAGTTACCTTGGCCCCAAACTTTGGAACTCCCTCCCTCTCTCTCTCAAGACTTCCTTACTAACCATCAAGGTTTTTCTCAAAACTTTTCTTTTCTCTGAGGCTTTTGGCCTCTCTATCTCCTAATTCCCTTCTACCTTTTCCACACCCCTGTTTCAGTTTCTAGCTATTTTGTTTTGTTGTTGTTTGAGTTGTTAACCGCATAGTCACCAAGGATGGCTCCGCTGCGATATATCAAGTGCTGTAAATAAATAAATAAATAAAGTGCCACATTTAGGCACATTCATTTGCGCCTGTTACATGGCATAATTGGTTGCGCTTAAACATAGGTGTGTAAATGCAATGTCAGTGTTCTATAAGTTTTGTATTTTTATTTATTAGGATTTATTTACTGCTTACTCAAGGCGGTGTACAGTAAGAATAAATCAACCATAAGCAGTAGACAATTACAGCAGTAAAAGTATTAAAATAACAGTACAAAGTACGGCATAGTATACTACATGCAATGTCAACACAATACATAATAGAACATTTTAACAGACAGCTTAGGGTAAAAGCAAAGATGGAACATATAGATAGGTAAGAGAGTAAGAGGAGTTAGAAAATAAGGGGATGGAATCTTGGTGCCCAGAGGCTGTTTCAGAATTAGCGCTCAGCGCACTGTACCTAGATACCTAACTTGTGAGACCCAGTTAAAAATTTACCCCCATAGTAACATAGTGAAGGGCAGCAGATACAAACCAACATGGCCCATCTAGTCTGCCCAGAAAGGTGGTTAGGGTTTCCACTGCTGCTCTGTGCTTCTTCAATCCTTTTGGCGGGTTCAAAACTTGATCATGGGGAACTATAAACAATCAACCAATCCCAGCAATTTGTAAATTAGCATGTAATTCCAAAGCTTTGTACACAATCATTTTTTGGACCAATGGAGGTGACTTATTTCAGGCGAGTCATAAATTGATTGTAAACTTACCACTCAACCATTTTTGTCATTGGTCCATTTTTTATATGTAATTTTGGATAGTTTTCTTGATCTTTTTACTTTACTTAACACTTTAATAATATCCCAATAGAGAATATGCACTCTCTCTACATTAATGTTCATTGAAACAGTAGTTTGTATATTCAGATGAACTGCTGACATGGTCTATGATCTGCATCAGGGGAGTGGTCCGATATTCATATCTTCTCTTCTTTGCATATCGGACCACTCCCCCAATGGTCCAAAAAATTACTGTGTACAAAGTTTTGGAATTACATGCTAATTTACAAATTGCAAGGCTCTGTGTTTCTTTCACTGCCCTTTTGAGATGAAGCATCCAAAGCTTTGTTTTCATCCTCTGTCACACGCTCCTCATTCTATAGAGAGTGGATGCAGTTAGACGCACAATTGGCTGTTCTGGCACGTAACTTAATTAAAAATGTAAGAACAGCCATACTGGGTCAGACCAATGGTCCCATCTAGCCCAGTATCCTGCTTCCAACCGTGGCCAATCCAGGTCACAAGTACCTGGCAGAAACCCAATTAGTAGCAACATTCCAGAACCCCAAAGAGTAGCGAGATTCCGGAATCCCAAGGAGTAGCAACATTCCACGCTACCAATCCTGAGGCAAGCAGTGGCTTCCTCCATGTCCATCTCAATAACAGACTATGGACTTTTCCTCCAGAAACTTGTCCAAACCTTTTTAAACCCAGATGCGCTAACCGTTGTTACCACTTCCTCCGGCAGCGAGTTCCAGAGCTTAACTATTCTTTGAGTGAAAAAATATTTCCTCTAATTTGTCTTTAAAGGATTTCCATGTAACTTCCTGGAGTGTCCCCTGGTCTTTTTACTTTTTGATGGCGCTACAGAGATGGTATACGTGCTCATGCCTAAATGTAGGTGCATTGCTGCCAGTTTATCCTAGTATTCTGTAACAGAATCTAGGCGCTCAGAAGCTTATACAATACTAGCTCAGAGCTTATCATTTTAATGTCCTTATTATCTCCACAGTGACTTATCCAAGTTCTCACAGTATCAGTGGCAAAGAGGAGCTGTGAACGCCGGATATCTCAACCTCCACTTTACAACCTTCAAAAATGAATCTTAATCAACCTAATCTGAATTTTTCCAGTTTTCAGCAAAATCCATGGACCTTATTATCTTGTGTTACCCTGTAATATCTTTTGTTATCTCTGTTGTTTTATATGATACCTATACGCTTAATAACCTACTATTTCATTGTTCACTTATACTTTCTGAACTGTAGCCTACCCTACGGTTACATGTAAGCTACATTGAGCCTACAACTAGTGGGAAAATGTGGGGTATAAATGTATTAAATAAATAAAATACAAGTCATTGCTTTTCTCATCTTGGTTCTAAATAGCAGGGCTCCATCCCAAAGGAAATAAGACTCATCAATAATGATCTGGTCTTCCACAAATTCCTGAAAATTTCCTTTTTAAAAAGTTTCTATTACAAGATAACTAATTCTATTTACATATAATGAGTGCTCCTATAACTTCCACATATTCATTAATATTCTTTTCATTGTAATACTTTAATTGTATGTTAGCCACATTGAACTAATAATCTTATTTTGGATAATGTAGGATATAAATACCATTAAATCAATAAATACAAAAAATAAATGATATGGCCCAGGGTCTTTCTTAAAGAATGATTGTGAATGGCCTAATGGTTAGTGCAGCAGCCTGAGAAGCAGGGGAGCCGGGTTCAATTCCCACTGCAGCTCCTTGTGACTCTGGGCAAGTCACTTAACCCTCCATCACCCCAGGTACAAAATAAGTACCTGAATATAATATATTAACTAATTTGATTGTAACCAAAGCACGATGGTATATCACATCCCATCCCGACCTGAACATGTATACTCTGGAGGAAAGGAGGAACAGGGGTGGATATGATACAGACGTTCAAATATTTGAAAGGTATTAATCCGCAAACGAATCTTTTCCGGAGATGGGAAGGCGGTAGAACGAGAGGACATGAAATGAGATTGAAGGGGGGCAGACTCAGGAAAGATGTCAGGAAGTATTTCTTCACGGAGAGGGTGGTGAACGCTTGGAATGCCCTCCCGCGGGAGGTGGTGGACATGAAAACGGTAACGGAATTCAAACATGCGTGGGATAGGCATAAAGGAATCCTGTGCAGAAGGAATGGATCCACAGAAGCTTAGCTGAAATTGGGTAGCGGGGGGAAGAGGGGTTGGTGGTTGAGAGGCTAGGATAGGGGAGGGCAGACTTATACGGGGTCTGTGCCAGAGCCGGTGATGTGAGGCGGGAAATACTGCTGGACAGACTTATACGGTCTGTGCCCTGAAAAAGACAGGTACAAATCGAGGTAAGGTATACACATATGAGTTTATCGTGGGCAGACTAGATGGACCGTGCAGGTCTTTTTCTGCTGTCATCTACTATGTTACTATGTTTTCCCCTTTTAAGCCACCCCTCATTCCTAAGATAGAATACTAATGCTGGGAGGTGAGGAATCGTGAACAATGTGCTGCAGCTTTCTGTTCAGGAGTGCACTTTAGTTCCTTCCATGGGGGAGGCAGATACCTTCTACATAGCTGGTGCCTTTCATTTTCGCTGCTTCTCTGCCTCTACTGCTGCCTACCTCATGCTACTGAAACTGATATAGGAATACAGCACATGAAGCATCTGGTTTGCATTTGAAGCCTTATGAAAAGGAACAGCAGGAACTTCACTGAGAATTGCACATTCTGGGAACTGCCATCAAAAAAGAAATAAGGTTTTTTTTTGTTTTTTTTTTTGGGGGGGGGGGGGGTGTGGATTGTTTCTTGAGGAAAAGGAGAGAATTCCAAGGGACTGATACTAAACTCCTGTTGATCACCTGGTCATGTAAGTGGCTGGCAAACATCATCTGGGAAACAGAAAGAACTGCTTGCTTAGCTGATGGAAAATATCCCCATAAAAATGTCAAGTGTGAAATCAGCCCTTCTTCCCACTCACTGCTGCCATGAAAGATGAATTTTCTACAGCTCAGTCGCACAAGACTGCTAATTCTGTTTTTTTCTGATGTCACACTGAATAGCTTTCTGACAATTGTTCTAAGATAATCCTTGGTAATGTGGATAATAGCAGAACCTTCACACGAGTGAGACCAGACCCAATATTTCATGGTTCATCTTGGGATTTGTAGTTCTGCCTTGTCTATCTTCAGGCTGGGCACCGTAAACCAGGCCTGAAAAGATGCATCTCTAGTTCCAATACTGAAGTTTCGGAAATGAAACGCTGCTTTGTATTATTAATATGTGGATTTCCAGAGGGAGTACAATTTCGAGGTCCTTGTTTTAGTTTTGTTGCACAGTCTGGTCCAGCTCCCTAGCGAGATCAGAGGAAGGACTAGACTGGGAGGGGTTTTTTATTATGTTGTATTTATACTTTATTATTCTCTAATTGATTACTTATATTCTCAGGGGTAAATATTTAGCTGGTGGCGGTGAGCATTTTGCTGGTCGCTGCTGGTGTTATTCCTGGATATTCAATGCCAGGCTATGTCTGTGCTTTGGCACCGAGTATCCAGTTTATGCGGTGCCGGCTAACACATAGCTGAGTAAATTAATATTCAGAACTTAACCAGCCATGGGTTGCTGCATAAAAATAGGACTGTGTTTTACACCGTTACCCTGATTGGTTAAGTGCTGAGCATCGGCACTTAACCGTCCCAAGTGCCAACTCCACCCCCAAAACAGCTGGCTTTCACTTAGGCACTAACTGCTAATTTCCAGCTGCGATAACCGCTTAAGTGCTGCTGAAAATGAGCAGATAGCCTTGAACAAGTGATTTAACCAGTTAGCGGCTGTTTGAATATCGACCGCTTGGTATTTATGTTTTTGTATTATAACACATTGAGTGTGGGCTTTGCTGGAGAAAGGCATGTGGAAACAGATTACATTACAGCTCATACTGAACCGTTATGGTACAGGAGCCAGCTCTGTGGGTCCTGTGGGTACTTGAGCAAACTCCCTGACTGTGTCCAGAAATGGGAAATTTCTATTGGGTTTAGAACCCCTTATCATATGCATTATGGTACTTAAAAAAAAAAACTTTTGATCATACTTTTTGTAAATACACAAAAGCAATTCATGGTTTCAAGCTACAGAAGGTAAGGAACATGAATTGAAGGGGAGGGGGCCCTAAACCAAATACAACTTCTATATCACTCCTAATATGGCCCTCACGGACTGCACTATGCCCAGGCCCCAGCAGCAGTAATGATGGCTGGGCAACACCTTTCACTTGGGCTGTCATGATGGTCAGCTTTGAGTTTTGAACACAACCCCGGTGCTTTGTGGGATGTGTAGTCCTGCTTCTTCCATTTGAATTTGCCCCTGCAAGTACCAAAATGCACCATGAATGAAGTGTGCAAAAGCCTGCTGGCTCACAGTTTTACGGGGTGGTGACTTATGGGTTCAGCCATCCTTTGCCTGCTTTCAGAGTCATCCAATAATTAAATATATAATCCAGATGTTTTGGTTAACAGCCCCCCCCTTCTCCCGAGCTGAGATCCAAAATACAGTCAGAGAAGCTTCTACAGTTATAAATTACAAACATTTGGATTATGTTAAAGAAAGTGCAAAGCAGGAAAAGCTTATAACTCAACAGCTGCGTGCATGCTTCAGTAGGTGGCCCAATCAAGGGAAAAACCCACTATTGGCAACTGAGAGAGGATGAAGACATATGGACATTACTGTACTCCTGAGTTCATACAGCCTGACCTGAATCTCCACAGCAGTATGCAGAGTAATGAAATACACACTAGGAGGTGAAGGGGGTGGGAGTGGGGGAATGACAAGGCTCTTCTAGAGAACAAAGACACCTTTATGCACAATGCATTCCACACACTACATATCTTCCGGAGCACCCTCCAATCTACAGAGATTGAAGCTGGGCAAAACAGACAATGAGGCTGGTCCAGATGTGTTTACATGGATAAATGGGTCACCTTCAGGGCTGGATAAACGGGAATTTGAACATGGCTGGCTTTTGCGTCAGATGTAAACCAAAGCAACAGGACTGGCCCATACTAGTACTACTACTACTTAACATTTCTAGAGCGCTACTAGGGTTACGCAGCGCTGTACAAATTAACAAAGAAGGACGGTCCCTGCTCAAAGGAGCTTACAATCTAAAAGACGAAATGTCAAGTTGGGGTAGTCTAGCTTTCCTGAGTAGAGGTGTAGTGGTTATGTGCCGAAGGCGACATTGAAGAGGTGGGCTTTGAGAAATGATTTGAAGATGGGCAGGGAGGGGGCCTGGCGTATGGGCTCAGGGAGTTTGTTCCAAGCATGGGGTGAGGCGAGGCAGAAAGGGCGGAGCCTGGAGTTGGCGGTGGTGGTGAAGGGTACTGAAAGGAGGGATTTGTCTTGAGAGCGGAGCCCATACAGCTGAGCCAGTTCCTGGTGAGTTGGGGGCAGTCTCTGCTACTTCCCTATGTATTTTCCTGCTGCTGTGGCTTTCACATTCACTGGACAATTTAAAGGAAAGCAATGCAAAACTAAACAAGTGAAACCAAGTAGTTCTCCAAAGACTAGATCCATCTTTTAGACATTTCCAAATCCCCATTTCTCCAGCCCTGCCAGTATCCCTTTAGCGTTAAAGAGTTCCAGTTCAAAAGGAGTAATGCCATTCCTGATCACACAATAACAATGGAGTATGTATGACAAAGCCAGAAATACTTCATTACAGATTTCAAAGTACACACATGCTTATCTGACTAGTAAATGTTCTGAGAATGGTATAGTAAGCTTCAAATATACACAACTGTCTTATATGAAGTTGATTTTTTTTCTTCTGTTGAGCCCAACCATAAGGTTGTTAAAGTGTTGTGAAGGTGGAATGTAGACCTATCAACTCTAAATGGAGAACTTCAGTGTGCAATGAGTTGCCCAAAGACACAGGAAGCATCGGTGGAAGAAGCAAGGTGTGAACCCTGACTTCCATGTTCCTCCACCCACCACCCTAATCACTCTAATAAAACTGTATGTTACTCAGTTATTCAGTGACCTACTCTAGATGATGTTATAATAAAACAAGCAGTGAAAGTAGGCATAGCATAGCTCATGGAATGTGTGTATGTGTGGATCTATGTTTTCTCTGTGTGTGTTTTTGATCTGGAAGAGAGAGGTGATGCTATGGTTTGAAAGCAATGGCAACCAAGTGTTCTGTGGGTTTGAAAATAATAAAATGAAACCTAGTGTGAAAAGGTTCAAAGAAGAGCAACCAAAATGATAAAGGGGATGGAAGTGCTCTCAGGTTAGGGCTCTTCAGCTTGGAAAAGAGACGGCTGAGGGGAGCTATGACTGAGGTCTATAAAATCCTGAGTGGTGTAGAATGAGTAGAAGTTAATCGATTTTTTACTCATTCCAAAAATACAAAGACTAGGGGACACTCAAGGAAGTTACATGGAAATACTTTTAAAACAAATAGGAGGAAATATTTTTTTCACTCAATAAGTAGTTAAGCTCTATAACTCGTTGCCGGAGGATGTGGTAACAACGGTTAGTATATCTGGATTTAAAAAAGGTTTGGACAAGTTCCTGGAGGAAACGTCCATAGTCTGCTATTGAGACAGGCATGGGGAAGCCACTGCTTGCCCCGGGATTGGTAGCATGGAATGTTGCTACTAATTGGGTTTCTAGAATAGGAACAGGGAGAAATGTACTATGTGGCAGATTCTAAAAAAACCTTCATGATATACAATTTATATTTTTTACTTATTACTTCTCATTTTTGGAAAAGGACAAAATGGCATCAGAAAAAAAGGTATAAGACCTCTTACAGCACCCAGCTATTTCAGGTCAAAGCTTATACTATAACATCAATCGTTTGCCTTGGGCTTGTTTTTTTATTTAATAACAAAATCTATAAAATATCAGCAATAATGTCAAGAGAATTTATCCCTATTCCTAGTCTCGATTTTGATAAAGGGGAGGATGTGTGTTTTCTATCCTCCTTTTTCTCTGGTCTACTAATCAAATAAGTACCTGTATATGTAAGCCACATTGAGCCTGCCAAGAGTGGGAAAGCACAGGGTACAAATGTAACAAAAATAACAAAATAACAAAATATAATCGGGTTTCTGCCAGACAGATACTTGTGACTTGGATTGGCTACTGTTGGAAGCAGGATACTGGGCTAGATGGACCTATTCTTATGTTTTTATGTAATATATCAAACCATTAAACATCATCAGTGGCAACAGGTTTCGAAGGACAGGTTTTACAATTTAATAACAGGATGTCAAAGTCCCATGACAAACGTTATTAGTGGATAGTGGACAACTAAAAAAGCTGCATCATTCAGTCATTATATTTCACAGTAGAATTTACAACAAAGAAAATTAAATACACAGGGATAGGGTTGTGGTAGCACTGGCAGGAGGTGCAAAGTGGGGAAAGCATGTAGGACATGTTTCACAGAATTATTTGCCATCCTTCTGAGTGTGTGTGTGTGTCTGTCTGTGTTGTGCGTCTGTATCCGAGAAAGTAGAGCAGAAGGGAAAGGCAGTTGGAAAGAAGCAAGTTCCAAATTGCTGTGTTTCAGTACATCAAATTTTTTTATGCTGTAGAAGTTGGAACTGCTTCTCCCATGGCTTATTTCTTTGGAAGCCCCAATATGATGTGACCTATTTTTAAATTTAATATGTATTTTCATAGGGTTTTTCCCCTAAACTGAATTTGGCCATATTCTTTTAGTTATTTGCCCCAGACATAGACAAATCTCAACCCCTTATGTATAATTTTATTTATTTATCAAATTGATATCCCGCTTATCCAATACATCTAAGCAGGTTACAACTTACATTCATAAAAAGTAAAACATTACTCAAAAATAAAACAAACATAACAAAAAATACATATGACACAGAGCAACTCATAAAATTGAGAAAGAAAGCAGAATCCTTTAAATAACCGACTTCAAATTCAATGAAATGCCTCACAGAACAGATTTTTAAGTGTTTTTTTAAACATTAATAATGAGGTATTGTAATTTGACGCGTTTCCAGAGGAATAGTGTTCCACATAGTTGGCTCAACTAAAGAATATACGGGAACGATCTTCCTCCAGACGGACTTGCCAAAAAGAGGGAACCTCCAAAAAACACGGGCCTTGTAATCTTAAATCTTCTGAAGGGCAATAAACTTTCAAACTTTGCGCAATGACCAAAGGGGAATTATTATGTAAGGCCTTATAAACTATCATCAACATTTTAAACTTAATATGCCAAACCATGGGAAGCCAATGAAGCTTAATAAGTTGTGGGTTTCATGATCGACCCTACCCATACCTCCAATCACCCGAACGGCAGAATTTTGGGCCACCTGTAAAGCCCTCAAAGACATTTGTGGAAGACCACAAAAGAGGGCATTTCTGTAGTCCAAATGAGGGAAAACAAAACTCTGCACCACAGAACAAAAATTGTCTGCAGAAACTAAACTTTTAAGTCTTGTAACTAATCGTACTTTAAAAAAAAAATGCAGTCTTAATAACAGCAGCAGTTTGTTGCTTAAATGATAAAGCAGAATCCACAATAACCTCTAAACTTTTCACTGAATTCAAAATAGGAAGAGATGCATTTCAAACTGAAAACTTGATCATGGACATTTTGTTTCCTGAATGAGACAGCTATAATATTTTTTTTTCAATATTCAAAGAAAGACAATTAGCAGTCATCCAGGCTTGTACTGTTCTAAGACACAATTCAATCAGTTTAGTTCAGGGGCGTAGCCAGACAGCAGATTTTGGGTGGGCCTAGTCAAGAAGTGGATGGGCACCAAGTGTTCTCCTCTCTCCCCCCCCCCCCCCCCCCACACACACACACAATGCAATGAGTGCAGTATCAGCAGCTTAGAAAGCTTAGACTGCTGAAGTGGAGAGCAGTGTTTTTAGCACCATCAGGGGGAGGTCTTCAGCTGGCGGAGCTTGGGATCCCCACTAGCTAGCACTAAATATGTGCTGCTGTTGGGTGGGCCTGAGCCTTAAGTGGATGGGCCCTGGCCCACCCAGGCCCACCTGTGGCTAAGCCACTGGTTTAGTTCCTTCTTCAGTTTGAGATGGTACGGAAAAATAAAACTGAAGATCATCTGCATATAAACGATAACCAACACTCAAACTAGCCAGGGAACATGAATAAACTGAACAAAAGAGCAGAAAAAGAAGAACCTTGTGGTAGACCTGATTTCACAGAAAGCTCCTCTGATCTAGAGGAATTTTGAATCATTTGAAATTTGCGATCAATCAAAAAGGATTTAAATAATTCCTTTTCAACATCTATCGAGCTGGAAAGAATTTTTTTAAAAATCTGCCAATCCTTTATAGAAGCAACCTGAGTGCCATGAGTTCATAACAATTTTTGGTTACTACCAAATTGGGCCGGTTTTAACAAAGAACGTATCGCGTTCAAAATCTGCACCCTGATTCATAAGTATTATCTACGGCGAAGTCCCGGGATACATGACAGACCTCATAGACCTGCCAGCCAGAAACACAACAGGTTCAACACGAACATATCTAAACCTCCACTACCCAAGCTGCAAAGGACTCAAATATAAATCAACTTATGCATCCAACTTTTCCTATATAGGCACTCAACTCTACTACTACTACTACTTAACATTTCTAAAGCGCTACTAGGGTTACGCAGCGCTGTACAATTTAACATAGAAGGACAGTCCCTGCTCAAAGAGCTTACAATCTAAAGGACAAGTGAACAGTCAGTCCAATAACTCTGGAACGCATTACCAAACGCAGTGAAAACAACGTTTGACCACCTAAACTTCCGGAAATCACTAAAAACTTACCTGCTCAAAAAGGCATATCCTACTGACCCAACTTAAATGCCCGAACCCTGCAACACAACGGATCCAAAGCTTGTAATGGACATAATTTAACTCTTCCTCCTTACGATTCCCTACTGTGTATGTAACACATGATCTTTATTCTTCCACAACATCACTCTGTATTTGTTCATACCGGTTTTGGCGATCGCCTTACAGTACTTTGTAAGCCACATTGAGCCTTCAAATAGGTGGGAAAGTGTGGGATACAAATGATAACACATAAATAAATAAATAAATAACCACACTCCAAAAGTGGAAAGCTCTGAATTCCTTCGTCTCCATGGTAATCCACTAAGCCACCAGCTCTCACATTAGCCTCCTTGCTGTGCCTGAATTCTGATTTCCCTGTGGACGTCAAACAAATCCATTCATTTCAGACAACCCAGTCCTGATTTTCCTCCAACCTACTCTGACCCTTATCTCTGGTCTTTAACAAGGGTCTTAGATCAATGTGTTAACTGCCTTTTATTACCCAAATACAAAAAAAGAGAAGCTGAATGGCAAAGGAAGCGGTAACATGGCAGTGACTTATTGTCAAGTGAATTAATAACACTGCTTCAGGGGAGCAGGTGAAGAAACAGCCCTTCTGATGAATAAATTATGGGGAACAGGATGTGGCCTTAGCCTGCTGGCTTACAGGCCAGGAGTCCTGTGGACAGATTGGACTCTGATGGCACCTTCACTGTTGCTTAGCAACAGAAGGCCTGATGAAGGGCGCAGATGTGGTGGCCTACCCTTTTAAAAGACAACGGTCGATTTGAGACAGAAACCCAGCTCAGATGATGGTGAGTAATGGAAAGGACATTAAGGAAAGGAAAAGCTGAATTATTTCGTACACACTATTGTATAGCATAAGGGCCATGAAAATGTGCAAGCCATACATATTTCTAGTTTTATTATAAGCTGTTTTGCTCTCCTTGAGCTGAAAGCAGACTTAAGAGTTACAAGAGAATTATAAATCTGCTTTTTCTGGTAAATACCTTTCTGAGGCTGTAGAAATTTGTGGTTTGACATTTTGGCCTGTGTTGACTTGTGATAAGTTGCTGGTCAGAAGCTTCCAAGAGCCAGAGACTCCTATGACTAAGGCCACCTGCTGTATCCAGATAAACAATCAGAGGGAGAAGTAAGGGGTGTAGGTTAAACCAGAGGGGGGGGGGGGGGGGTAATAGGATGACTGGACATACCAAGGACATTAGGTCAACTCATATCAAATAAAAACTTATGCTTATATGCATGATAGGCCCTAACTGCCAATATATTAAGAGAATAAATGATAGAATTTGATTCATAACAGGAAACAGAATATTCTGGAAAGATGAATATTCAACAGGTAGGAAGGGTAATTATAATTAAGATAATGAAGGAAGGAATAACTAAGTATATAACAGGAAACAGAACTAAGGATGACGAGCCTCAATGTGCCTACACTAGCAGGTGGACATATTGACAGCTCCCAGGGAAAACTCTGTTTTTATTTGCTACATATTATACTGTATTGGGAGTTTATTCGTTACTATTTCAATAATTACTGATTGGCTTCTTTGAAATTTGAATACACATTTATTATGTCTAATAGTTATTTAGTAGCCAGAGTTTTTCTTGCCTGGAGAGTGAAGATTTACTCTTCCAGAAGGTTACTTCTGTTGCAGAGGAAAGACAGAAGTGAACAGTATGAAAGGCAGACTCTCGAGATCTTTTTATAAAGCCACTTAAGAAGAAAATGGATTTCTCTCATGCTTTCACTATAGTTTACAGAAGGAAAGGAGTAGAGGGAGTGAAAAAAAGGTGTATCTATTTTAAGTCTTTATATCCTATAGTGCCAAACCAACCTAAGCAAATCATAGAGCGGGGCAAGCAGATATCTCTAGGGATGAAAGAAAAGTAATAATTGTTTCAGGCATCAGTAGGTAGCCTCACAATGGATGCAGTGGTTGTTGGGGGGATGTGGGGGGGAGGGAGTAGAGAGGATCAAGGAAATTTTGGGAGAGTCTGAGGTCAAGCAAGTCTTGCAAGGCTGGAGGGCCATTATATATTGCGTTCTATAGATCTTGAACAATTTCAGCAGCACCTCGTCCCTGCTGGAGAAATCCAAATTTTTTCTACTTCTTTTGGAAAAACAACTTTTAACCGCTAACAGACATAAGGTAAGCAGTCCGTCCTCTTTCACATAGCAAAGCTGCCCCCCCCACACCCCATATTCAACAGACAGACCTCTGGGGTGATGTCCACTACCCTACCCAGAACTTCCCTTATTAACCCCCCTAACTGCTCCTAAAAAATCTGAGCCTAGGGACATGACCAACATAAAAGGAAAAAACTCACAATCCTTTTGTTTGAACCATTTTTTAATAAATTAATTGACAACATCTCACGTGTCCTGTATGATTGTCTTGATTAGACTGAAAGCTTTATGGAGCAAGGACCGTCTTTTTTTGTGTAATTGTACAGAACTGCATACACCAAATAGCAGTACAGAAGTAATAAGCAGTATTTAGTAAAGGGATGAAATTATATTTCAGCAGTCCACTCTTTTACTAGTACGAGTGAAATGCTGGATGCAAATTAAAACCCCGCCCCACCTCATATTCAGTATTGAATTTTGGATAAATTGTTAGTAAGGCATGTTTTGGGAGAGAGGTGGTATGACATGTGAATCCTCAGTAGCACTGAATGCTTCACATATCTGTGAAGGCAAGGTGTTAGCATCTTCAAATGTATACTGGTGGCTTTTTTTCTTTCCTGGATATGCAAATTAAAAGCAGATATCTAAACATCACTTCGGCTCTGGAGGACTCGGTCCTTTAACTGTTTCCTCACAGACCTGGAGAGTAAGGTTTATTCCTGCAGCCCCCTTTAGGCATATTTTTCCCTAGCTCAGCCCACTCCCAAGGGCACAGCCCATTAATAACACTGATGGTGATTCTGCAGGCATAAAACGGCTTTCCTAAGTGAACTGCTGAACACAGCAACATCTGATAGATTTCACATCTTTGTCCTCTACAAATTGCCCTCCCTGAGAGCCATCAAAGGGAAGATTATTCAGTAAAGCACTGAAGCAGGGAAGCCACAGTTAGGTCCAGTTAGATTTACAGTGAGGAGACAACCAGAACAGTAAAGCCTGTGGCTATGCAGACTGCCTGTGCCTTGTGGAAGCTAATTTATTACATGGCACCTAAAAATTACCATAAAGGTACCTATTTTATAAAAACCATCAAAAAATTGCAAAATAAAAACCTCATGAGACTAGAAACATACATATATATACACATTAAAAAAAACTCTCAATAAAATGTAGTATAATTTAGCTGGACCATCATATAGAGGGAATATAGTTCTCCATTATCCAGGGTATAGAATGGACCTATTTCCGTAGAATAAGTCCATAGTATCAACTGTCACTAATTTTGTTCTAAATATATAAACTCCACACTTATCTGAAGCAAAATAATTTTCAGCTTCTACATTTCCCTGTTTTACCATTTATGAAATGGATCTGAGAGGAGAAACTGAGCCCCCACCAGAACAGTTCTGAATCAGGTGCATGGTATGTCCATCATCATCTGCTGGAGACAGAGAATACTGGTGAGCAGAGGCAGGGCGCACAAGAAATTGTTCTCTGTCTCCATCTGTTGGCTGGCAGACATAACCCACTATTTCTGGACAATGATAAAGAAAATAGGACCATCACAGTACAGCCCCAGATTATTAGTATTTGAATTCAAGTCACTATTTGACCAAATATGAATAATGTATTTGGGGCGCTATTCAGGGCCGAAACAAATCGAATACGAATATCCTGCATAGCCCTAATAGCAACCACATAAGAAAGCTATAAGGTCATAAGGTTTTACAGTAAAATTTGCAACAGAGAAAATCAAAACTGACATCTGAAACACTAAGACCCAGCCCAGAAGGGATTTGGGATTTAGCAGCAGTTGGGGGAGGGGGGGGGGGGGCGGTGAGGGATAGTAGTTGGTGGGAAAAGCATGTGGACCATGCTTCGTGAAATAATTTCTAATCCCTCTGTGACTGGGAGAATACAGAACAGAGTAGAAGCAATTTGAAAGAAGCAGTTTTATAATCACTGAATTCCAGTATATCAATGTTTCTGTGCTGCAGAAGCTGAAACTGCTTCTCCATAGAAATTGTACTGGGCATTTTTCTGTGGACTTTATTTTTCTGGAAACTCTGGTACAAACTGGCCTAGTTTTGAACCTGGTATGTATTTTAACCATTTTTTTTTCACTCATGCCAAGTTTGTTCCCATTTCATTCAATTTTCAGAAAGTTATTTTGCCCCAAGACAAACAGACATTCTGAATCCCATATATATCATTTTTTTTCCAACATTTTGCTGGGTTGAAAAAAGTACATACGAGAATTGCTTGAAAGTTGTCACCAAAATGATTTTGACACATTTATGGTAACCTGATCTCTCTAAACCCCACTGACATTTTACTAATCGGACAGTACGAAGCCACACATTTTGTTGTCTTCTCCACCAGTGTTCAATCCTGAAGGTAGTAATGGGTGCAAGACCCTCTTTCATCAGTAAATGGATCTTGTGCACAAGCTATGAAAGCATTTGATTGGTTTATTACGCCTTCCTCAAGATCCATAGTTTGTCCTTTGGGAGCCGACACATAATCAAGAATTGATTTCATAACACAAGTACTGACAGCTGAGACAAAATTTGCCCTTGGAGGAAGAAAATCAGTAATGCAAAAATGAGCCTACAGTTTTAAAAATAATCAAGCACCATAATAGGACCTTAAAGTCAACGCTGCCTCCACAATATCTGAGGCTTAAAAAATAAAATCTGCCTTCTAACCTAAGCATCTATACTGGAACAGAAAGGTGTTTAACTTCCTACCTGCATGGCATATGGTGGGACATGTGTCCAGAAGCAGGAGTTATATCAAGCTGGGCGAGTGTTTTGATTGGAGATTTAAAGATATTTTCAGAGCTTGCAGATCGGTAGGCGCTGAAGTCATGGGTCCCCAGCAAGTACTGCGCTGCCTCTTGCATGGCAGATATGTTCAGAGGCCTGCGGCAGAATGCAAAGATGATCAGGGACTCTGCCAACTTCAAGCCATTAATACAGTGGTTCCCAAACCTGATCCTGGAGGCAACCCAGCCTGTCAGGTTTTCAGGATATCCACAATGAATATTCATGAGATAGAATTGCATGCTACGGAGGCAGTGGTTATCCTGAAATCCTGACTGGCAAGGGCTACTCCAGGACTGGACTTGGGAAACACTGACCTACATCACACTTATTTATCTATACATACTTGATATCATGCTTCCTATAAATACAGTATATATCATTCAAAGCAGTGGCAGCCCTGTCCTGGGCCCGGCTCTGTGTCTCGACGGCCCTGATCTCCAGTAGAGGCTTATGGTTCTTCTAATATACTCTCTCTCTGGCTGGGGAGCACCCAGTGGGGTTCCCCCAGGCTGAGCTGTGAACCTTTGACTGCTGTAGGAAAAGAGAGGCAGAAAGAAAGGGGAAATGGTTAAGGGACAGAAGTTCAGATTGTCATGAGCATCCTTACCCTTCTCCTACTAGCCAGCACAGATTTCTATCAAAAATGGGCAGCTGTGAGAGGTGAGAGCACCCTGTCACCACACGATACACATAGGTTCTGGATCGGGCCTGATATTGGGCATGGAAGTTGTCTGGGACACGGAAGGCCTTCAGCACACTGTCGATGAAGAAGACAACAGGTTTGAAACTGCTCTTTTTTGAGATCTAATGAAGAGAACAGGCAGAGAACCCCCCCCCCCCCCCCCAGTCTGCTGACAACATTTTGAACAATAAGAAAACTTAGATGTCAAGATTGCAGGTAAGTGCTTAATGATTAAAAGTATATTCTATGTCATTATTGTTTTACGTTATCCCTAATACAAGGACAGAGACAGATGCCTTGTACTAAAATTATTGTTACAAAGGTGCACAAATGCAGAATCAGGCAGTCTGGTTTATATTTCCATAGCACGTTTTATGAGCTTGTATAACAAAGCAAAAAAAAGGCAATGATTTCTATTATCAAGCATCTCCATCTGCACATTTTTATTTTTTTTCCTCTACCAATGCTAGCACTATATAGACCAGACATGGAACTGGCAGGGCAGGAATAAGGCGATTTTCAATCATATTACAGGCAGAAATGCCAGAGGTCATGCCAGTAGCTGGAGTGAGGAGTAGCCTAGTGGTTAGTGCAATGGACTTTGATCCTGGGGAACTGAGTTCGATTCCCACTGCAGCTCCTTGTGACTCTGGGCAAGTCACTTAACCCTCCATTGCCCCTGGTACAAAATAAGTACCTGAATATATGTAAACCGCTTTGAATGTAGTTGCAAAAACCTCAGAAAGGTGGTATATCAAGTCCCATTTCCCTTTCTATACTTTTGGCTTTATAACTTACTCAGAATCTGCCCCAACTTGGTCTTACAGCACTATGTATCTCTGCTTACAAATACCCCCAGTTTTAAGTATTCCCCTCTTGCCAAACTCTGCAGACCGTGGCTCCTTTAGAAACCCTGAGTACCGTGAATAGTACAATAGTGGCTAGGCCTCCCTCACCCTGAGAGCTGTGAACATTATCTCCACAGCACCCCTCATCCCTAGCAAAACCAATGAGAACCAGCTAAGCTCATTAATCATACTCAGGTGTCTCACATGGAAGTTCATAAGTCACAGTGTAACAAGCCACATGCCTTCCACTCTTGGTCCCACCAGCGCCTCCAGTCAGCGCTATACTGGCATAAAATGGTTGCCTCTCCCTTTCCATCCCCATTCACAAGCATAATGGCCCTGATAAAAAGGGACCTTCTATAACAGGGGTGAGCGACCACAGTCCTTGAGAGACACAAATGCTGGTTTTTCAAGATTTCCACAATGAATATACATAAGGAGAAATTAGGTCTTACCTCATAATTTTCTTCGCATTGTCGGAGAAAACTAACTGTGGTCCCCACATGAAAGGGAGCGAAATCGTATGAGGCATTCCCCACTGCTCTAAGCTCCAAGCAATTTATCGACCACTGAGACTCCTGTTCCGTCCAAGTGCCCTGTGCCAGATGGAACTTTTAATGAGCTCCCCAATCCGACAGCATCCGTTGTCACCACCTCCAATTGTGTGATCAGAAAGGGATCAGCAGCTGAGAAGAGACACCTGTAATGGCCACATATGAGCCCTTACCCATGGCACCACTTCTATCGCCACTGCCATTGCTATGTCTCAGACCCTGGGTCTGCCTTGACTAAAGAGAAAACGAAATCTGTTGAACCACCTGTGTTCAGTGAGAAAGATCCTTTTCCTTGCTGTGTTGAATAGAATGCCCAGATACTCCAGAATCTGCGATGGAGTTAGTCTGCTCTTCTCGAAATTGATCATCCAACCTGACTGCAGAAGATGGACAACTTTGTCCATCGCTGCCATGCTGCCTGAACAGGACGATGCACAAATGAGCCAGTAGTTGAGATATGGATGACTCCGATTCCCTGGCACCAAAGAAAGGCCGTCACCACCACTATAACCTTGGTAAATGTTCTTGGCACTGTGGCGAGACAGGGGGCAAAGCCCTGAAATGGAAGTGATGGCCCAGCAACACAAAATGTAGAAACCTTTGATGCAGCAGCCATATTGGTATATTCAAGTATGCCTCCTTGAGATTGAGGGTGGTGAGAAATTCTCCCACTTGAACCAAGGCTATGACTGCTCCTAGTGTTTCCATGTGAAAGTAGGACATTTGGAGGCAGTGGTTTAGACCGTTTAGATCTAAGACAAGACAAAAGGTACCTTCCCTTGTTTGAGACAATGAAGTAGACAGACTATCTGCCTTGTCCCTGTTTGGCCTGGGGAACTGGAGCAATGGCCCAGAGCAACAGCAAGGAATCTACAGTGGCCTGAACCTTGACCACCATGGTTCCATTTGAAAAGGAGGCTTCAAGAACAGAGGAGCAACTCCAACTTGTAACCTTCTTTAAGAATATCCAGAACCCACTGGTTGGATGTGATTTTGACCCACACCTCCCAAAACTCCTGAAAACGTTCTTCCACCGGAGGAGAGGAGTGGACCAATCTTGCATCATTACGAAGCTTGGGAGGCATTGGGCACTCTAGCTGACAGGAGGAGTTCCTGTCCGCACAAAAGGAAGATTGGCATGCCTGAAAGCGGGACTTCTGATCATACTGCTGTCAACCAGGCCAGTATCATCTGCTGTCTTAAAATCAGATCAAGAGCCCCTGAAGATGGATGACCAGAGGCTATCAGTTTATTCTCTGGCAACCGCTGTGGCTTAGTTTCCCCCAGTTCTTTAACCAGGTTACTGAGATCTTCTACAAACAGCCACTTGCCCCAGAAGGACAGTTTAACTAGATGTGACTTTGACGCTGCATCCACTGCCCAATGTCGCAAGATAAGTGACAGCCAAAGACGTACTGGGGGCTGTAGCCTGTAGCATTTATTAATAGCATCCACCAAGTAGGCCAACCCCGCTTCTAGCTGGGTGTTATGGCGCCCGTCTGGTGTTGCAGACTGCTGATGCCACTTCAGGCATACTCTAGCCATGAACAAGCTGCACACTGTCCCTTGTTTTATCAACCTTTCTAGCTTCCTATCCTGTAGCTCAATTAGGGCAATGTCCCCTTCCAATGGAAGGCAGTCTTCTTAGTCACCACTGTAACAAGGTAGTCCACGCTGGGAAGCTGGAATTTATTTTTCTTCTCCGGAACCAACAGCAAGCCAGGCTCTTCCCACTCTCTGCCCCGCGTCTGGTGAAACCCTGTAATCAGGTCTTAAATGTCTGGATGCATTGGGAAGGCTTTAGAAGGACATCTAAGCTCTTAATCGACAAAGATGGAACTCCTGATGCTGAAGCAAAAGGCTCCTCAATGGAAAGCACTGCAAATGCCTCAGAAATAAGAGTACTGAGCTCCTTTTTATGAAACAACCTCAGTACTTTTGGGTCATCCCCCTCCTCAGGAGCGATCTCTCCCTCCTCTAATGGCTCCTTCAAAGGCGGCTCCTCTGAATAGACTGAGGCCACATCAGATAAGGAGGGAGAAGCAAACATAGACCTCCAGGAGTGGACAGATGAGGCTAAATGAGATCTTTTAGGAGCAGGAGGGGCAGCGGAGCAAGAAACTGAAGCACCTTGCAGCAACTCTGGCTGTCCCTGCTTCAGTAAAGAGGCAGAGAGGCTCATTTTCAAAGCATTTAGACTTACAAAGTTCCATAGGTTACTTTGGAAATCTAAGTGCTTTGAAACTACACCTCCTAGTAGAGAAATCAAACTGCACACCAGCCCTGTCAGAAAGCCCAAAGTTCCCAGTATATTCAGATGCAGTGCCAAATCCAAATACATGCTGCCACCGACTGTTTCCCTCCACGTCCCACAGGAATCCTGGCTTGCAAGCACTGCAACACCCCAACATCGGCTGATGGGTCCCACAGTAGGAAAACTGCTTAACTGCCTCCGCGGCAGTCACCATTCTCCCCAACTGGAACAAGCAGGATCTATAATTTTACATGAGAACAATGCAGTCCCCTGCACCAAGTAGTACTTGCAGCCCTCCAAGAGATTCCGAGTCAAACTTTAGTCGGACTTACCACTGATGGCTGCTCCCTCCAAGCTCACAGTCTCCACAAGTCTTAACACAGATGAGAAAGGCTCCGGACTAATACTCTGTCTCACACTCTCCAGCAAATTTCTTTCTTTCTTCTTCTTTTTTTTTTTTTTAGGCTATTGTGCTGGAAAAGGGGAGAGGTGACAGGAGGGAAAGACAGGATCTGAAGACCTCCAGATATGACTCTGGAGATTGAAGCCACCCGCAAAGCTCAACTAGGGACCAGCTGACCTAGGAGCTAATCACTCAGAACTAGAGGCTAAAAAGTGTGTCCATCCACCAGATAGAAAATACTGAGGAGCTGGACTGGATGACAACAGAGATATGTCTGGTCTATTCTTGACCCACTACAATCTGGTTTTCGCCCTCTCCACTCAACCGAAACTGCTCTTACTAAAGTCTCCAATGACCTATTACTGGCTAAATCCAGAGGTCTCTATTCCATCCTCATTCTTCTTGATCTTTCCGCTGCTTTTGACACTGTCGATCACAGCATACTCCTTGATATCCTGTCCTCACTTGGATTCCAGGGCTCTGTCCTTTCCTGGTTCTCTTCCTACCTCTCCCTCCGCACCTTTAGTGTTCACTCTGGTGGATCCTCTTCTACTTCTATCCCTCTGCCTGTCGGCGTACCTCAGGGTTCTGTTCTTGGTCCCCTCCTCTTTTCTATCTACACTTCTTCCCTTGGTTCATTAATCTCATCCCATGGCTTTTCCTACTATCTCTATGCTGATGACTCCCAAATCTACCTTTCTACCCCTGATATCTCACCTTGCATTCAAACCAAAGTTTCAGCGTGCTTGTCTGACATTGCTATCTGGATGTCTCAACGCCACCTGAAATTAAACATGACCAAAACTGAACTTCTCATTTTTCCCCCCAAACCCACCTCCCCACTCCCCCCGTTTTCTATTTCTGTTGATGGCTCTCTCATTCTCCCTGTCTCCTCGGCTCGAAACCTTGGGGTCATCTTTGACTCTTCTCTCTCCTTCTCTGCTTACATCCAGCAGACCGCCAAGACCTGTCGTTTCTTTCTTTACAACATCCGTAAAATCCGCCCCTTTCTTTCCGAGCACTCTACCAAAACCCTCATCCACACCCTTGTCACCTCTCGTTTAGACTGCAATCTGCTTCTTGCTGGCCTCCCACTTAGTCACCTCTCCCCTCTCCAATTGGTTCAAAACTCTGCTGCCCGTCTCGTCTTCCGCAGGGTCGCTTTACTCATACTACCCCTCTCCTCAAGTCGCTTCACTGGCTCCCTATCCGTTTTCGCATCCTGTTCAAACTTCTTCTACTAACCTATAAATGTACTCACTCTGCTGCTCCCCAGTATCTCTCCACACTCGTCCTTCCCTACACCCCTTCCCGTGCACTCCGCTCCATGGATAAATCCTTCTTATCTGTTCCCTTCTCCACTACTGCCAACTCCAGACTTCGCGCCTTCTGTCTCGCTGCACCCTACGCCTGGAATAAACTTCCTGAGCCCCTACGTCTTGCCCCTTCCTTGGCCACCTTTAAATCTAGACTGAAAGCCCACCTCTTTAACATTGCTTTTGACTTGTAACCACTTGTAACCACCTGCCTCCACCTACCCTCCTCCTTCCTGTACACAATAATTGATTTGATTTGCTTACTTTATTTCTTGTCTATTAGATTGTAAGCTCTTTGAGCAGGGACTGTCTTTCTTCTATGTTTGTGCAGCTCTGCGTACGCCTTGTAGTGCTATAGAAATGCTAAATAGTAATAGTAGTAGTAGTCAGCTCAATTTTCAGTTCTCTATCTCTACCTGCTGGTTCATGGACACAACTATATGACATGTTCTGGAATAGTGGGAAGCTACGTAATGGAAGCAGTACATGTACATCAATCTCATGCATGTTCATTGTGTCCCTCGAGGATCATGGTTGCCCACCCTGCTCTATAAGCATATTATTTTGTACTCTGTTACTGTAATCCAGGCAATATGACATAAGACAGGACATAGGCAGTTATTAAACTCCAAAGACAAAGAGAAAAGGTATAGCCACATTATAAATTTTGTGCACCTCGTGAGACCGTATAATCACTGTCAGCACCTTCCTCTTCCTCAAAGAGGTCACCAGGGGGTCCTTTTACCAAGCTGTGGGAAAAAGGGCCCTGCGCTAGTGGCGGGGCTGTTTTTCCCGTGAACTAGGGCTCTTTTTACCGCAGCGGGTAAAAGGACCCCAGGCGCACATGCGGTGGCTATGCGATGGGGAGCCCTTACCGCCAACCACTGAGGTGGCGATAAGGGCTCCTGTATTAACCCGGTGGTAACCGGGCAGTACGTGGCGATGCCCGATTACTGCCGGGTTACCGCCGCACAATCCATTTCCAGGGTTTTCCCTCGGAAATGGCGCGTGCTTGGGGCGGGACTACCGCCGGTGGTCACATTGGGCCGGCAGTAGTCCCGGAAGAGCAAACCCACGTTGGGCTTACCGCTGCTCTGTAAAAGGGTACTTTTTCCAGCAGCTTAGTAAAAGGATCCCTAATTTTGGAAGGATCTATAATTTTAGGCGAGCTACCATCAAGTATTTCCTGGCATCCGAGTTGTGCTATTAACACTGTAATAACATTTCCCTTCTGCTATGTTCTTTGGCTGTTTGAATGCTTAGATGGGTCTCGAGGAGCTCATCTGGAGAGCTGATGCTCCCCTCTCTCACGGCAGGGGTTCCTAGTACTTTTACCAAGCAGCTCTCATTCTCTGCACATATTCAACAGCTAAAACCTGTCATTTCTCTATAATATCAGCAAAATTCGCCCTTTCCTTTCTGAGCACACTACTAGAACCCTCATCCACACTCTTATCACCTCTCGCTTAGACTATTGCAACTTGCTTCTCACAGGTCTCCCACATAGCCATCTCTCTCCTCTTCAATCTGTTCAAAATTCTGCTGCACGACTAATATTCCGCCAGTGTCGTTATGCTCATATTAGCCCTCTCCTCAAGTCACTTCACTGGCTTCTTATCCGCTTCCGCATACAGTTCAAACTCCTCTTATTGACTTATAAGTGCATTCACTCTGCAGCTACTCACTACCTCTCCATTCTCCCTACATTCCTCCCCGGGAACTCTGTTCACTGGGTAAATCTCTCTTTTCTGCACCCTTCTCCTCCACCGCTAACTCCAGACTCTGTTCCTTTTATCTTGCTGCACCATATGCCTGGAATAGACTTCCTGAGCCGGTACGTCAAGCTCCCTATCTGGCCGTCTTCAAATCTAAGCTAAAAGCCCACCTTTTTGATGCTGCTTTTAACTCCTAACCCCTATTCACTTGTTCAGAACCCTTATTTTATCATCCTCACTTTAATATTCCCTTATCTCTTGTTTGTCCTGTTTGTCTGTCCTAATTAGATTGTAAGCTCTGTCGGGCAGGGACTGTCTCTTCATGTTCAAGTGTACAGCGCTGCGTATGTCTAGTAGCGCTATAGAAATGATAAGTAGTAGTAGCAGCTCTAAAACAAAGACACTACAGAAAAGGCTGCTTGTGGATAAAATGTCAAGAAAGAGGAATGCACGGAAAACCATTCTTGCAATTCCCCCAGACTTCATTCCCTGCACGCCCGGATTCCCTGGGGGTAAACTCCATGCCAGCTGTTGACACAGAACTGTTCATGAATTTCCAGCAGCAGGAAACAGACCAGGTTTCCTGAGATGTCCATCCTGTGTGTCATGACTTCACCAAGATTGTCTCCAGCAGATGCCCGATATCAAATTCTGTGTGTGAAGTTCTGAAGGACAAGGAAAACAGAGGAAGGACATACAAAGCTATTTTATGTCTTTTTTTTAATTTAATTAACTATACACACAATCTGTTATGTAACTATTTCATTTTCATAGCAGCTAGTTAATTTTTTTACATTTTCAGCCCATCTCCTCCTGTGTCTCCTTGCTTTGTTTCAAGTAGGCTCTTTTCCAAAATTTATGTGATATTGGCACAGTCTAATGACCTGTTTTCTGTAATTGTTTTTGTATGTTTAAAATATCCAGTAAATTGCTCAGTGGTTAACTGTATACTTTTGCAGAATGCAGAGCTTTTAAGGATGGGTCATTTTGTCTTTTGCTCTTGCCTAAAATGCAAGACGTGTCTGATGACTTGCCGATGGGATTCTAAAGGACACCATGTAAAAATGGGATCTTCATACCATCTGCATGAGGCTGCTCTCCTCTCATAGCAGTTCACATAAAAAGCTTTTTGCTTTCACATGTTCACTAACTGCAAAATAACCATTCCACAATTTAGAGGATGAGCCTGACAGATGTGAGAGCCTAAGGCACTGCCTTCCCATGTTTTGCTAATGAGAGAATCAGCCTTTTCGTTTTCTGCAATGTAACCTGACAGAGGGAAACACAGAAACATGTCGGCAGATAAAGACCATGTGCCCTATCCAGTCTGCCCATCCATGCCATCTACTCTCCCTATCATTTCATTAGACATTTCTATGTACTTGTCTCAAGCGCTCTTGAATTCAGACACAGTTTTCATCTCCACCACTTCCACTGGGAGGCCGTTCCATGAATTCATCACCCTTTCTGTGAAGAAGTATTTCCTCAGGTTACTTCTGAGTTTGCCCAGTTGTAACCTGGGTCTCGCCACCCAGACACTAGCTCAGTTCCCCGGGGCCAGAAATCAATCCTCAACCCCAGCTCAAAGACCCAGGCCACAGTGGTCTTCCATTTGTTTTCTCCTCCCCACACACGCAGTCATCAACTCTACTAATACTCATTTCTATAGCGCTACTAGATGTACACAGCATAGTACACATTACATGCAGGTACTTAGTTGAGCTTGGAAGTGGGACAAGGTCAGGAATAGAGATCTGGGGTATTGAGAAATGAAGAAGGGCTGTTTTTCAGTGGACTTTACCAGTCTGGGGGAGCAAGCATCCTCACACCCATTCCAAAGAACCACACTGCACTCCAGCAAGGTTATTTAATGCAAATTTAACTTTACTGAACTATTCTGTCACAGGCACTGCAACTATTATAACTCCCATCTGTACAGTAGAAATCCTCCTGTCCATTCAAGATTGTGTGATACAACCCCAACTGCTTTCCAACTTGATTGTCTTTGCAGTTTTCACATTTACACTACCTCCTGTCCTTTACCCATCTCTTTGGGCCAGTAACTAATCCAAGGCTGCTCCTCCTCCAACTCCCTCAGGCACAGACCCCTCTTGGCTGGCCTGCTTCCAGAGATGCACTTCTTGAGCTGCGCCCTGGCCTTGAACAGACTTCCCCTGCTCTGGTTCCTGCTCTCGGGCTGGGTTCCCCTTACCCACCCAGAGCGCCACACTCCTTCGCAGTTGCCACGTTTAGGGCAGCAACTACTCCTTTACTCAGTCTGAGTTTATTCTGCTTTCTAGGACCCCTCCCCCCTCCTCCAAGGGCCCTGGTGAGGGTTTAGGCAACCAAAGACCCTGTGTTCCCCACTGTAATCCCTTTTATCAACGCTAACTCCTCCCCAACTATCAATTTGCAGCACTGTTCAAATGCAAATTATTCCAGAACCCGCCCCCTTGGGCTGGATACCCACTCCTCTTACACCTCCACTCCTCCCCCCTCTTAGTATACAAGTGACCAAATCCCATACATGTGTGATGCAACCCAACTACTTTCCATGGGACTTGCGTTGCAAACCGTACGAGGAGAGACTTGCCGACCTGAACATGTATACCTTGGAGGAAAGGAAAAACAGGGGTGACATGATACCGACGTTCAAATATTTGAAAGGTATTAATCCGCAAATGAACCTTTCCCGGAGTTGGGAAGGTGGTAGAACTAGAGGACATGAATTGAGGATTGAGGTTAAAGGGGGACAGACTCAGGAGTAATGTCAGGAAGTATTTTTTCAAGGAAAGGGTGGTGGATACATGGAATGCCTTCCCGCGGGAAGTGGTGGAGATGAAAACAGTAATGGAATTCAAACATGCATGGGATAAACACAAAGGAATCCTGCTTAGAACTAGCGGAGACTGGGTGGCGATGCCGGTAATTGGAGAGAAAAACCAGTGCTGGGCAGACTTCTACGGTCTGCGCCCTGATCATGGCTGAATAGGTATGGATGGGCTGCAGTGTAAATTTTAAGGGGCTTCGACGTTAGCTTCAAAACCTTTAATACAGGAACAGTGCTGGGCAGACTTTTACGGTCTGTGCCCTGAGAAAGGCAGGGACATATCAAACTTGGGTATACATATAAAGTATCACATACCATGTAAAATGAGTTTATCTTGTTGGGGAGACTGGATGGACTGTTCAGCTCTTTATCTGCCGTCATTTCTATGTTACCAAGGGAAAGGTGGTACGTGTGTAAAGCACCAGGTTTAAACTCTAACAAAAGCATGTTCAAATATATTTATATTTAACTATGCCATGTTTTTGTCCTTGTAAAGATGTTTTGTAGTTCTGAGTCAATGGAATACCAGTTGCTAAGGTAACGCTTCTCTCTTTGGGGGACCTTCTGTACTAAGGACATTTTTCTCATTTTGAATGTATGGGAAACCAGCTTAGTACATCAGGTCTTCTGTGTTAGTTACAGGATAAGCAGCCATTCAGTGTTGCCTCTATACTGAACAGGTGCACAGTTATGTATAGGACTTCAATCCTGCTACAAAGAGCTTGCGATTCTACACAAGTTGTGACTTGGCTGCCTTCTGTTTTACTTCCTGGTTGCCTGCAGCCAATCTGCTCAGCCCTCCAACGTGCGGTCTTGCTGGAAGGGGTGGGGGACACAGAGCGGAGTCAGACCTAGTTCCTTCCTGACCATTTCCTATTTCTTGCTCTTTCCTGCAGCCAATCAGCTAAATCCCCACTACTGTGGCCTGCCTCAGGAGAGGTGGAGTGGAGTATACTGCTGGAATGTGATGTTAGCGCCACATTTCAGGAAGGAAACTACGCTAGCCTGTGTGATAAGAGGAAAACATATATATCCTCCCCCCCCCCCCCAAAAAAAAAAAAAAGAAGAAGAGAGAAAGTTGACATAAAGCCCTTTAATAATGACAGAATGTTTGGGGGAAGAATTGGTGCTGAAAGTGTGTAATACAGGAGCTGGTTTCCTATTTTTGAGAATTATTTTGTAGCTTGCTAAGATGGTCCTGGAAACAAGAGGTGGCAGCAGCTTGGGGCCCAGGAGGAGACTTTGGTAAAGTGTCTTCAGCTTTGATCAGGGCCCCAAGAGGTGACGGTGGTAATGGTAAAGTACTTTTGGCTCCAGCTGAGATCCAGAAGGTGTCATGAAGAAGAGTGCAGCAGCAAGAGTGGGGAGAGGGGGGGAATAGAAAAAGGACTGAGGGGGGAGACTGAAGGACAGTGCTGAGAGCTGAGAGGCAGGAAAGGTGGAAGTGGAGGCCTAAACAGGGGTGGGATAGGTAGTGGAGGAGTGGCCTAGTGGTTAGGGTGGTGGACTTTGGTCCTGGGGAACTGAGGAGCTGAGTTCGATTCCCAGCACAGGCAGCTCCTTGTGACTCTGCCGCATTGAGCCTGCCATGAGTGGGAAAGCGCGGGGTACAAATGTAACAAAAAAAAAAAAAGAATTACAGTCACACTGGTATACATCCCAGCTGTCTTGAGCCCCCACCTTCTCAGTTGTACTCAATAAAGGGAAGAAACTAGTTACTATCCTTATTCTCCTGCATTAATGAGCCACAATGAGACTGGTACTGAATAGATGTCCTTGAAGAATATCAACATTTGTACTCCATACTCGCAAGAGGGACCCAACTGCTGGTGACCTCAGATAGTGCAAAACAAAGGGGGGTGGGGGAGAGCGCCAAGGCTGATAATGCAGATGTTAACAGTATGAAGATATATATATATATGGACACCAGACCGAGTGCCTCAGATTTTGTTTTGCTTCCAAACTCTGTTGACTGCTGTCCCTTCTTATAAAGCCTCAACCACATGAAAGTGCATTTCTTCTCTAGCAAACATAAAAGGAATTTAGCCTGTGCTGTGAAATATTTTTCTTGGGGAGACAATGGCTTCTCGGTTTGCTTTCACCTACAGTGGGGGAGTCACTGATCAGCACTCTCTATTAACACAAAGCAGATGAATTGGTGGGCTATTTATTTTATTTAATTTTAGCCCTGCTTTAGCTTCTGCACAGCCCAGGGGTTAGGACCGTCCATCTCTGGCTCCTGCATTTTAAGCTGGGTAGCACTGGGGGAGACGAGAGGCTGGGGACAAGTAGTGACACCTGTGCACTGACTGAGATCTCTGGCTGTAATTCTTTCCAGAGGAGAAGATCCTCCAGCAACATGACTATAAAGGTCTCCCTGTCACCAATGGCTGATGCACGTGGTAAAAGAACCAAATTGGTGACTAGACAATGATCGAGTGCCAAACCACATTTCCTGCTATTTGGGGGTGGGGGGGGGGAAATACTCTCAGCTATAATCCTGCCATGCAAGCTCCATCTCTGCTTTCCAGCACGGGGAAGGCCTCACACATTGGCTCTACACACTAACCACAGCTCTTGCCACTTAGACTTACTCTTGCAAAACCAAGGGAATGCTAATAATTCAATTGATGTTTGCAGTCCAGATGACAGCTCTAAAGGGCTGTTTCTAACTTTATCTGATCTCTGCTTTTTGTTATAAATGCACAGCCCATATTTATGATTGCAATGCAAGGCAATTTCTTTTGCCATGCAAGATGAATAGTAAAATAAGAAGTTTCTCTGTATTTGAAACACGTCAGGTAGATGATTTCATGAATGGAACAGATCCAGTGAAAACTGTTGAGACATTCCATGACCTCGTACTTCCATCAGTGATGCTCTCATGCTAGATGAAAACTTGTGCATTGAAGACACGCATAGCAGATGATGGCAGATAAAGACCTACATGGTCCATCCAGTCTGCCCAACAGTCATATTCATTATCAATTCATGATTAAAACTGAAACTCCAACAGTATTACTAACAATATTTTACTCACTAAATTGAACTTTAAGGTGTCTTCCCCTCCCCCACTGAGAAACACAGCACCCGCACTCAGATCAGGATTAGTACCACATTCATATCATATGCCATGAGTGCGGGTGCTGTGTCTTTGCTGTTTTCGGGACACAGACCATAGAAGTCTTTGCCCTACTTCCCAATTACTGGAGTTGCCTCATAAGCACCACTCCTGCCTATCATTAGCTACATATTTTATTATCACAAGTACAACAGCCCCTACATTTGGAACTATGGTAAAGAAACAAAGAACCCCTAAAGCTACTGCTTTCAGTACAGCTTCTACCACTGTCAAGACCAAACCCTTGGACCAAGTCAAGATTCTGGTTTCATGTGATAAATGTACATACATTGAGTCCCTTGTGAAATAAAGTACAAAAACTAAGAGAAGAAGTGGTAAGACTAAGAAACATCTGGGACAACCAGAAATTTGACCCAGAGACGCAGGTCAAAACATTGAGGATTGCCAGCAAAGGGAGAGAAGATCTTGGGCAGACAGAGCACAGCTGGAAGCAGGTCACCAAGTCCCACAAGATCAATCCTCCAACTCCACCTTCTATTCAGCTAAAGAATCGGTTCACAGCCCTGGAGGTAGAAGAGCTAGAAACATCTAAAGAACAGGAGGAAACAATGACCAAAAATGCCATCAAGGTGGTGGTGGTTGGAGATTCACTTCTCAGGGGTACCAAAGCGCCCATCTGCTGGCCAGATATGTTGTCCAGAGAGGTGTGCTGTCTGCAGGGTGCCAAGATTCGCAATATTGTGGAAAGATTTCCTAGACTTATCAAGCCTACAGACCATGCTCCTTTGCTACTCACCCATGTTGGCAGAAATGATAGAGCTAAGTTTCCTACTGAACATATCATACGAGACTTCGTGGCTTTGGGTCAGAGGGTGAAGCATCTAGGTGCCCAGGCGGTGTTCTCATTGATCCTCCCTGTCGAAGGCAAAGGTCAAATGAGAGAAGTTTGCATCTTGGAGATAAATGCGTGGCTGCGTGGTTGGTGCCGACGAGAGTGCTTTGGTTTCGTAGACCATGGGATGATTTTCCAAGAGGTGATGGTGTCCAGCTGTAAAGGAAGGGAAGGAGTGTCTTCAGCAACAGGCTGGCTAAAGCACTAAAGAGGGTTTAAACTAAAATTGATGGGGATGGGTATGAAAGGCCACAAAGCCATAATTAACCAAAGGAAGGAAGGACATCTAATGCCTCTATAGAACTGATTAAAAAGAGTAAAATCTGGAAAGCCTTGTATACCAATGCCCGTAGTATGGGAAACAAACTTCCAGATCTTGAGGCTACAATGATGGAAGCAGACTTGGATTTAGTGGCGGTCACGGAGATGTGGTTCATGGAGAACCATGACTGGGATGTTGCTATACCTGGCTATAATCTATTCAGGAAGGACAAAGTAGGAAAAAAGGGTGGAGGTGTGGCATTATATGCTAAGAATGATATCCAAGTGACAGAACTGCAGGACATGTGGGGTATGGTAGAAGCGCTGTGGGTTAAACTGGAAAGAGAGATGAGAAAATGTATCTATATCGGAGTGATATACAGACCTCCCTCTCAGTCGGAGGAACTGGACAGGGACTTAATTGAAGACATCCACAACATAGCTAGGAAAGGGGAAGTACTACTGATAGGTGACTTCAATATGCCGGATGTTGATTGGGGTGTCCCGGCTGCGGGGTCATGTAGAAGCAAAGAGATCTTAGATTCCCTACAGGAAGAATTGTTCCAGCAGTGGGTAACGGAACCGACGCGGGATGGAGCTGTTCTGGACCTGATGCTTACGAATGGAGAGTACCATTTGGCATCTAGTGATCATCGTATGGTATGGTTCAATATTAAAACAGAAGAGAGGGCTCATTCGAGATTGAAGGTCCTGGATTTCAAAGGAACTAACTTTGCCAAGATGGGGGAATTTCTCAAGGAACAGTTAGCGGGATGGGAACAGCTGAAGGATGTAAAACAGCAATGGACAAGACTGAAAGGAGCTATATTAGAGGCGACTAACCTTTATGTTAGAAAATTACATAAAAGTAAAAGGCCTCTCTGGTACTCGAATGTAGTAGCTGAAAAGATAAGGGAAAGGAGGCTAGCCTTTGCACGTTATAAGATGACTCAGAAAGATGAAGATAAATAAGCGAAGAGAAGCTGGAAAAGCTATCAGGTAAGCGAAGTGGCAAATGGAGGAAAAGATAGCTAATATGGTAAAATTGGGGGACAAGACCTTTTTCAGATATGTAAGTGACAAGAGGAAGTGCCAAAATAGCACTGCGAGGCTCAAAGCTGAGGGAGAGAAATATGTGGAAGATGATAAGGATAAAGCTAAACTGCTTAACAATTATTTTAGCTCTGGGTTCACGAATGAAGGACCGGGGGTAGGGCTGCAGAAAACAAAGGCTAAAGGGGATGGATTTATGGTAGACCAAGATCCGTTTACGGAGGACTGTGTTTGTGAGGAGCTTGCCAAACTACAAGTAGACAGAGTGATGGGGCCTGATGGGATACACCCGAGGGTGCTTAAGGAACTCGGAGAAGTTCTGTCGGCTCCGCTGACGGACCTCTTCAATGCTTCCTTAGAAACTGAAGTGGTCCTGGTGGACTGGAGAAGGGCGGATGTGGTTCCTTTGCACAAGAGTGGAAGTAAGGAGGAGGTTGGGAATTACAGACCTGTCAGTCTGAACTCGGTGGTGAGTAAACTAATGGAAACGCTTATAGAGAGGAGGATTGTGACATTTCTTGAACTACATGGAATGCGGGACCCGAGGCAGCATGGCTTCACTAGTGGCAGGTTGTGTCAGACGAATCTGTCTTCTTCGACTGGGTGACCAAACAGTTGGATGTGGGAGGGGTGCTTGATGTGGTATACTTAGATTTCAGCAAAGCCTTTGACACGGTTCTGCACAGGCAACTGATAAATAAATTGAGAGCCCTCGGTGTGGCACCTAGAGTAACTGATTGGGTAAAAAAACTGGTTGTATGGTAGGAGACAAAGGGTGGTGGTAAATGGAGCTTGCTCTGAAGAAAAGGATGTCGTCAGTGGAGTACCGCAGAGATCGGTCCTAGGGCCGGCTCTTTTTAACGTCTTTGTGAGCGATATTGCGGAAGGGCTGTCTGGTAAGGTTTGTCTCTTTGCGGATGATACTAAACTCTGCAACAGGGTGGACATCCTGGAGGGTGTGAATGACATGAAGAAGGACCTATCGAAGCTAGAGGAATGGACCGATATTTGGCAACTAAGGTTTAATCCCAAAAAATGCAGGGTCATGCACATGGGTCGCAAAAATCCAAGGGAACGGTACAGTATAGGGGGTGTAGTGCTTCAGTGTGCGAAGGAAGAGCGGGACTTGGGGGTGATTGTGTCTGATGACCTTAAAGCTTTCAAACAGATAGAAAAAGCAACGGCCAAAGCCAGAAGGATGCTTGGGTGCATAAAGAGAGGCATGACCAGCAGGAAAAAGGAAGTGATAGTGCCGTTGTATAAGTCTCTGGTGAGGCCTCATTTGGAGTACTGCGTGCAGCTGAAAGATATAAACAGGATGGAGTCGGTCCAGAGGGCGGCTACGAAATTAGTAAGCGGTCTTGAATGCAAAAATTACAGGGACAGGCTTAGGTACCTCAACATGTATACGCTGGAACAGAGGAGGGAGAGAAGAGACTTGATAGAAACGTTTAAATATTTCAAGGGCATTTATGTACAGAAAGAGAGCCTTTTTCAAATGAAGGAGAGCTCTGAAATGAAAGGGCATATGACAAAGTTAAGAGGGAATAGGCTTAGGTGTAACCTAAGGAAGTATTATTTCACAGAAAGGGTGGTGGAGGCGTAGAAAGGCCTCCCGGTGGAGGTGGTGGAGTCAAGGACTGTTCCAGAATTTAAAAAGGCATGGGATAAGCATGTGGGATCACTTAGGAACAGGAAGAATTAGGGGTTACAGAGGATGGGCAGACTGGATGGGTCATATGGCCTTTGTCTGCCCTCATGTTTCTATAAGGTCATTTAAGTTTTGTTTTGATATCAACCTCAATAGGGAGGTAACACCACATTTTACAACTGATACAGCTTGGCATTCCAAGTATCTACCACTCTTTTTTCACGGAGAGAGTGGTAGATACTTGGAATGCCCTCCCGCGGGAGGTGGTGGAGATGAAAACGGTAGCGGAATTCAAGCATGCGTGGGATAAATATAAAGGAATCCTGTGCAGAAGGAATGGATCCTCAGAAGCTCAGCCGAGATTGGGAGGCGGGGCTGGTGTTTGGGTGGTGGGGCTAGTTCTGGGCAAGATTTCTACGGTCTGTGTCCTGAAAATGGCAGATACAAATCAAGGTAAGGTATTCACAAGAAGTAGCACATATGAGTTTATCTTGTTGGGCAGACTAGATGGACCGTGCAGGTCTTTTTCTACCATCATCTACTATGTTACTATGGATAGAACTACTGGCCAAACTGACCTCTGAAATATTACACACAGCTACTCGAAACATATTGGATACTCCCGAGGGTATCCTGTACAGTTGTGCCAAGCACTATTCCCCACGGGCACACTACTTTAGCACACAGAATTTGGCTGGCAACAGAAATGTTATAATACCAGTGGGGAAGAAGACAAGAAGAGATTCATGGTGTCAGCCAAGGAGGTTTAATGACAGAAGATGGCATGAGCCTATCTGGCCCATAATCTGGGCTGAATGCAGTAGGCGGAGCTTGCCGCCATATTGATCAGAACTGGGGCTGTACATCATTTAAAACTTTTAAATGCGCGATTAACCTCATATAGTGTACTCCTCACATTTTCACCTGTATAGTGCAAATATAGACTGCAGATGCAAATTCTCAAAACTGACACTTCAGTTACCTTTGTTGTCCAGTGATTTTATTTTTCTAATCATCTTATTCCATGTCTCTGTTTCTGTTCCTCTGTTTGTGCTCTGAACTCTATTTTCAGGGACTCCTCTCTCCTCACTATTTTTCTCTCCTTCACTTCTACCCCTGCAGCTTTTTCTCTCCAGCAACTGGGGATCAATCCTGCCCTGAGTACACCCCTAGACAGCCAGGGATTGTAAGGCGGGTCTGAGGGAGGCCCCTACAAGTGGCCAGGGGAGAGAGGCAACTCCTGTTCAGATGGGTAGGGGACGGAGAGGCAAGGAAGGAGGCAAATCGGACAAAGCACAAATTTTCGGCTTCTACCAAAAACACATGGCTGAAACCAAAACTGGGCAGAAAAGGGATTTGGGGCCAGTTACGGCATCATATCCAAAACAGAGACTCAGTCGGCCTCTAAATGACATTTCTGACCATGTCTGCAGAATTGTATTATTTATACATGAAAGTGCCTTTCTTCTCTAGCAAACATAAAAGGAATTCTGCCTGTGCTGAGAAATATTTTTCTTGGGGAGACAATGGCTGCTCGGTTTGCTTTCACCTACAGTGGGGGAGTCACTGATCAGCACTCTCTATTAACACAAAGCAGATGAATTGGTGGATTATTTATTTTATTTAATTATAGCCCTGCTTTAGCTTCTGCATAGCCCAGGGGTTAGGACCGTCCATCTCTGGCTCCTGCATTTTAAGCTGGGTAGCACTGGGGGAGACGAGAGGCTGGGGACAAGTAGTGACACCTGTGCACTGACTGAGATCTCTGGCTGTAATTCTTTCCAGAGGAGAAGATCCTCCAGCAACATGACTATAAAGGTCTCCCTGTCACCAATGGCTGATGCACGTGGTAAAAGAACCAAATTGGTGACTAGACAATGACCGAGTGCCAAACCACATTTCCTACTATTTGGGGGTGGAGGGGGCGGGGGGTTACTCTCAGCTGTAATCCTGCCATGCAAGCTTCATCTCTGCTTTCCAGCACGGGGAAGGCCTCACACATTGGCTCTGCACCTCTCAGAGGTAGCTTGAAAGTTACATTCAGTACAATACGTCCCCAGCCCTAGAGGGGCACAATCTAAGTTTGTGCCTAAGACAATGGAGGGTGAAGCGACTTGCTCAAGGTCACAAGGAGCATCAGAGGGATCTGAATCCCAGCTTTACTGATCCTCAGCCCACTGCTTTTAATCACTAGGCTACTCCTTCACTCCTCTCCAATAAACTTCAAATTTTGTACACAGAGTTCTTATTTTTGTTTTGTACGGAATTACTCCAGAAGTAACTAGACTGCTGCCCAATACCACTAAAGATGCATCAATTATCATCAAACCAACTGCTAGGTGCAATGTACATCAACCAAGCAACTCTGCGATATCACCAGCACATTCTGCCTCTCATCTGAGCTGCTCAATAATCACAAACATGATTCATTCCTCTTGAACACAAATAAGAGACAAATAAAATTCAGGAGGAAAAAGAGCAACACTGCAATAAGAACACAGTTATAGGTGCACGTTCCAGCACACTGCACACAAATGACAGAACTGTATGGACAGGAATCAGCAGGGCCGCCAAGAGACTGAGCTGGGCCGGGAGCAGGACCACCGCCGCCGGGCCCAGGGCAGAATTGTCGTCATCGCCACCACCGCCCGCCCAAAGTACCTTGGCTGGCCCTGACAGCTGCAGGCAGCGAGGCTCCTTCCTCTGCCCAGCATTGTCTGCCCCTGCGGCTGCTCTCCACAGGTCGCATATGCTCAGTCTCAAAACTGATCAAGCGCGGCCTGAGGGCCAAGCAGCTGCTAGGCAGGTAATGTAAGGAGGGCCCGGCCCCGGAGTTCTCTCTCTCCTGCTCCTGTTGGGACGCGATCACCCGGGTCCCATCAGGAACAGGAGAGAGAGAGAGAGACCCCTGCACAGAGTCCCCCCTGGAGGCCTGGGCCCAGAGAATTTTGCCCCCCCCCCCCCCCCCCCTCTCGGCGGCTATGGGAATCAGATTTTGTTGCATGCTTTTGGCTACCTCTTCTTTTGCTAAGCACAACACTTTTGAGCTCCCAGAACAGGCAGTTAAAAATGGCAGTACTGTATTCCCATTCCCGCTAAACACTGCCTGGAAAATGCACCAAAAACACTGGAAAGCTTCATGTGGCATAAATTGAAGGAAACCGGCTGAGGAATGTCAACCAAGCAGTTCTATAACCTGTCCCCAACCAGAACCTCTTTGGGCAAAGCAGTGCTGGAGGTTTGGGGGTGGGGGGTGACAGGTGACTGTTCAGTACAGCAATCGGCTGAGAACCAAAGATGTCAAGGTTCAAATCCCCCAGTCACTCAATCCTTCATTGCCTCCAGGTACAAACAGATTGTCATCCCTCCAGGGACAGGAAATACCTGTATCTTAAGCTACTATGGTGTGAGCTAAACCCAACATCCCTTCCCTTCCATACTTTCTGGAGATCTGAGTTTGATTCCCCATTCACTGGTTGCTGTGAATCTCTGAGCAAGTCACTTCATCACCCCACACTCATGAGAGGGTTCAGCATGACTCGTCAACCTCCACTAAAGCACTGGCTCAGTGACAGCAGGATTTCTGTTCCCACTGCAAAACTCACCTGATGGGTTCAGGCTTCAAGTTATAGTTGAGAGCACGGACTAGGACTTCCTCTGTGAATGGAAGCTTCCCCTCTGCCCTCTGGATGTCGGCATGGGCAGAATTGCAGAGTGCATGCACACCGCTGTCTGTTCGGCTGGAGATGAAGAACTTGATAGGGGTGACTGCTTTCAGCTTCTGTGCCGCTTGCTGCAGTAGTCAGACAAAGTAAGGACTTGTATAAGAGGTACATCAGATCAAGTCCCTGTATATGAGAGCTGTGAGAGCCTCAACATTCAAATACTCTCATTGGGCAGTGAGATCTACATGTCACAAAATCCCTGGGAGCTGAGCACTGACAGTCCACATCTCCTGGCCTGCAGCTCAGTGGCTGAACATCAGAGAGCTCCAATGAGGGTTTATGGCCTCTTAGTTTCTGGCTCCTATCCCTCAACTTAGTAGAGTCCAAAGCATAGGGCAGGTTCTGACTTGATTGGACCTTAAAAGAGATCAATGGCCTGACTGAACTAATCAAAATGTAAAAGGTCCCCTGGTATACTATCCCAAGTTGTCTGAATGATATCACATAGCACTGCAGGCCTCTTTGGGAGCAAGACACTGCCCACTACAGAGCACAGGAAATGGATCAGCTGGACAGAATGGCTGAGCCAAGAGCCTGTCCGACTGCCGCAAACAATGAGGTCGCTTGGCTCTGCCATCTCAGTCCAAGTCAATCCAGGCATTGTAAATGAGTATTTCATTTCAGTTCTTTGATTGCTTTGTACTAATGTTGCCAAATGCACTCCCCGTCATCATAAAATTCTGATCTGGCCCTGGATTTCTGACTCCCATTACAATAAAGTTTTAATTATCACAAGAGGGAACAAGGCATAGTAAAAACTAAATTTCATGAGGACATGGAGGTACAATGTCAGCGCAAACTGAAAACAAAACACTGATTCAGCGTAGTGTAAAAAAGATAATTTATTTTTTTTATTAAGCAGAGATGTTGTCCTTTAAAGGGATCCAGCAAGAATCTCTATTAAATTTTGGTTTGGCAACCAATGTCAACAAAGCTTGCAGCAGCTGTTGTGGAAATCGCTCCCAGATTCCTGCTAGTTTATCTGAGACACAATTCTGAGCTCTTACAAAAGTCATGTTACAGGCAAAAAAAAAAAAGGCATATTAAAGAAAACTGATCTGACGTGGAACGCCTGGGAATCAGGTCAGAAACCACCAGACCCTATTGCTTCCTCCTAATTCTTCTATTAAAGGCCTGTTTCAAGCTGCCGAGGAGCCGACGGGAATGAAAATTCCTCCTCTCCCCTACCAAACACGTGGTTACATGATAGCCACATATTTAGTCAAAGGGATGGCAACAGTAAGCCTCCCCACAGAATGCAAGCTCATTTTGAACAATGATTTCCCTTTGAAAATCTCACCGATACTTATAACATAGGTACACATGTACTTTACTTGTGCCAAAACAGGTGAAAAGTGGATGCTGACCCTTATGTGTGGAGATTTGATTATGCAATCTACGGATGCTGGCCTATATGATATCATCCCTATTCATTTGTGTGACCAAAGATTTAGTAAAGGGTTCTTGCCAGTAAACAGAGCTGGCAATAAGCTCCAGGTCAGGAGAGACAGATACAGCCAGTCCTGACTTTATTACAGGTGCAATGGTTCAGTCTGTAACGTGATTTGAAAATGGTGACAAGCATATAAGAAAACAGGACATCACAGAGTACACATCGATCAGCAGGAGGTGATGGAAATGAAAACGGGATAAGCATAAAGGAATCCTCTGCAGAAGGAATGGATCCTCAGGAGCTTAGTCGAGATCGGGAAGCGGGGCTGGTGGTTGGGAGGCGGGGATAGTGCTAGGCAGACTTATACGGTCTGTGCCAGAGCCGGTGGTAGGAGGCGGGACTGGTGGTTGGGAGGCAGGGATAGTGCTGGGCAGACTTATACGGTCTGAGCCGGTGGTGGGAGGCGGGGCTGGTGGTTGGGAGGCAGGGATAGTGCTGGGCAGACTTATATGGTCTGTGCCCTGAAGAGGACAGGTACAAATCAAAGCAGGGTATACACAAAAAGTAGCACATATGAGTTGTCTTGTTGGCCAGACTGGATGGACTGTGCAGGTCTTTTTCTGCCGTCATCTACTATGTTACTTGCTGGTGGGGTGAGAGAAGAGTAAAGTGACCACCTGGTTCCAGGTCATAGGACCTGATACTCAGCTGCCATTGCAAAGTTCATCTTCCTATTGAAAATATCCCACAACATTTTAAGATGGGAGTTGAAAAACTAGGGCTGGCTCACTTGGTTCTATGACCTGATTCTCCATCTACTCTCCAGTCCACTGTGTGACTCAATTACGTTTAGTACCCGAGTTCAAGCATGGACTATAAAAACTCTCCAGGACAGTGTGTAATCTTATGATTTATCTAATGCTGAGCAGTGAGCCGCTGCTTTAATTGTTCCTAGGATCCCAATGTGACGCACTTTAAGGCAAACATGTCAGTAAGCCCTGATCATTTCTGCGCTTCTGACTTGCCAGAGCACTAACCAGGTGGTCTATTAGCTTTCACTGGATATGAAAAACATGTCCAGCACTTCCACATCTGGCACACCCCTTCCACCCAGGAAAGCTGTCAAAAGCCAGAGCATGCTTCTTTTCCTCAGAATGGCCTGGATGCAATGAGAACTTCACTGGCTCTTCAAAAACGGTTTCCATGTCTAATGGAGTCCCCTGCACTGCTAATGCTTGGCAGGCTGCCTCAGCTTGGAAAGAGCTCTGTTCCCACATTCACTTCTTGGCAGCGAAGGGATGTTCAACACACTGCGGGGCTGGCAGGGGCCAAGCTACAGATGTGGCTTGAATGTGGTGGGGGTGGGGGGAATGTGCAACGTGACTAAAAGAATCATTGCTTTTCCCCTGTAAAAACCAAATTGTGGTATTGCTCACAACATGAGGTGTTTTTATCGCAACCACTACTGAGAGATATGCCATACTAGGGATACATATGTGGAACTCAACTTCTTCCCCCACTACAGTGCCTATCAACCCCCTGTAAAAGACGTTCAGAGCTCAAGAAAAGGACTTTCGAAAAATGCTATTACTAGTACATCATGCTCCTCCAGTTCACCAATGCAAATATGCACATTTTGGTTCTCGAAAGCACTGAAGTTCTTTTTTAAAGGCCACATCATCAATGGGTATCAAAACCAAATGAGTGTAAATGTAATTCAGTTTTGTACATACTAATCAAAAGACCAGGAATAAACCATAGGAATACCCAAAAAGTGTTTCATGCCACCTGCTGATTACCTAACATCTAATAATGTGAAAGAGTTATAAAGATAGGTGTGCTTTCTGGAATTGGAATGATTTTGTCAAAACATGCATTAAGTTATGAATAAGTTATGAATATTCATGGAAGACCGATGACAACTTTTGATGTGTGTTCATCGTTGATAAAACTGTTTCAGTGAACTAATCATCTTCTAAGAGTCCACCAGAACGAGAGACGCTTAAATATTATGATAGCATTCAACAAAACCCTCTATGTGCCTTTATAAAATAGGTTCCCAGAAGCAGCTCCAATAACGTGCAAATGCTGACACACACATTCACATCCATTCCGAAGGTGTAAACGCGTGTGTGTGTGTGTACCTGTGTATCTTATACAGTACAAGTGAGCAAAGCATGTGCAGCATGGCTCATGGAATTCTTTCCAATCCCTATGTGTGTTGAGGCAGTTGTGGGAGTAGTTTTTTGTATCTGGGGGCATTTTGCATGATTCTGAGGCCCTCATGATCAAAAGTCAACGCTTCATGATCAAAAGTCAACGCTTATGCGCAGCCCATTATCGCTGTTTTTGCGCACACTTTTAACAACGTGTGATGATCAACGTGATTAACGCCGTAAACTGCAAGCGCGCCAGGCACTAGCGCAAATTACATTTTAATGTAATCAATCTCATGGTAATGAGGTCCTTTTCTAGTCCTCTCTGATGATCAAAGACTAGCGCCTCATGAACAGAGTTGTCGAACGGCGCTATGCTGTGAAACAGCGCCGCAGAATAATGCCAGGTCCTAGCTGGCGTTCCTGTGAGGCAGGCCCCATCAGAACCCCCCCTCCCCCCGAAAAAGGTCATTTCCTCTTCCTTTCTCCATGTGGGCCGGAAGTGCAAGGTGTAAACATCAGAGCACGTATTGTTATGTGTTGGTGGGGAAATTGTTTGTACTGCTTTTTTTATATTTTCTTTTTTGAGACATGTGATGGTGGTATATCGGTAGTGCTTGCCTGCTATCGCATTCTTGCAGAAACGCGTGTAGTAGTCTAGCATGGAGACCCACCAGCGACGGATGGGGTTGACAAAATACATAAAAAGCAGCCCCTTTAAAAATACATACCCTCCGCGAGAAACGTTTTACGGTTTAACACACTTTACGACAAAACGACAACCACCCCAACGTGCATACGTGCTGTTCGTTGACTAGCGCATCTGATTAGCACGTTACATTAGTGCGCATGCGTCACGGCAACTTACCCTCATTTGACTACGCCAACAGAGATTTGCGCCGCTACACCGCTGCATATTTTTGCATGTATTAAGTTCTGATCATGCCATAAAGTTGCACCCTGTTACTACGGCGTTGGAACAGCGCTATTTCTAGAGCGCTATCTAAAATAGCGTCGAGGTTTGATCATGAGGGCCTGAGGCAGGTGTGGGTAGAGGAAGCTATTATTGGAGGTGGGACAGTTTGGGATAAGATGGGCCAGTTATGTGGGGGTGGGATAAATTTTGGGCGAGCTGAGAGCAGGGAGAGGCAGTTTTCAACAAGGACTTCCCTAACTACTATGTTTCACTGTATGTAAGTTTCTAAGCTACAGAGGCTGAAACCCCTCCTATAGAAATGTATTTGCACAATTTTTTTTCTGGGGGGGCTTATTTCTCTGGAATTCCCAGTCTAATTTGGCCCATTTTTGAAGACTATGGGGGAAATTCTTTAAATTGCACTCAAAAATGGGCAAGATTGGTGCTAAATGTGATTTAAAAAGTGTGTGCCCTTTATAGAATCGTGCTTAGAGGCCAATTCCCATGCTCAAATTTTGGGTGCCAGACTTGCGTCTGCTGAAACCTGGTGTAAATGCTCAAGTCCAAGCTGGGCATGCCGCTCCCATATTCTGTAAGTACGCATACAAATTTTTGGAACATCCCTGACACGCCCCTGCCCCCTTTTCAGATATGCACTACAGGAGTTAGGAACCCTGCCTTATAGAATAGTTGGTAGCTAGATGCATGTGCAAATTTTAATGAGTGCCAATTAATCTCAATAATTGGTTAACAGCCAATTATTGATGGTTCACAGCTCACTATTCCATTTGGGAGTGCAGACAAATTGGGCGCCATATATAGAATCCGGGAAAAATGTCTTTTTACCATTTTTTCCCACATGCCAAGTTCCATCTCATTCCGTTACATTTTTGGAGAGTTATTTTGCCCACAGACAGAGACAGACATTTCTCAACCCCAACTGAACAATTTTCTCCAACTTCCATTGGGTTGGAAAGAATAAAAATGCATGCATACATTGCAACTCTGCTCAGCTCCATGCAAAATATACCCTTGGGAATGCCTCTATGCAGCACATGTATAACACGCCACCTTAGTGGGTACAGACATAAAATGTTATAAAATGCCTTTTTCTTATGTAAAAAGCAATGCTGCAAACCTGTAACAGACAGCAGGCTTGACCAGGCACACAAGTGGATGTCACCTGATAGCGCATGAATGGACTGCTCTCCCACAGTTCAGAACTCCCATTCAGAGTTCTGAGCACATGCAGCTTTTTCCCTCAGCTCCACAGTGCAAAACCTTAAGGTATTAGGAAGTTCTCAGGGAGGTGGGAGGGGCTCTGTGCCTGATTAATCCTGCTGTCAACATTTCAAACTGCCTCTCCATGTTCTTTAATCTCGCAACAGGCCTACCACCTCCCAAACTATCCCACCTCCAATAACAGACTCCCCCAGCAACTGTTCTACCATTCCATATGCCAAACACTATCTTGACACACCTGCCCCACAATCCTGCAAATTGCCCCATCTTTAAAAGGTACTCCCTACAACTGTCTCAACACATGCACGCACAGACGGGGGTTGCAAAGCATACAGAAAATACGTTACAGGTGAGCAACATTGCTTTTTCTGTCAACAAGCAGGATTGAGCCAGGCATACAAGTGGGTGACTCCCAAACTTAGGACCGCTCAAACTCTTTGTAGTATTCAAACTGCAATGGCACCCCACATGGGCAGAATATGAGAGTTGCTAGTTCAAAGGGTCACCTTGGCCAGAACAGCTTGGCCAAAGATACTGTCCACTACCAAAGCTTGGTCCAAGTAAAGGTATGGAGTGAGGACCACATCACTGCCTTACGGAGAGTAACTAGTGATGCAAATCTGATGTGGTTTTACTTTGGAGGTGAGGGAGTATACACTTGTTCATAACAGAATTGGTTTTAGAAAGTGTACTTTTTGTGACTAGTGCACCAGTCCTGTTGGCATCAAAAGGTAATGAACTGTGTGGACTTTCTGATTGACTCAGTTCTTTTAAGGTAGCATGCAAGAGAAGGTAAGGGCCTTCTCATGTTGGTTTCTATGTGATTTTGGGAAAAGGGTAGGAAGAGCTATTGATATGGAAAGGCAAGAATTTAGGATGGGTTCAATGTTGTTATGATGAGTCTGAGTGTATGGTTCTTGTTACCAAAGCTTGAAGCTCACTCATCCTTCTGCAAACATTACTGCAACGAGAAAAAGCACCCACCATATAGGGAACTTCACAGAAGAAGTCTCCAATGGTTCAAAAAGCAGTTTCATTAATGAAGTTAGCATGAGGTTAATTTCTTCTTGCAGTGAAAGCTTGACATGGAAAAGTCCCCTCATGAAACATGAGACACCAGTACAGTGGACAGCTGGAAGGTTACCCACTGGGGCCTGCTAAGCTAAGAAAACATTAAGGTGTACACTTATGGAGGATGTTTGGAGACCTTGTCGATAAAGATGATGCAAATACTGCAAGAATGTAGTCTGTGGATATGTTGTGGGATTGTGTCCATTAATTAAATACCAGATAGTAAAGTTTGCACTTGAAAGAGTACATACATCTAGTAGGCATCTCTTGGCAGCTATGTCATGAATAGGTTGAGTAACCTAAGGTGAGAAACTAGTGACTGCTCAATTTCTAGGTCATGAGGGCCAGAGATTTCAAGTCTGGATGAAGTAGGCACCCATTGCTAAATTACCAATGCTGAAGTTGTGGCAGAACAGCCAACTGTTTGATTAGGTTTTTATGATTAATGTACATCACCTTAATGGGCATTGTTTGTTTTAAGGAGTGGGGTGTTGTCATTAGCTTTTGTTAATATATTTAATTAGGGCTTTACTTTTAATGCAAACTGCCTTGATGGGCATTATTTGGTAGAAATACTGGAAATAAAGTGGAAATCAGTTCCACGAAGGCCAGTAGGTTACCATGAGAATCATTATGCTTGACTACTGTCAGAACACGTAAAGGGTCTTTATGACAGGGATTAAGAGCATGCATTTAGGAAGGCCCAGATCCTAGAACTGACAATGCATCTTGGGCTAGGTGTCCTAGGGACAGCAGGACTGAACAGAGGTGTTCCCTGTTCTTGGAAAATGTAATTAAGAAGCACTGTGGGGTTGAAGAGCTTTGTTGAGCTTGTCTGCTATGTAGTTTTGCACTCTGTAAAGGAGTACGTGGTATAGGGGCAGGTGTCCCTAAGAACAGTCCCTCACTGAGATTGCAGGTTAGCCACCCTAAGGCAGGTGGCACTAAACCTGACATATCAGAGGCCGAAGCAGAGCCAATGTAAGCATACGGATGTTAGGCTGTCTGGCCAGGAGGGAGGGGCTCAACAGTGAGCAGGAAGTAAAAGCCCTCTGGCAGAACAGAACAGGGAGGCCCTGGGAGGAGAGAAGGCACCCTGCAGTGTAAGCTACCAGAACTTGGCCAAGCTTTAACTCTAGCTTTACAAGAATCCTGTTCTTGAGGTCTGGCTGGAACCAGATCTAGTGTTTGTGCAGCCTTGCAAGTAGCTGCATGTACTATGGGTTTGAGGCCTCTGAAACTAAAGAGGCCTTAGGTTCTGTTTCACTTTTTATCCTTGTTTGTCTGTATTTTATAAAGGTCTTCTGCTTCAACCTCGCTCACGTTATCACATATTGTGGAAGCTTGGGGATTTTTGTGTGTCTGTGTGTGTCTCTGGGGGGGTCTGTATAAAGGCTAACGAGATTAGCTCTGCCTTAGCTAGGAGAAAATATATAAGCAGTTTATTAAGCACTGGAAAAGCAGGGTTGCTTTTGTGGGGTTTAAAGATTGCTACGCTGAAAGTGATGTGCTGCAACAAAGGAAACCTAGCCTGGAGGAATCAGAACAAACAGCAGACAGTGTTTCGGCAGTGCTGCAAGCCATAAAGAGCCATGAGAGTTGGAATAGTAGAGAATATAAAAAATTAATTGATTAGAGCTTGGAAAACTGAACTCCTGGGGAAAGTAAAACTAGAACTGCCACTTGTGTTGAACCAGCTTGGAAAGCCGGTCCAGACTACACAGTGGAATGGAACCGGAGCAACTAATTGCTGTTCATAAGTTGGCTTTTGAAAATTGCAGAGCAGGGGCTGTGCACATAGATAAGCAGTGAAAATGGAACTGTTGCCAAGGAAGCGGCAACTGAGGCCACTGGAAAACCTGGAGTGGAGTATTGGACTCCATCATATACTGGTGGGAAGCTAGTGCAGGTACCCTTAAGGCTGAGGGAAGACAAGCACCACAATGGGAGTTTGGGAGCATGGAGAAACACAACTGACTCCAGAGACCCCACAGCAACAGGAATTAAAGGGGCTTATGGACCAGATTTGCCTGCTGACAGCCCAGACCCAGTTCTATCAGGCTCAAGTGGAAGCTGCAAGCCTGGAAGTCAAGCAGATGCAGCAGGCACTAGCAGCCTCAGTACCCCTGTGGAAATATACAGAGTTGCAAGGGCAATTGACTAGAATTAGTTGGAGACATAATGAGACCCTATCATTTTGTCCAGCATGACTACTTCCCTTTGATGCTCCTGCACACTTCCATACTCTGTGCTGGTATCTTGAGTATGGAAGTGTGCAGGAGCATCAGAGGGTAGTAGTAGTGTTGGATAATATGATAGGGGTCCTGCAAGACCCCTGGCACAGAGCTCCACTGACCCAAGTGGAAGTATCCAGGGATGAGGCTTCAAAAGAGCTGGAACCAGTGGTAACATGGCCTAAGAAGGCCTCTCAAAGGAAAGTCATCCAAGAGGAACAGACTTGTATGTTGGAGGACCGACTGAAGGAAGTCTTCATGACCCTGGAAGAGAAGCAACTGTCAATGAAGGAGCTCAAAGCCTGTGAGGCTCTGATCCAGACAACCACGAGGGAGACTACCTTACTGTTTCCGGCAGATATTTGCAAGGCAGCGACATGGTCAATGCTGCATACCTTTGCCAAGCAGTACAGGGTGAACTTTGCAGCGTGCTCGGAAGCCAGTTTTGGAGCTTTGGTCCTCAGGGCGGCGGTGCTAGGATCCCACCCACTCTAGTGATTGCTTTTGAACATTCCACAGGTTCTGAAATAGTGGGAAGTTATATAATAGAAGGAGAAATAAGGTCTTACCTGATAATTTTCTTTCCAATATTCCTTTCCACTATTCCAGAGGCCCGCCTGAGGTTTCCGAGATGTGTAGTCGGTGCAAAGTAATGGGTCAAATAACAACTGTCACATTGCATAGTGCTTCCCACATATCTCTTGTTCTCTACAAGTTGTTCAAAGATGAGAGAGGTCCACGTTTGCTTGCCTGGTTAGAGATAGACTAGCAAGTTGTTTAAGATTGTTGTGTTCATTCTGAGTTTCTCCTTACTGCTTGCCTATGCAAATACTGAGGATCTGGATTGGATGCCAAGAGGGATATGTCTCAGCTCAGTTTTCAGTTCTCTATCTCCACCTACTGGTTGATGGGCACAACTATCCCACAGGTTCTGGAATAGTGGGAAGGACTAATTGAAAGAAAATTATTAGGCAAGATCTAATTTCTCCCTGATAGCAACACACAGACCAGAGAGACCCGAACTCTTGCTAGCCCTTGCCGAGTATAGTGTCTGCTGCATGGTAGCCGTTGGCCTGTTCTTTACTGCAGAATGTGGATTGAAGATGCTGGAGGTGCGCTAGTTTACAGGGTGACTGAGGGTGAGAGAACATATTTTTTATGCTGGCTATTTCACAGCTTTCCTTCAGTTCTTCAGTTGGGAAGGCGTACTCTGATGAATCGTTAGTCAGCTCTCTCCCATTCCTGTGTATGTAATAGGTTAACAGGAAGTCAAGGATAAATAGCCCACAGCAGCCAGCATATTTTTAAAGGCCAGCCACCACGGGCTATATTATACTTGGATTTTCAGCGCCCTGCTGTGCCCAGATACTGGTGCTGAAAATCCCCGTAGAAACAGGCGCTGGTATTTATCCAGGCGCTGGCAATATTCCATCCAGTACCCAGATAAAGAGCTCCGCCGGTCAAATTCCTGGGTGACACCCACCATTGCATACTCTATCTTGCGACCAGCGTTCAAGAAAGATGAAGGTTGTATTTCTGTGACACCAGAAACCAGTGGCTGAGGTTCCTGCAATTGCCGCATATAAGCCCTTGCTCATGGTACCACTTCCATCGGAGCCATCATTGGTCCCAGAACCTGGACATACCTGCCATGACTGAGGAGAAGACAACTCTGTTAAACTAGCTATGACCTCCTGCACTCCTCTCCATGCTGTGTCAAATAGAACACCCAGATACTCCAGCGTCAGCGATGGAGTTAGTCTGTTCTTCTCGAAACTGATCACCCAACCCAATGACTGCAGAAGACAGACAACTTTGTCCGTTGCCACCATGCTGTCCAAACAGGATGATGCATGAATGAGCCAGTCGTCAAGATACAGATGAACTGATTCCTTTCCACCGGCAAGGTAGTTTTCTTAGTCACTGCCATAACCAAGGAGTCCACCCTGGGATGCTGCAATTTATCTTTCTCCTCCAGACAAGCAGAGGCAAAAAATTAAATATGTTTATTGTCATGAAAAATTAGAACAATGAACAGAAAAGGTGCAATCAGCAAAACAATAACAGGTAACTGAAATATGGATCAATTATAACATCATCTAAACATTTGTTTACTATCTAAATAGTGGTAACCTGGTCAAAATAGCCCCAACAAAATAGCTCCCAACATAATAGCCCCTGACATAACAGCCATTGTCAAAATGGCCTGCCCACAATATAGCCCTTCACAAATTAGCCCCCCGACAAAAGGGCCCGATCAGGCTGCCTAGAATATGACACTGCATTTTTTTTCCTAATAATCTTACCTTGTCAAACAGGATAAGGTTGGTAAGACTATGAAAATAAATAAATAAATAAATAAATGATGACAATATTGTTTTTTTTTGGCAGCTTTTCAGAACCTCACTGCGGCTTTCCAGAAGCGTCCAGTACATTTTACCTAAGATTCCAAAACAGTTCTTTAGAACCTCATCACAGATCTTGGAAGCATTTGGTACAATCAGATTTAAAATTTTAAGGAATATTTATCTTGACCCCTGAGACAGGTGCTGTTGATCACCGAAGCACAGCCCGCAGAACAGATCATGAATACCAGTTAGTAGCTATAGAATTTTGGTTATTTATATAAGCTTTACACAATGCAATGCTGGTAGGAGCCTTTATCAGTGAAGATTTCACTTGTAGTTTATCATCCTTTTTTGTGATGTGTTATTTTTTTTTCTAGGGGGCTATTTTGTTAAGGGGGCTATTTTGTGGGAGGCACCATTTTGTCAAGGGCTATTTTGTTAGGGGCTGATTTGTCAAGGGCTATTTTGTTCCAAGGCTCTTTTGTCAGGGCTATTATGTCGGGGTGCCTTAAATAGTACCTGGGGAATTCAGGACATATACAGTGGGGGAAATAAGTATTTGATCCCTTGCTGATTTTGTAAGTTTGCCCACTGACAAAGACATGAGCAGCCCATAATTGAAGGGTAGGTTATTGGTAACAGTGAGAGATAGCACATCACAAATTAAATCCGGAAAATCACATTGTGGAAAGTATATGAATTTATTTGCATTCTGCAGAGGGAAATAAGTATTTGATCCCCCACCAACCAGTAAGAGATCTGGCCCCTACAGACCAGGTAGATGCTCCAAATCAACTCGTTACCTGCATGACAGACAGCTGTCGGCAATGGTCACCTGTATGAAAGACACCTGTCCACAGACTCAGTGAATCAGTCAGACTCTAACCTCTACAAAATGGCCAAGAGCAAGGAGCTGTCTAAGGATGTCAGGGACAAGATCATACACCTGCACAAGGCTGGAATGGGCTACAAAACCATCAGTAAGACGCTGGGCGAGAAGGAGACAACTGTTGGTGCCATAGTAAGAAAATGGAAGAAGTACAAAATGACTGTCAATCGACAAAGATCTGGGGCTCCACGCAAAATCTCACCTCGTGGGGTATCCTTGATCATGAGGAAGGTTAGAAATCAGCCTACAACTACAAGGGGGGAACTTGTCAATGATCTCAAGGCAGCTGGGACCACTGTCACCACGAAAACCATTGGTAACACATTACGACATAACGGATTGCAATCCTGCAGTGCCCGCAAGGTCCCCCTGCTCCGGAAGGCACATGTGACGGCCCGTCTGAAGTTTGCCAGTGAACACCTGGATGATGCCGAGAGTGATTGGGAGAAGGTGCTGTGGTCAGATGAGACAAAAATTGAGCTCTTTGGCATGAACTCAACTCGCCGTGTTTGGAGGAAGAGAAATGCTGCCTATGACCCAAAGAACACCGTCCCCACTGTCAAGCATGGAGGTGGAAATGTTATGTTTTGGGGGTGTTTCTCTGCTAAGGGCACAGGACTACTTCACCGCATCAATGGGAGAATGGATGGGGCCATGTACCGTACAATTCTGAGTGACAACCTCCTTCCCTCCGCCAGGGCCTTAAAAATGGGTCGTGGCTGGGTCTTCCAGCACGACAATGACCCAAAACATACAGCCAAGGCAACAAAGGAGTGGCTCAGGAAGAAGCACATTAGGGTCATGGAGTGGCCTAGCCAGTCACCAGACCTTAATCCCATTGAAAACTTATGGAGGGAGCTGAAGCTGCGAGTTGCCAAGCGACAGCCCAGAACTCTTAATGATTTAGAGATGATCTGCAAAGAGGAGTGGACCAAAATTCCTCCTGACATGTGTGCAAACCTCATCATCAACTACAGAAGACGTCTGACCGCTGTGCTTGCCAACAAGGGTTTTGCCACCAAGTATTAGGTCTTGTTTGCCAGAGGGATTAAATACTTATTTCCCTCTGCAGAATGCAAATAAATTCATATACTTTCCACAATGTGATTTTCCGGATTTAATTTGTGATGTGCTATCTCTCACTGTTACCAATAACCTACCCTTCAATTATGGGCTGCTCATGTCTTTGTCAGTGGGCAAACTTACAAAATCAGCAAGGGATCAAATACTTATTTCCCCCACTGTAGCTGCTCACAGGTTATCAAATGTAACTTCACAGGGCCACAGCAAAGAGATCTTTCTCTCTCTTCTCCCTGGCTAAGTGTGGAGAAAAAGCTTGTACATCCTGGCTAAATTTGAGCTCCTGGACCAATAAGAGCCCAGAACAACAAATTTTAAAAGTAGCTGGCCACATCACTGCAAGTGCAAGTTAACTTCTTCTCTGTATTAAAGAAAGAACAGTCATTTCTCTGTAACAGCTTTAAACATAAACATGCACCACCTGTTGGCCAAACTAGAGAAATACACTACATGAAATATTCTTTTAATTTTATTTATTAGGATTTATTTACCACCTTTTTGAACAAATTCACTCAAGGCGGTGTACAGCAAGAATAAGAAAAAAAATAAGCAATAGACAATTACAGCATTCATATGTTGAAAAATTCATCATTTCACCACAGCATGCTATTAGCTTTGATCATCAGGGCTTTATTTCCCCGCCCTGTTCCAGTGCAAATTTTACAGCACTGTTTGGAACAGTGTGGAGAATTTGGTCATCGGCCCATCACAGCCAGAGGCTGAAGAGTGTGTCCATCCACCTGCTGGACATAGAATATACAGAGTAGCTGGACTGGATGCCAAGAGAGATACGTTTCAACTCAGCTTTCAATTCTCTATCTTCACCTGCTGGTTGATGGACACAACTATCCCACAGGTTCTGGAATAGTGGGAAGCTACATAATGGAAAATACTGTAGTATTGTTTCCTCTTTGAGAATAAAAAAGAAAAATCTAAGACACTGCCCAGTCTACTCGGCCACTGGAAGTCTATTGTGTTCCAAACCAAACAGGACTACATGCCAGCCCCCTTCACGAATGCATCTGGAGTTTACTGCTTGGGAAACCATGTGATCTGATGTTTCTGCTACACTCAGTGCATGGGAAATGATTTCTGGAGTCAGCAGAAAATTGCTGAGCTACACAACCCTCCTGTTAATGGGCCCTCTTTCAATGAGCGTGCCGCAAGGATGGAGGATAGTAACCTTCCTTTTAGACAATGAGCCAGTAATGTTCTTAAATCAGCATTGTTAAACTTATCTGGATTGAATTTGGCAGCTCAACAACAAAACAGTTAAACAGCCAATGTAGTGTTTTGTTTTTTTCTTTTTAATTTTACTTCTGTAAAGCATTTGAAAGTTACACACTGTCAAGTGAAGGATTTGGGTTTAATTCCCACCCCTAGACTTCCTCTCCCTGGGTGAGCCGGGACTAGTAGATGCTGCAGATACAGCACTTACAGCCCCTAGAAATGGGAGAGGGGGAAACATCCCGGGCATCCAGGAGCAGGGATGCCTAGTGGATGGACTCGGAGCCCATGACTGCAGAATTCAGTTTAGAACCCTGACGCATGTCCTCCAATTGAGAACTGTCACTGTGATGATGGCGCTAAGGTGGAGCAGGGTTATTAAATAAGGGGGGAGGGGGAAATCCCTAGTTATGAACAAAGAGTCATTTGCTGGAAAAAGAAAATGGAGCAGGAGGAAATTGCTGGGTCCAAGTAAAGTGGGGAGATGCATCTTTGATTATCCTGAGAACCTCGCAGCTGCTTGCTCTCCCCCACCCATGCTGAAGTAACCTATGAAGAAACAATTTAATAAAAGCAGGGAGCAGGAGCAGAACACAATACTCAGCAGGGTTTAAACAAAAATAAATATCAGGACAAAAATATAGACAGCAGAGCTGAAAATAAGACCAGCAAAGGGAGGAATAAACAAGCGGCTTGTGAGCAGTGTTGCTGCTGATCACCAGATAGGCTCAAGTGAGGGTGATGCTGATGTGAAATCTCGCTGCCCGCTTGTCTCCTCACTGGCCCTGCGGGAAGAGCCCCGCTGCCCGCTTCAGCCTCATCGCCCGTGCAGAAGAGCCTCGCCATCCGATTCAGCCTCCTCCCCAACCCTGCAAGAATAGCCTTGTTGGCAGCTTCAGTCCACCCCCCCCTTCTTTCCCACCTCCAATGTGGTGCTATTACACTACAAAAAATATACTCAATACCTCAAAAATTCTTGCTATACTATTTTTGCTTTCCCCTTCAAATCAAGGTGAACGTGTCTTCAATTAGTTGAGTCAACCAACGGTGAAAATCGGCAAAATTATCTGAAAGCACATTTCCAACTGTGTCACTGGGGCTCACTGAGCCACACACTGCTGGTCCCCTCGGATGCAGCTGTGTCTTATCTCTTTCCCCGGTTATTAGACACACAAAAAGAATTCCAGCACAGAATTCTACTCCATACACAATAAATTAATGTGGATTTTGTGGAACGATTCCCAACTCTGCTTCTCACAGAAAGTCCCTTTTAAGATTCATCACTCCAGTGCTGACTAACCACCGACAGAAGGGAGCTGCCTCCGGTTCTGTGTGGGAGTTGGAAAGTCTCGTAGTATCGCTTGGCATCTCATCACATGCCACAGTCTTACAGTGCCTCCTACCATTATGTAACCAAGGGCACAGGGTGCCACGCGCCTTACATCCAAGCGTTTGATATGACAAAAAGGTATAAGAAAGGATCCCAGTTCTTCCAAGCCCCAAACGTTTTCTATTAGTGAGCTGCAGAATGTGGCTTTAATCAACGGTGTCCAGCTCAGTGCTGCCTCGCTTCAATCCCACCACATCAAAGTGCTGCATACTTTCAACAGTCATCCAGCCATACATCTGTGATTGATCAAAACTGAACACCACAAAAGGATGGCAACTAATATGCTTATTTAACGGTTTTTAAAACATTCTCCATTGACTTGTGAAAAGAATGTTCTGAGGCCTTCCCCCCCCTCCCCAAACAATACCATGACAATGCTAATGTCAGGGCAAGAGGTACTCTGGTCGCTCTAGAAAACGTAGACCTAGGCATACACGAATAGGGCAGCGGACTGAAAACAGAGAGAACCAGTTTCAAATCCTACTTCAGCTCTTTTTTTTTTTTTTAATTGTGAGCCCTCCAGCGACAGAAATATACCTAATGTACCTGAATATATAAGACACCTGCAGGCCTGAAGGCTACTGCAGTGGTGTACGTTCAGGTGCAGTAGGTATTTTTCTGTTCCTGAAGGGCTCACAATTAAAAAATAAATAAATAAATAAAATCACAAACTGCTGAAGTGGGATTTGAATCTGGGTCCCCACTGCTCTAACCACCAGGCTATCCCTCTGCTCTGTATGGACATCTGTGTGGCAGCTGGAACGTCCACCTTATAAAATTACGTCTATGTCCATTGTCTCACCGCTTCCCCCCCTCCCCCCCTTCAGAAGTTAGATGTTTCAGTTTGGAAAATGGATGTTCATGCTCGACGGTTCCAGTACATGGACGTCTATCTCGCATGTATTTTATTAAACAGACTGTATCCTGTTCTAAAATACATGTGAGATGGACGTCTATTTGTGACGTTCTGATGTGGATGTCCGTATATGGAGTTGCAAACAACCAAAAGAAGCACAAGGAGCCTTCAAGATATGGGGTGTCTCAACTGTACTTTATTAATCAGACCCAACACGGTCCATGTTTCGGCTAGAATCGCCTGCATCAAGAGTGTAATGGTGATATCAGTATTCAAGGAAAACAGTCGTCCAGTGGGGATAAACACCTTTTGTCTTTAAAAAGACAAATCTATTGGAAACTTGGGCAAAAGAAACCAAAAACAAGAGACGTGGGAAATAAACAAAACTTGACGTCTTTCGTCCAAGGTTTTTATCCCCCATTAGACGACTGTTTTCCTTGGAAACTGATACCACCGTCAGACCCTTGACACAGGCGTTTCTAGCCGAAACACAGACTGTGTTGGATCTGATTAATAAAATACAGTTGAGACGCCATCTTGAAGGCTCCTTGTGCTTTTTTTGGTTGTTTGCATTCGCTCATGTGCTTTTGGATTCCCTCTCTTCTGTGTTTCATATACTGAGCTGGACATCCTTTCTAAAGATCCCTGCCACATGCATGACGACCAACATGATTACCAATCAATCAGAAACACCTCCGCTTCACTTTGCAGTTCTGTTGCTCAAACTACACAGAATGACCCTTACAAAATAACAGGCAGAATCAAATATAAATGAACTAAAAATCACACTAAGAGTAGTTAGTTAAGACAAAATGCTTAACGATCCAACTTTCAGGTCTGCTAAGAGGCCCTTTCTCAGGCACCTAAACATATATGTTTGCAGATCCAACTTATTATAATTGCAAACCAAGGGAACAGTATGTGATAGCAAAGTGAAAGTTAAAGGGTGACGTATGGTCCCCCAATAATTCAGCTAAACAGTATGAAGACAACAAAGATTAATGAGCCGCATTTTCATTTAACTGTCAGTCTCATCACTTTTCTTGATTTCTTAGTCCATTATTCAAATGAGGTTTTACTGGTTAAACATTTCATCTGTAACATTTCATCTGTAGCCATAATGCCTGTGGGATGCACAGTATCATATCAAGACCAGATTTTACGCACAGGCAACATCAGCATGTGATGAGTGTGTCAAATTCTGTAGGAATCCAAAAACTGGGACTCCCTCCAGCACCCTCCTCCACTGCTCTCTGATTTCCAGAGGAGTTTGGGGGATTTGGCTCATGTCCTTTTCAGTTGCAGCTCAAGGCAAGTTATATTCAGTTGAGATCCAGTCCTCTGCCTATGGAAGCTGTAAACTTAAAACCCAAGCACCTACCGTATTATACCCTCTCCAGATTCTCCGGTAGGCCAATGTGATAGAGTGAAGGCACAAAATGAAAGTATCAAAAATATAAATTGGACCAGATCCTTCAGTTGTTCATATATACTGAAATATTTCTTTATTGCCCCACTTTTGGTTTCACTGACAGAAGGCTGAGGCCATCTCAACTGCAGGGCAACCTCATCTGAGCTAGGGGGAAGACTTTTTGGGACTATGGGTCTAGAACAAGGGTTCAACCCAGTCCTTGGGACAGACCAATCCAGTCTGATTTTCAAGATATCCACAATGAATATGCATGAGATAAATTTGAAAATACTGCTTCCACTGTATGTAGATCTATCTCATGCACATTCACTGTGGGTATCCCAAAAACATGACTAGCTGGGTGTGTCCTGAGGACTGGGCTGAGAACCTCTAGTCTAGAAGACACTTGGGATGGGCTGTTGTTTGCGACAGATTATCATTCTCTAATAATAGTGCACTGAATGTGTAATGGTTCATGTATGTGTGTACTATCGAGTGCACCCTCTTTGCTAACATTCAACTCCAGAAAGGGAAAAAAATGACACTAACATTTTTTGCTGTCCTTCCACAGAAGATACTATGTACAGTAAGAGGAGCAATGCACCTTGGTACCGACAAGAATGACATCAAATCCTCATGGCGTCTCGTGGTCAGGTCAGACACTGGCTGGTCCTGGGGGCCCTGTCCAGCAGCCAGTGTTGAGACAGGTGAAGACCCACTTGATGCAGTACTGCTCCCTGTGTCCATAGGTCTCGAAGCAGCCATGCCTGGGACCGATGCTTCCGATGCTGATGCAATCTTCGACACTGATGTCGACGACGCCAACCCCGATGTCGATGCAAGTGTTGAGGACTTGGACCTGGCTCCAAAACCTTTTCCTGTTGAGCCTCTCTGGACACCTGTGTACTCTTGTGCAGGGCTATGGTTGGGCCCTAACTACTAATATTGGGCAGACTGGATGGACCGTACAGGTCTTTATCTGCCGTCATTTACTATGTTACTAATCATTTGTATAGCACTACTAGATATACACTTTAAATGCAGGGACTTTCTCTGTCCATAGAGGGCTCACAATCTATGTTTTTGTACCTGGGTTAATGGACTTGCCCAAAGTCATAAGGAGCTGCAGTGGGAATTGAACCCAGTTCCCCGGGTTCTCCGGGCACTGCACTAACCACTAGGTTACTCCTCCACTCCACCCTAAGCACTGAAGACACCAAGAATGGGTGTCTGCGCTAGAGGTGGTCCAACTGCACTGGATACAGCGCTTAAAGACACTGGGAACTTTAGATGACACGGCTGAAAAAACTTCCGCAGCGAAATCAAACAGCTCGATGGTGCCAGAAAAAGGAGCAAGGCACCAAGAAAAAAGGCATACCCTATCGACCCAACTTAAATGCCTAAACCTTGCAATACAACGAAACCAAAGCTCGTAATCGACTCTGCATAAATCTTCTCTTCACGACTCCCCATTATGTTTTTACCACATGAATCTTATTAGACCACAATAACTCTTTGTATTTGTTTCTCTACTGGAGTTGGCGAAAGCCTCTACGGCACAATGTAAGCCACATTGAGCCTACAAATAGGTGGGAAAATGTGGGATACAAATATAACAAATAAATAAATTTAAAAAATAGAAAAAACCCGACCGGAAGAAAACGTGGCCTACTGACTGAAAAATAAAGGAAACTTAAAAAAAGCAAAATTACTAAAAAATAGTAAGGGAAGAGGGACTCGAAAATGGGTAGAAGAAAAAAAAATCTTCCCGAAAACAGCTGAAAGCCACTAAAAAAGCTTTTGACCAGGTATGTGGAGACACTAGAAAATACACTGCCTCTCTTCACCACGGTAAAAAAAAAAAAGAACTGCGGGGAGACGCACCTTTGCGGCTGGCGGGAAGGCAATAGCGCATGCGTGGTGAAGCGTGTCTCGTCCTCCACAAAGCTCTGTTTTGAGCTTCTTAGAATCTCCGGACTGTGCAATGCAGCACCATGTTACCCACTTGTGAGAATAAATAGGCCTGCTTGTCCTCGTAGAAATCCATTTTACAAGTATCATTCAATACGGCAATATATACGTCTATGTTCCAGCAGATACAAGTGTTGATCAGCCATTTTAATAACATATACATCTGTGTTTTCTGAGGGGAAGGGGGTGCAAAAAACACCAGGGGATTGGGGGGTGACCACCCCTAATACATCCAGTGGAGCACTGCACAAAATGAGAAACTTTCCCTAACCTAGACATCCCCATGAGCAGGTGCAAATCCTGATGTTGACATCAGCAGACATAAATGTGTATTCCCTTTCTGAAATGGGGAATGCATGCGTAACTTTTTGTCCAACTCAAACCACACCCCTCTGCCATATGCATGTACTTGAGTTTTAGACGTATACACCCAGGCTTTCTAAAATGGGGATTTAGATGATTTGTATGCAATAGACCTGTCTAAATGCTGGTTTATGCATGTCCAAAGTGAGAACAGGACCTTGATGTGACTCTTTTAGTTCCTAATAAGCTGGCAGCTCTGCAGCAGAGAAGCAGCGTGCCCTGATGAGGGGCTGATCCACAGCTGCTCCTCTTTAAGAAGTAGTCAGGCCATGCAGCCCCATCTGCTGTAGGATACTAGGAGATTTAACTGCTGCATTTTTCAGGCCAGAGAAAAATCTGCCGGAAATCAAACCAAAGAAAAATGCATAGAATTGTTATTGGAAAATTGCCTAAAAAAAAAAAATCCCAAGCACTAATCCGCCATGATGTAAACAGCAGTCGCCAGCTACATTCTGATCAAGTTTATAAATCTGCTTTCTAGTCTTAACATCCTATTTATTGCATTTCTCTGTTTTATTTCTGGTTAAACAAATCACTCAGTTAATGTCTAAAATTCTTTGCAGTAGGGATGTTTCCAGAGTGGAAGAAGACACGAACACAGAACGAGATGTCTCTTAATCAGATACAACATGTGGGCGTCATGGCGGGAATCTTTTGATATGGACCAGGGGTTCTCAACCCAGTCCATGGGACACACCCAGCCAGTCTGATTTTCAGGATATCCACAATGAATATGCATGAGAGAGATCTGCATACAATGGAGACAGGGCATGCAAATTTATCTCATGCATATTCATTATGGATATCCTGAGAGTCTGGCTGGCTGGATGTGTCCTGAGGTCTGGGTTGAGAACCTCTGCTGTGGACTGAAGAAAGACCACCCAATTTATGGCGATAACTTTATGCTAGGTAGATATTATCCCCTGGATTCTATATATGGCGCCCAAGACTGGGTGCACTTTCGAGATATGCACTACCGAATCCCTTAAAAACAACACACGATCTGACAGTCTTCCGGAGATCTCTGAAAACTAAATTATTCAACGAGACCTACAATAAGAAACCTTCATAAAGACCCTCTATCACATCTGTATCAAAACTAATCAACATTGAACTCCTAATTTGACTACTTTAATCATATTGTTATTTAACACCATACTCTACCTTATATTTTGCATATCTGAGATGTATTAATTATTTCTTTGTTTCTAATTTTCTTAATATCTAATGTACCTTAATTGTATTAATACTTTGCTCTTCTCACACCGTTAATGACGATTGTCATTGCGGCATAATGTAAGCCACATTGAGCCTGCATAGAAGTGGGAAAATGTGGGACACAAATGCAGCAAATAAATAAAACTTAATTGGCTAACGAGCCATTAACAAGCAATAACTGGATGTTAACCAATTACTGACATTAATAGGCACCAATTAGGATTTACACATGCATCCAATTAGGATTTACACATGCATCTCGCTGCAAGCTATTCTATAACACTGGGTACATCCTATTGCATGCAACCTAAAAGGGGGTATGGACATGGGAGGGGCATGGGTAGGTCAGGGCATTACAATAAGTTGCACGCTGGGCCCAGAAGGCTTAAGTCTAGCGCTCAGAGCTGAGCGTGGAAACCAACATCAAGAGGTATTCAATAATGGGTACATGCACTTTAGAGAATAACGCTTGGTGCCAATCTTTTCCGGCACCATTTTTGAGTGCTATTTATAGAATTCTCTTCTGTTCCCTGCCACTGGGAAGAACCTTGCTGCACATTTCACCCTGGGGTTACATAAATACATAATGTATCAGATGCGCTGGTGGCGCCTCATACAAGCCAGAAGCACCAGGCAAGTAATAGAGGGGATCTTTTACAAAGGCACGCTAGCATTTGTAACGTGTGCTAAACGCTAGAGACACCCGCATATTCTTAAGGGCGTCTGTAGCAGCTCTGTCACCGATTTCTACCAATGCATCTGATACATTATCTCTGCTAATCCTCAGAAACGGGAGGGAGGGACAACGCAATGAAGGAATTCCAACTTTGGTAGGACTGAGGAGGCATTTTGATTTGCTGAGTACATTTGGCTTGGATACGTGCATGCAGCATACATGGTTGTACCAAATTAAAAAGTTCATATTATAGAAAATCCCTGTTTTTGCTTTAATTTCAGTCTACATCTTCTGGTCAATGTTATGACGAACTAGATGTTTGGAAGTTTTTTTTTTGTTTCTAACATTTTATCACAATGCCTGAAACCATTAATGTAGAAAATGCACAGTGCATATTTGCAAAATAAAATAATGACTATGAAACATATGTAAAGAGGGTTATAATTCTCTGAGTGGCTGCAGCAACAAAGGGTTGGAGTTTGGCCCAGCTCAAGATTAGCTTCCAGCTATCATAGACACAAACCAGGATCTTAAATAAGTCTTCTGTCTAGGTAATCTATGAACTGTTTGAAGGAAAGTTACTACAGTCGTCACTTTAACAGAAAAATGATAAAATCCTCATTCCATCGATTCAAATCTTTATTTTTTATCACTAGGATTTTCCAATGCTTTTCCATAAACAGGAGGCTGACACATTACAGTCCACAGTACACCTTATAGCCATTAATGAGGTCCCCAACTATGCCAACCAGCAGGGAGAATCAACATCACCGGGCCCTTACTTTTATGTAACGAGAAATCAGAAGACAATGAAGCCCTTCTATGAGTTGCTAATGCTTACCTCTAAGTAATTCTGAACCCCAAGACATGGCTGGTCAGCACGTGTCTCCATAACACCACTGAAAACCAAGAGAGGAAAACAATGACATTCCAGGTTTATTGTAGAAGGTGGCAAGTCATTAAGGAGATGCAGCATAAGGCTCAGGTCAGGGCTTCCCAGTTGTGTCCTGGGGAATTCCATAGCCAGATGGGTTTGCAGGATATCCACAATAAAAAACACCAACTGTACACAGGCACACTGAAATGAAATTGAGAAGCTGCATTGAAATATTACCAGTGAGGGTCTCCACACTAATTTTTATTGCGGTGGTATTGTTCATAATGTAGATGTGCATATATCAGGAGTGGGCAATCATGGTCCTAGTCGGATTTTAAGATTTCCACAATCGCATGCACTGCTTCCGTTGTATGCAAATAGGAAATCTTGAAAACCCAACTGAGCTGTGGCTGTCCACTCCTAGTATATATGGTGTGCAACTTAACAAGAAAGCTTCAATTGCCCTGACGCAGACAGTTTCACATCAAAAACATGACAGGCTGAATGAAAAATTGTTGAAAGAAGTCTGGACATATATGTACCTGTAAACCACCTTTTTATGCTTACTTTCAATAAAAGTTGGGTTGAGCCAACTGGCTTTCCTGCTGCTCTTTTGCTTGTATCCGTTACTGTAGATGGACATTGCCTCTCTCCTATTTCACTTATGCAGAGTCACTAGGACACTTCCGGGAAGTATGACTTAGCCACTAAACGTTACGCAACACCAAAAGAGAAATGTCCTACAGACTTGCAAGGGCAGCTAACACTGGCCCTTGAGGACCACAAATGAATTCAGTTGTTGGGATAACTGACATATGCAAATTAGCAAATTTTAATTTAAATTAGACCCACTGAACTCACGGATTCTGTGCATCTCAAACCTCAAAGTAATTTCTAGTCTAGAGGGTCCTCAGGGCAGACTACTGTAAAAATCACAACACAAGGACAATCAAAATGCTGCAGCCAACATTTTCATTGATATAAGCATCAAACATTCGGTCTCCCTTCACCATAACTGAGCTGGGAGCCAAAGGTTTATGAATGCTGACTTCAGTAGGGTTTCAACAGCATACACTTGTCAAGATTTACCTGGAGGTGAGGGAAGACTTCTGTTTATGTCTAAGCTTTTCTGGTTAAGAAATTTGTGAAAGAAAGGGCGGGATTTGATCCCAAAATGTGGTTCTTGCAGCATGTAGATAGCAAAATTCATTTCACTTCTGCAATCTTATCTAAAGTCTTTTCACATTCAAATAAAACAGATCCAAGAAGCACAAGTTGTACACCAAAAGTTTCTCTAAGCTTCTAGGAAGGATTTGCTAAAGCAACATCCTCATATCCTCTGGGCCTGAGATGAGAATCAGAGTTGAAACACCTATGGGGTGTCTATGTTCCATTTTTCATTCTACCCCGTCTGATCTCTCTGTTTCCTTCTTCCCACTCAGCTCTCATCAGGGAGCCATCATGCTAACTGCTCTCCTTATTTCGTTGCATTCAGTTTTTGTGAAGTGAACATGCTTAGCAATTCTGCTCGTTTCTTTCCCACCCAGTGTACAGGAATCAATACAATGAGTCCTCAATGCATTCAAATTAGAAAGACACCAAGTGTTGCTTCTACACTTTCCCTATTTTCTCCCACAGCTCTTTCCATTTACCCCAAAAGCAGAGTATGACTGGTCAACTGCAGCCAAGAAAGCAAACTATAGTTATTGTTAATGTTGCTTTTCCTCCAGCCACTAGTCCAGTAGGGTCTGTGCTCTGACCCTCAAAAGCAGCAAATGATTAGTTTGGTTACCTTGACAACCAGACCCAAATTGGCCTTGTTCTTAGGCTATACATAGGGAAATGCATCTAATGATTATTCATTGTGAACATCCCGAAAATGAGACCATGTAGAGAGTACCTGCATCAGATGTCACTTCGGGGGCATTTTTCTAACTCTTTGTTTTGGGATAAACTCCATGGGTACTTGTCCCAATTTTCAAAGTAAAGGTACACATGTGCTCTTTCACTTTGGAAATGTACTTCTGCGGGTATATTTTTCATAAAACATAACATGCATAGATTTGAAAATGCAATCTATGTGCATGTTCCTTTCTGGACCTAAAACCATCCCTGGAAACACTGATTTCTGTAGGGACTAACTACTTTTGGCAACTTCAAGGGAGGCCAATTCTCAGACAGTGAACTTACAATCAAGTAGGATAGAAAGAATAATTTAAGATTTTTGAATTTTCCCAAATCCCCCTTGCTCTCTCCTGTGGATTAGGGTTCTCAACTGAATTCAGATTCACCAGACTGGGTTGATCCAGTCTTGGGCTTACCCTAATTCATGTAGGGACTTGTAACCTTGCTTTTCTTAGGGAATCTAATGGGGAAATCAGAATCATAAGTTCCTGCATGTAATGGGGTAAGCCAAAGACTGGATCGATCATGTCGAGCGAATCTGGATCTAGTTGGAAACCCTACTGTGGATATGCTGCAAAGGTATTTATCAGCTCTCACAGCCAAAATTTCTCTTAAATCTCCCTCCAATTTTCCAAGCTGCATATTTGACTGAATCTGAAGTGGGGAGTTTGGGTGCAAAAGAACTGCCACATTATACAGTTCCAGGAGGGTCACACTCTGGCCCGTCCTGGTTTCAAACTCACATCCCAAAGCAGCGTGGTACTTTGTAATCCCTGATTCTACCCACTGAAATCAAAGCTCCAGATCCCATAATGCATTGGGATGAGGTTGACACAAATTCAGGAACAGTCTAAAATCTCCTTCCTTGGAAGTTCTGGTACAGTGGGTCAGCAACCAGGTGAACAAGGAGATTCCTTGAATTTCACTGATTTTTTGAAGTCTTTGACAGAACCATTGACAGGGAGAACTACCCTTCTCGCCACTTCTGCTTTCAAAGTGGACCGAAATGCTGTTCTAAGACCATATGTTAGACACATGGCTGAGCAGTTTTTGGGACTGCATATTTGAGATTTCCCAATAAGTCTAGATTGACCTCAAGCCAGACGCAGGGCCTTCTTCGCTTTAAATTCTGGGTTCTTGTGCCGGGGGCTTCATTTATTTTGAAATTCCCCTGTAGGTGGTTTATAATGCTAGGTGGGGAATCATTCATGATTCTGTGACCCTAAAGGGCCAGTGGAATTTTTGTTAGTGAGAGAGTTAACAGTAGTCGTTTGTTAAATCCCATGAGTGTCCTTAACCAGATGACGTAGTACTTCTCTGGCTCCTTCTCATAGTTATTTTCTTTGTAATATTTTTTTCTCTCCAGGGCTCTCTAAATATCGTGGGTGAAAGATTGATTGTGATTTTTTCTTTGATTTATTGTATTTATCATTCAAAGTTTTTCTTTTGGATGTTAATTTTAAAATTGCTGTAAATCAAGGGTAAGCAACCTCAGTCGAGGGCCACAACCCAGTAGGGTTTTCAGGATTTCGCCAATGGATATGCATGAGATCTACTGCCTCCATTGTATGCGAATAGATCTCATGCATAATATCATATTCAGGAGGATGCCCATGCCCTAGCCCATGAATCTGACACCAACATCCCTTTCCCAGGAAGAGCAGGGGTTCCTAAAACACCAAGTCACCAGTAGACAAGGAATTCTCAGACTGGAGGGGAGGGAAGCAGAAGGAAGTCACAGATGCCCAGGAGACATTGCAGGGATAGGGTTAGTGAAGGGAGAAGCCTTGAAGAAGATGAGCCCCCCTGGATCTGCAGACAGTATATAATAGCTCCAAGGGGGTGGAATTTCTAACAGTACCTGAAAGGCTGGAGGAAATGACTCCAATGGAAATGGAGGGACCTGAAATACAAGGGGAGGATCAAATGTCAGAAGCAGAGTTTATGGACTGCTCCAACGCAGCCAATGGAGTAGAACCCCAAAGTACAGAAATGTAGCAGGTATTTAGGAATTCCCTTTTCCTACTCACAACTTACAACTTTCTGGTTAACAGCTATGGGGCAGTTGGTAGTGCATGTTATGTAAGAAAACCACCCTGAGGGGAGGAGCTGTCAGGGGTCCCTAGAACTTATAAAGCTGGGAGAGTCCAAACAAGAGAAGAGACTAAGAAAGTACTGGATTTTTCCAAACCTGATTTGCATAGACTTATGGACAATTAATATCCCTGGATTATAAGTTGCTACGGAAGGAATCCAGGGTTTGGAGCTTATCTTGTGGACTTCACAAACTAATCAAAGTATACAGAGTCTTGCTGATGATTAGATGATAAACTTGTTTGTTCACCCTGAGTGGGACAGTGGCCCAGAATTGGGACCTTGGGAGCAATCAGCAGTATATAATAGATACACTAACTCCTCTTGGGCTATCCAGAATTGCAGACCCATCCTGAAGGAGAACTTCCTTTTCTTGGTGGAGAACTGGAACCTTACCAATGCATAAACCTGAATTGCTAGCCAAAGACCCCTACAATATTTGTTGGGGAAATCCTGAAAACCTGACTGGGCTGTGGCCCTCACTGACCAAGGTTGACTACCCTGCTATAAATAAAAAGTTTTAAACAAAAAAAAACCTGTCCCCTTCCCACCAGCAGTACTTGTAAACCACATCATTAAGGGGTCCTTTCACTATGCTGCGGTAAAAACAGGCCTCAGCATGTCATAACAACTCTGATTTTCTATTTATGTTTATTTTCCAACTTCATATACTGCTTTTACTAAGTAAAAAAAATCAAAGCAGTTAACAATAAAGTCTAAAAACATAAAATCTTCAAGAAAAGAATGCCAATTTTGATAGTAAAGAACACAACCATACATCTAGGGCACAAAAGAATATGAATCTGGAGAAAAGGGAGTGAAGGAATAGACAGAAAAAGGGGGGAAAAAAGGGGGGTATTCCAAGTGCAATACCAACAGGAGCTAGCTAACTAAGAGTAGGGTGAAAAGTCATCTGGAAGTACTACTACTACTAATTATTTCTGTAGCGCTACTAGACATACGCAGCGCTGTACACTGGACATGAAGAGACAGTCCCTGCTCGACAGAGCTTACAGTCTAATTAGGACAAACAGGACAAATAAGGGATAAGGACAAAGAGTAGCAAGATTCCGGAATCCCAAAGAGTAGCAAGATTTTGTGCGGAATCCCAAAGACTATTATTACCACTACTACTTATTTCTATAGTGCTTCTAGATGGACGCAGCGTAGTACACTGGACATAAAGAGATAGTCCCTGTTCGACAGAGCTTTCAATCTAATCAGGACAGACAAACAGGGCAAATAAGGGATAAGGACAAAGAGTAGCAAGATTCCAGAATCCCAAAGACTACTACTACTACTACTTATCATTTCTGCAGCGCCACTAGACATACGCAGCAGCGCTGTACACTGGACACAAAGAGACAGTCCCTGCTTGACAGAGCTTTCAATCTAATCAGTACAGACAAACAGGACAAATAAGAGAAGAGAATTACTAAGGTGGGGATGATAAAATAAGGGTACGGAACAAGTGAGTAAGGGTTAGGAGTTAAAAGCAGCATCAAAAAGGTGGGCTTTTAGACTAGATTTGAAGACGGCCAGAGATGGAGCTTGACGTACCAGCAAATCTCAGCGGTTTACAATAATCCAAACATTAGAAAAGAAAAGGAACTACAAAATTCATAGGAAAGTGGATAGATCAAGCATCCACAGGGATGAGAGGAAAAGTGTGAGGGGGGGGGGGGGGGGGGGGGGGAGGGAAAGTCAGTGCAAAGAAGGAAAAGAAGAGAAGGTGGAAATGGATTAAATAGGGGGATAGGGAAGTGGACAGCAGCAGTCAAAGCCTTGGGAAACAGCCAGGACTTTAATCTAGATTTGACATTTTTAAAATGAAGTTTCTGAACAGACGTCTAGAGGGAGGGGGAGTCCAGTTGGAGGGGGCAGCAAAGAAAAGGCAAGGCGACAAGTAGATTCCACTTGAGTTAGTTTAGGGCCAGGTAAGACTAAGCTGTGATTGTTGTTTATTGAGCGGAGGAGTCGAGCTGGTGAGTATGGGATTGTGAGAGAAGCGAGACAGTGAGGGAGACCAAGCCTGTGGGCCTTGAATGTAAGTATGCGATAATGGATCGGCAACCAATGATACGTTTGTAATAGCGGATGACACATGTTTGTAATGAAAAGTGTGACAAAATGACATCTGAAGAAAGGTCCAGAATGGTCAGGAACATTCAGCATCATCCTGGGATAATTGTTAGAAGATATCAAATCACATGCATTGTGTGTGTAAGTCCTCTTATTGTATAGGTGAGCTAGGCAGCTGCCTAGTATGGTAGGAGAAGGACACATGAATTGATTTGGTGGGACAAGGGCCAGGACCAACCTTAAGGCTGGAGGGCCGGGCAAGTAAGGCATCAGACTTCCACACCATGAAGCAACTTAAAACCAACTGGAACTTTTCTGCACTCACAACTGAGGAAGCACAGATGAAAACCCACAGTTAATTCAAACACCAACTTATATAGATCGGATATCCAGTTCCTCCTGCTCACACTTCTTAAAATTTAAGGCTACTCGGGGTAGAAGTGAATCGATTTTTACCCCTTCAAAAAGTACAAAGACTAGGGAACACTCAAATGATGTTACATGGAAATACTTTTCAAACAAATAGGAAGAAATATTTTTTTCACTCAATGAATAGTTAAGCTCTGGAACTCATTTCTGGAGGATGGGGTAACAGCAGTTAGCATAACTGGGTTTTTAAAAAAAAAGGCTTGGACAAATTCCTGGAGGAAAAGTCCAGGGGAAGCCACTGCTGGCCCTGGGATTGGTAGCATGGAATGTTGCTACTCTTTGGGATTTTGTCAGGCACCTGTGACCAGGACTGGCCACCGCTGGAAGCAGGACACTGGCCCAGATGGACCACTGGTCTGATCCAGTACGGCTATTCCTACGTTCAAGTAGTAGGCTTTCAGTCGTTTCTTAAAATTGACCAAAGAGAGCTTCATCCTGATATCTGTGGGTAAACTGTTCCAGTGGGCGGGGCCTAAGAAATAAAAGGCAGAACTCCAGGTGGACACATAGAGGGCCTGCTTGTGCTTAGGGGAGGGAAGCACAAGGCAATTAGAATCAAGAGAATGCAGAGTGCGGAAGGAAGTGTAAGGGATGCTGTTTCATGCATCCACTGCCATTTCTGTAAAGAAATAGTTTCAGGACTAATCTTCTTTCACCCTCATCCTATGAGCTCTGCCTCATCTCAGAGCTTCCTATCCACATCTCAGAGCTTCCTATCCACTGAAAGAAATCTATTTCCTGTGCATTTATACCTTGAAAATATTTTAAATTTCTCTGTCATATCTCCCCTAGTGTTCCTTCTGCTTTTCACAAACATAAATATGAAAATATTTTACATTTCTATTTGCAGGTCACCTATTCATTCTCCTAGCAGACATGTATTACATGAATGTGAGGTCATTTCCTGACAAATCTGCGAGCTAACACATCTGTGTAGTGATATTTCCCAAATAAACCTACAATTGTCAGGAGAAAAAAAAACCTAAAAAGGCATGGGATCATTATGATTAAACCCCTTAAATTTCAAGTAGTCTGGGTTACTGAATTATGTTTTTTCCATTATATCCTAACATTCACAGATTTACTGCTGGTACTCTAATTCGGTCTGATTTATCCTAACGTCTTATTTCACTGTAAACATTTATCTGCATTCTATAAACAGTTTGTACTTCTAAAACATAACAGAAAATACCTGTTTTAAGAAAGCGGAAGAAAGGTAATGCCTCAAAGAGGATGACTCCTCACACTTTAGTTAGAACAAACCAAAGTACAAATTTAGTTACATTTATGCCAGAAATATCGCCATCAAATGTTATTGTAAGATAGGGAATTGCACTCATACCCACTTATCTTTCTCAGGAAATGCTATTCAGAATGAAGATTTCCGATTTATAATTGGTCTTAATTAATGCAGTCCCTTGAGATGTTTATGTTTTGACACTTGTTAATCCAGTGTAGCTCTGCTGTTAAAAGGCAGAATCTTTGCACTCTTTGTAATCCTGACAATTTCACAAACGGTTGTATGATTTGAACATTACCTTTCAGGAAGCAAAATACCACCACAGATTTTATTTTTAAGAAGAGTCTGTACACAGATAGCCTTCTCATTACACTGGAACTACTAAAGTCCTTTTGGTAAGCAAAGACTTGCATCTTCAAAAAGTGTTCGCCCAACAAAAGTGGCAGCACTATCCAAACAGTATTCCAGAATTCCAAACACTATCAGCAGACCAGGCGTTGGACACCATATAATGCCAAATCAGTAAAAGAAAGAACGGCGTTGCAACTGCTCTCTCTGCGCCTCTCCCTGCCTTTGCCTTAACTGTCCCACACTCACTTGATGTTCTGCACACTTCAGGCCACGTTAAGAACAAGGGTCAGGTATATTGCACCGATTCTTGTGATATTTGGGGCAGAAAGGCAGTAAACAAGTCAAAGCTGCCAAGAAGGCGATTTTAAACCAGTCCTACTACTCAACCACTACATTTTAGTAACAGCCGAGTTTTCAGCGGGTAGAATCAGAAACTACAAGTACTATCACGTATCGGGATGTGCGTTCAAAAGACTTACATTTTACCTGACTGTCGTGCCAAAAGCAATGTAGAAACTTAATTTGTCTTAGGTGATACAGAGAAATCATGAAACACCTACCTATATTTCGTTCCACAATACTGAAAAAATATTAAGTATCGAACTCGGGCAAGGTTCATTTTTTTATTATTATTTTTTTTTTTTAAATAAGGTGGTAGAGAACGAGCAAAGTCACCACGGAACTGCCAAGAGGCAAAGGCAAAACGCACACAGAGTAAGTGGTGGCTACACAAGATTTTTGCAGTATAGTAGACGCACACAACAAAAGACCCTCGCCGCCGGTATCCTAAAGTTCCGCCTTCCTAACCTCCTTGCCCTGAACTCAGCATTGCTATCTACTGGCTCCTTTCCCTCTTTTTCCTTCCAGTCGCGGCCAAATGAAATAATCTTCCTGAGCCCGTTCTATGCTAAAAGGCTACTGTGGCTGAAGGGAAAGTTCATTCAAACGTTTCAGGCACTACAATAGACAGGAGATAGTGCCCTGGCCTGGGTCCTCACTTGGTGGGCGTCGCGGTTTGAGGTTCAGGGGGCGGACCTTGGGATGCCTACTGAGGGAGTGCTGGTAAGTATTGTTTTCATGCAAAGCGTTAAAAAGCCCTAAAGAGATAGTCTTAAAAAAAAAAAAAAAAGAGGTAGTCTTGTATTTGTTTTGCGTTATATGCCTTGTTTGTGACCCCTAGATTTTAGGCGCTAACGAGTAGGGACTGTTCATTATATACTTTCGTACTTCACGTATGCACCATACAAAAATCATGAGTCCTATTGCATTGTGGGATTTGTAGTCTTTTTTTTTTGTTATACTGTGTAATCAGCAGTAAAAGTACTACAGTAGGTTGAGGTGGAGAGGGTGAAGCTGGTCTAAAATTTCCCTCCAGGATTCATATCGCTTAAGGCCACAATCCATCTATTTTTTTTTATGCTGGTTTAAAATTTAATCACTGGTTCTCCTGAACATATTGGTTTTTAACCATTTTCTTAAATGAAATTCCCAAAGTTTCTTATGTTTGTTCATGATTAGGTTGTAAGCCTCATAGAGCAAGGCTTGTCTTTTATGTGCATATTTGCACAGTGCTATGTATTTCAAGTTACTCTACTAACACTATAAAGTAACAGTTGTAGCAATAGGGTGAAATACCCCAGTGCCAAAGACCAACAGAAAAAGAAAATATTTGCCCAGGTTATGAAAAGCGAGTGCTATTAAATTTACAGCATTTAGCCAATATATAAGGGGGTGGGGGGAGAAATACCTCCTATTACTCAAGGCCAGCTCTGCTGCTAGGTGGACTAGGCATCCGCCTAGCATCCACCTAGGGTAGTAGCAGCATTTAGGGGCTGTGGTGTGGCAGAAGAGCATCCTTTCACCTCCCCTTCTTTACTTTGGTCCTGAAGCAAATGTTACCCCTTTTTTCCTTTCCACTGCTGCCCCCATCGCCCTACCAATTGGTACTCAGTGGCAACGCAGGTCTCGCTCACTGCTGAGTCCTTTCCTTCCCCCCTAACATGAAATACATAAAGGGGAGGGTGAGATGTGGCAGCGCTGGGCCACTACTGGAAAACCCTGTGCCGGAGTTCAGTGTCTCCTGTTCCTTTCCTACCTCCATCAGGTCCCAGCGTCATTTCTTATGCCCTCCCCCGGGTCCAGCATCCCACATCCATTTCCCTCCTCTAGGCCCGTGTCTAACATCTACCCCCACCTTGCCGCTCTTGCCCTAGCTCTTCCTGAGTTGCTCCAAAGACACAGGTAGGAAGGTGAAGGGAGGATGCTGGCTGTCTTGAGTGGGAGGAAGGGGGATTTGCTGGATTAATGGAGGGGGAGGGTAGGAATGGTTTTGAGCTGCCCCTGGGGGCAGGGGTGCATGCCTAAAGGTTCTTCTAGGGCACCCGATACTCTTCGGCCAGCCCTGTTACTATTATTAGAAATGTACAGTGCTGGATACCTACTGGATGGCAATAGAATTACGAACATGAGTGTTGCCATACTGGGACAGACTGAAGGTCCATCATACCCATCATCCTGTTTCCAACAGTGGACAATTCAGGTCCCAAGTACCTGGTAAGATCCCAGAACAGTAAAATAGATTTTATGCTGCTTATCTTAAAAATAAGCAGCAGGTTTTTCCCTAGTCCAACTTAATAATGGCGTATGGACTTTTCTTTTAGGAAGGTATCCAAACCTTTTTAAAACTCTGCTAAGATAACTGCTTTTACCACATTCTCTGGCAATGAATTCCAGAGTTGAATTATAAGTGAGTGAAGAAACATTTTCTCCACTTTGTTTTAAATTTACTACTTAATTGCTTTATTGCGTGCCCCCTAGTCCAGGTATTTTTGGAAAGAGTAAATAAGCATTCACTTCTACCTGTTCCATTCCACTCATTATTTTATAGACCTCTACCATATCTTCCCTCACCTGTCTCTTCTCCAAGCTGGAGAGCCCTAGCCGCTTTAGCCTTTCCTCATAGGGAAGTCGTCTTAACCCCTTTATCATTTTCTTTGCCCTTCTCTGTACTTTTTCTAATTCCACTATTATAATGTGTAAGGATAGGCGCTGAAGGCTTGTGGATGCTTCTTGAGCACGACTTGCTGCTTTTTTTTCTTCTCTTGTAGCCTGTGGCTGGCAATTTGTGGATGCTCCCTGAGCCTGACCAGGCTAGATTTCTGCAGTTCCAGACGTGGGCAGGCAGTTTGGGGATGATCCCTGAACCTGACAGATCGGGCTTCTACTATTCTAGACGGAGACAGGCAATTTGGGGATGCTCCCTGAGTCTGACAGTCTGGATTTCTGCTGTTCTAGACGGGGGTTGGCAGCTTTGCCTTTGCTGATCTCATTCCCTCTTTGCATCCCGGCAGCTGGAGGTAGCAAGTGAATTGTTGCCACTATCCGCGCTCCGTGCACGGGTTCTGCTCCTTCTGGTAACCCCGAGTGAGCCGTGCGTGGAGGCTAGGGTGGCACCTGGTGCCCTGGCATTTATTCATCCTTGTGCAGGCGCAGGCGATGAGCTGCTGCAATTAACACTGGCTAAGGACGGGCAGATCTGTAATCATGACCGTGGATTTCGAAGAATGCATCAAGGATTCGCCCCGATTCCGGTAAGAAGGCGGCGGGTAGTCTTGATGGCCGTCGGGGGCTAGTGAAGGAGGTGGGTGGGTGACAGGGTGCAAGCAAGCCTTTCCAGTCTAGCCGTGCGGAAAACGCGTGCATTTTGGATAATTGAATGCCATTTACACGCCCATGATCTGTTCTCTAGTATAGTCGGCTGTTGCACTCAAGTATGTAGGAAAAATATGTTTATAGGGTAGCTTCCTAACAAAAGGTTGATGAGTCCTACAGAGAACGAGGCTGGAGCGGGGAAATGTAACTCTTATTTGTCAATCGCGTTATCAAGTTGGGGATAGGAAAAAAGATCCATCCAAGCGGGGGCTGTTTCACGCCTAACGCTGCGGAATATAGGGAGGCGATTAGCGTAATGGGGATGAACCCCAGTCGAGAGCTGAATGAATGAAAGAGAGCGAGCGCCGGTGGGGGAAGGGGTGCACCGGGGACCCCCGCCCGCCCTCTTGGATGAGCCTGTGCCTTGAATTAGTTGCGTTTCGCAGCAAATCTTTCTGTGCTGGGGATGAAAGCGGACGTGCAGCTGAGCGATTAGCGCAAAGGGGAGATGCGATAAATCCTCCGCTAGCGCTGTTCGGTTTATAGCCTGTATCTATTCCGCGCTAATCGTTAGCGTTACGATTAAAGCAGGCGTTGGAATGCAAAAGTACAAAAGGGTAGCCCGCTGGAAAATGCTAAAATCGTGGCACTCGTATTTCCATACCTATCTATATAATATCTGTGATATTTTTTGTAAAGGCATTATTACATCAGTTTTGCATGACGTAAGGGGACGTTCATTTTTTTTTCCAAAGAGATCTTCAGAAATTAAAAAACCGGGCTTCTAAGTGATGGTCTCTAATCGGAGCACAGCTTCTGATTTTAGCAAATAGCACAATAGATGGGAGCCAGCGCTGGGCTTTGTTAGAGAGGGAGGGTGCAGTGAAGTCACGGACTTGACTGGCTTACTGAAGGGAAGAGCAAGCAGAATTCAAAACTATAAATAAACTCAGTCCAGGCTTGCAGCCAAAACAAGACAATTTCTCCATTTCTCCGACCACTGCAAAATACTCGGGATCTCGGGGGATGAGAGAGCCCTGATTCTAGAGCGTGTGGCTCATTCATTCGTGCGGTAGTCGGAGTCCAGCCTTCTGCCTCCTCGAGAACAGGCTGATTGCAGAATATTCGACTGAAGCGTCTTGCATGGCACCGTGTGCAGGAGCAAAGACAAGGGGGGTTGCAGGAAAGGCAGTGTAGCTTTGTCCTTTTTATGAGTTAATTTCCTTTTCTAGAATCCTCTCGACATTTATGACCTCCCCAGAAAGGGAAAGAAAATATAATTTAGACTAGCTTTGGTAGTAAATATTATGGGGAAAACAGAATGCAAGGTCTCAGAGGGACACTATCAAAAAAGCAATATTAATGGAGAACATGGCTGACTTTTAATTTAGCTGGTGAATAAATGTATTAATAGTTCACGACAAGGTATTAGTGCTGCAGTTGTAGGAAATACATTTAGCTGCTTCTGGAGTGATACAGAGATGGAACAATATGTCATCCTCTTTCTATGACTGGATGCTTTGCCCTCTGGTACCCTTGCCACACCCTCAGCTGTTGTTAGTCAGCTCCACTCTCTGGATAAGGTTCAGCTTCGTGGAAAAGAATAAGGTTTTCCTTAATCCATTTTGACTGAGAGTGTAATGAGCTCTGATGTTTTTGAATTAGCCAAAGACTGGTAACAGTTTTGCTACAGATACAGTAGCAAAACCTGTCCAATGAAATGCCTGGTTGAAAGATGGAATGGCTCAAAATCATATTTCTGTTGTACGATTCTTTTGCAGTACTGTTAAATGTTTATATACTTGATATTTTAGTCCTATTGCTAGGATTCAGTTTGCTATCTCTAAGTTTACCATTGGATTTATGCTCATTTTTGGTATTTTTACTGTCGTTATGCTGTTAACCAAAGTGTAAGTTTTATGTCAAACTGTACCTGCTGGACACCACTTTGACTGAACCTCTTCGTAAAGGTGGTTAATAAAACTCAATATTAAATATATAAATTGCCATGTAGTAGGGTATGAGTCATCAAATAGTTATTGCAACCCTCTCCACCTCGCCAACCTGTCATGAAAAAAAAGACTCTTTGGCTACAGTCTGGACCCAATTAAAACCCTTTTTCATGTGGATTTATTTTAAAGTTTATACATGTTTCTGGAATTTGGTGTACTAGGGCTTTGCTTTCATTATAAAGATGTGTGCTGCCACATTACACTGCTGAGGTTTGGGCAATTTTGCTGATGGTTCTGGGCTAAAAGTGTTAACATTTGACCTTTCCTCTAAACAAAGGAAACAAGTTCAAGCCAGGTGAGATTTTCTCCTGACTGATAAGGTCCAGGGTACAATTTATCTAAGACCAGAACAATGTAAATCAAGACGGGGAGACAGGTCTGAATGAAAGGAACCTTTTTCAGCATGTAAGAAGTGATCTCATATTGTTTAAACACTATTGGGAGGGGATTTGTGGGAAGTACAGGGTGCTGCCATATTTATGGTGGTGGAGCACCTTACTGATTAGTGCTGGGCAGACTTATACGGTCTGTGCCCTGAAAAAGACAGATACAAATCAAGGTACGGTATACACAAAAAGTAGCACATATGAGTTATCTTGTTGGGCAGACTGGATGGACTGTGCAGGTCTTTTTCTGTCGTCATCTACTATGTTACTGATTTCCTAGGGCATGTGATCACATGATCTAAAATAGTCTCAAGGAAAAAATCTATCTATCTATCTATCTAGAGAGTGACTACAGTAATGAACAGTCTGGAGCTTTCTGTGAAAGTTAAATGGGGTGCTGATACTATCTGTGGAGCAGTGTCTTCAAATAGGTTAGGTTTTGTGCATATCATGATGGGAATGAACCACACTCCTATGCCAGGGTATGCTGGAGACCCTCTCAGTCTCTCCAGTTTATTTATTTATTACATTTGTACCCTGCGCTTTCCCACACATGGCAGGCTCAATGCGGCTTACATAGTAACAATATAAAGAATTACAAAGTCGTAAGAAGACTATACAGTTTGTGGTAAATGCAAAATTAATGGGGTTAACAGATAAGTAAGTTGAACATAGGAGGAATTGGGTTCAGAAGGAAATGAGCGTTGGGAAGTAGGCGTAGAAAGATGAAAAGGAATGGATATGGGGTAGCAAAAAGGATAATGGGAAACATGGTCAATGTATAACTATTGTCATGTGGGCAAGTTTTGGTTAGGTTGAATGATTAGGGTAGGCTGTCTTGAAGAGATGGGTCTTCAGCGCTTTTCTGAAGGGCAAAAGGCCGTTAATGGTACAGATAGGTCTTGGTAGAGTATTCCAAAGCTGGCTACCTAAAAAGGAAAAATTGGATGCGTAGAAGGAAATACCTTTGCAGTTGGGGAGGTGTAGATTAAGGTAAGTACGGGAAGACGTCAAACTGTTCCTGGTTGGGAGGTCGATAAGGTGATTCATGTAGGTGGGGGCTTCTACGTGTAATATCCTGATAGTGCTTGCATTGTGTCCAACAGAACTGCCTTCTGAATGTAACTTGTAGGCAACCAATTTATCAGGGTGCATTAGGAAATTGCTTGTTATCAAGCCAGTGGCCTTTAATAAACTATTTCTGCACATTTTCTTGGTGTCTGATTACACATCAGGGTCTTCTTTATATGTTGTACAGAATAGACCCTCAACATTGACATTTCTAGTCGCAAATCTGTTATGGTTTTCTTCTTTAGCACAATTTCTGTTTTTCTTACATCAACTATTTTGGGCTCCTTTTCCTAAGGTGCACTAAAGATTAGTGTGCACTAAATACTACAAAGCCCATTTTATTCCTGTGGGCTTCTTAGCATTTAGCAAGCGCTAAATCCATTAGGGCACCTTTTAAGAAGGAGCCCTTGATAAGCTGGAATAAGAACATCCAGGCAATCATAACTTATTCAGTCTCCAGAGATAGGGTTGTGATCCCTGTTTTTTTTTTTAACTAATCTATTATAGTGTTTACCTAGTTAACAGTGAATGAGTTGTACTATTTTATTAACATTTGTATAGCGCTACCAGACGCACGCAGCGCTGAACACCTGACACAGAGAGACAGTCCCTGCTCAATCGAGCTTACAATCTAAAAATACAGACAGACAAGACAATTAAGGTTGAAGGAAGTATTGGGTGAGAAGGAACAAGGGGAGGGCAATTGAGTAGTGGCTAGGAGCCAAAAACAGTGGTGACTTTCTTTATATAGGCTTTATCCCCACAGTGAGCTGGGCCTGTTATACAAAGAATAGGTTAGCAAAGAAAAAAGAATATCTACTATGAAAATTTTAGGTGTTTCCTTTTTTTTGTTGGATATCATATGGCTTATTCATGCACACTCACTTTTTACGGATAAGGGTGTGTGTGTAATAGTGAGTTATGGATGTGAGAAGTGACAGGGTCTTTTTCCCTAACCCTTTTTGCTATTGATTTTATCAGACCAGCTCTACTGTTTAATCCTCTGAATTCTACTGACTTTGTCATTAGTGCCCACTTTTGGGAAGTAGGGTCAGCGTTGTGCGGACTTCTATGCTCTGTGTTCCCAAAATAGAAAAGATAGATCAGGGTCAAGTATATGTATTTTATACCACATTCCTATCATATGCTATGAATACGGGTATTGTGTATCTCAGTGGGGGAGGGGAAGACATCTTTAAGTTGAATTTAGCAAGTAAAATCTTGTTAGTTAGTAATACTGTTGAATTGTTGGTTTAATCATGAATTGATAATGAGTGTGACTGATGGGCAGACTGGATGGCCTGTGCAGGTCTTTATCTGCCATCTACTATGTTACTTTTCATATTATTTTCTGCACCTCCTGAAAATGCAGGATAGTCTTATCAATTACAAAGACTCTTGTTTATATTTATGTTTATTAAAATTGTTAATATACTGCCGTTTCTAGAAAAAGATTGCAGCGGTTCACAGTAAAAATATTATTAAAACAGAAAGGAACTCCATAATTTTATAGGCCAGATTCATTAATACAAGAGCAAACAAACATATATACAAATTTGACAGTCCAACTGAGCAGGTAACCAATGCCAACGCCCAGGTCTAACATGCTGGAGGTGAAAAACCAAACGCGAGAGAGAGAGAAAAAAAATAAGTTTTGAAAAGACAATTCAGAGTGAAGGACAGGAGGGAGGTCATTCCATAATTTTGGTGCCAGAAAGTAGAATGCAGAGTGAGAAGTAGATTCATAGCGAGCCTGTTTTGGTGAAGGTAAACCAGACGATGAGAGTCAAGTGAATGGAGAGTACATGAAGATGTATAAGGACTAATAAGGGAGGAAGGGATTTGATATGCCACTTTTCTGTGGGGCAATCAAAGCAGTTTACATATTTTATATGCAGGTAATTTTTGTGTCTCTACTGGGCTGACAATCTAAGTTTTGCACCTGGGGCAATGGGTGACTTGCCCAGGGTCACAAGGAGCTGCAGTGGGAATTGAACCCAATTCCTCAGTTTCACAATCCACTCCTGTACCTCAAGCCACTACCATACCTGAGTGTAACTGCCTTGAACTACTACAAGCAAACACTTAACAAGCAGTATAAGTAAGACCAACAAGAACGGAAGAAACACCCAGGGACTTGTAGTAGCAGCAGCATGAGGAGCAGATTCAGAAAGCCATGCACTGATGGCTGAGCACATGGCTTCTAACATTAATGCAATGCTTATGTTTTGCTTGCCAATGCACATGGCTTCTAACATTAATGTGATGCTTACGTTTTGCTTGCCAATGCAGGAAACTAATAATATGCTAATTTGAAGCAACCAGAACTTGTACCCTAATCAGATGCACTGAGGGCATTTAGTACTGTGAGCATGTCCAAGCAAAATGAAAATGTCAGCACCCATCTGTGCATATACAAGAATATAATTCTGTGGATAAATATCAGTATCACAAAAATTTCTGACTTAACTCAATATATATACTTCTGAAGAAAGGTGGGAGAGAGGAGATATGATAGAGATGTTTAAATACCTCCATGGCATAAATGTACCGGAGGTGAGTCTCTTTCAATTGAAAGGAAGCTCTGGAATGAAGGTGAAAGGAGACAGACCCAGAAGTAACCTGAGGAAATACTTCTTCAAGGAAAGGGTAATGAGTTTGTGGAACGACCTCTCCGTGGAGGTGGTGGAGATGAAAACTATATTTGAATTCAAGAGAGCTTGGGACAAGTACGTAGGATCTCTAAGAGGGAGGAAGGGATGGCAGATGGCATGGACGGGCAAACTGGATAGGTGATATAGAGGCGTATTTTCCAAGCACTTAGACTGACAAAGTTCCATAGGTTGCTACGTAACTTTGTAAGGCTAAAGCTTAGCTCCAGTTATCAGCAGCAGGGCCCAAAGGAATGAAATGGGCCCTGCTGCAGATACCTCGAGCAAGATTTAGTAAAAGACCCCCTACGTGCTTTGAAAAATGAGCCCCATGGTTTTTATCTGCTTTTATTTTTCTATGTTGCTATAAAATGTTCATGATGCCAATATTTATACGCAGAACAATATTCTAGAACAGATTTTTGGTGTTTGGTCCTGTGCACAGAACCGTCATGTCTTGTGCTGTCTTGAAAATTGCAGATCCCTTTCCCTTATGTCCTATTTGTCTGTCCTACCCTTATCCCTTATTTGTCCTGTCTGTCTGTCTGTCCTGATTTAGATTGTAAGCTCTTTTGAGCAGGGACTGTCTTTCTTCTTGTTAAATTGTAAAGTGCTGCCTACGACTGGTAGCGCTATAGAAATGATTTATAGTAGTAGTAGTAGTAGAAGATACTGTTATCCTTGCAGCAAAAAGAAAAACCTGGCATTAAATCCTGAGACCCTGCGTTAAAGCTCCTGCATTGTGCTCACCTTAAAGTATTCTCTTTACTTCTCTGCATGGGGGCTGAATAGCTAAACGCCTCATTACCATTCATTTTTAGGAGCTATGCACTGGTGTCTCATACAAGGTTTTCTGCAGGGTTAACTTCTGCGCAAAACCATTTTCTGCAGCGTACACCCAGAAACTCGTACACAGATATCTTTTTAACCGTGCATTACCATTTGCGCCGGCTTTCTGATCGGCCCCTGAAGGCATGAGTCACAGGGCTTCATTTCCATAGAGACAGATTGAAAGTCAGGCCCTGAGACAGTAAACACAAATTAAAATAAAACGTTCCCATAGAACGAACTTTAGATTCTGTTTAAATTTCATGATAGTTTTCTTCACAATGTGGGAGCCTCATGCTGGAAGAAAAGACCCCTTACCCCTTTCCAGTCAGCACAAGTAAGACAGTCCTGGTAACAAATAAAACACAGCAGATAAAAACCAGTTGGCCTATCCAGTCTGTCTAGTTGAGTATAGATTATATTATAGAGTATAATTAAATTCTCATACCAGCTTTACTACTACTACTTATCATTTCTATAGCGCTACTAGACGTACGCAGCACTGTACACTTGAACATGAAGAGACAGTCCCTGCTCGACAGAGCTTACAATCTATTTAGGACAGACAAACAGAACAAATAAGGGATAAGGACAAAGAGTAGCAAGATTCCGGAATATCATAGTAGCAAGATTCTGTGCAGAATCCCCAAAAGTAGCAAGATTCTGGAATCCCAAGACTACTACTACTTATCATTTCTATAGTGCTACTAGATGTACGCAGCGCTGTACACTTGAACATGAAGAGACAGTCCCTGCTCGACAGAGTTTACAATCTAATTAGGACTCCCTCATTATGTCTTTTGCTTGACTTCTCCAAAGGTAAATAGGGATTTATACCTGTAACCTGGATATCTGACAAACATAATGAATGCAGACTGCATTTTCAGCATCTCCTTATCTCTCTTTTTTTTTTCCTCCCCAGTTGCATCTGCCCACATCCACCCCCCCTCCCCTTGCCATGAGTAGCTTCTCCTCTCTTTTCCCCCTCCACCCACCTGCCAACAATTGCTCTCTTCCTTCTCTTTTTCCTCTCAGTCCACCTTCTTGCCCTTCTCTCTCATCACTCCCCTCTCTCTCTTTCTTTTATCTTTCCCCATCCTTTCACTTCATTCACCCTTCTCCTTATTTCCCTTCCATCTCATCCACTTCTGTAAATTTCCACTGGTGAGTTCTTCTCTTGCTGATTGGGCCTGGCCTCCCCCCCCCCCCAACTCAGTGACTCTTTTCATTACCATGGCCCTGGCTGGCTCTTCTGTTGGTGGGGCCTGGCCTCCCTGCTAGCAGCTCTGTTGGCATTGGTACGAGGCTCTTCTCCTGCCAACCTTTCTGTCAGTGCTGTGCATAAAAAAGTTAAACTTCCTCCATGGGACAGATGTAGCTGCAGAAAGGAAAGGGGAAAGGGAATGGGGCTTGACATACCGCCTTTCTGTGGTTTTTGTAACTACATTCAAAGCGGTTTACATAGTATATACAGGTACTTATTCGAGGCCCAAAAAAAATGGACTGTGCTTGGAGACCCCTGATTTTCTATCCCTTTCACCGGAGTGAATTTCTTGGGGTGATACGAGGATAGTATGAGACAAGAAGAAGACTTTGAGCTGCCAGGCGTGCCAAGTCATTGGGATGTGATGGTCCAGCACCTCTGGTTTTGCTCAAAGGATAAGCCAAGCTTTCTTTGAAGCATCTGATTTCAGAATGGGTTCTTAAAGCATTCCCTCTCTTTTCTTCCCTTACCAGTGTCCACCCCCCTATCTGAAAGTAAGAGGAGTCTTTGCTATTCTAAATCTTTCAAACTGACCTGGTGACATTGAGGCCAGATGAACTGCTGAAGATACAGTAACAGAAATGATCTTTTCTGCAGAACTGCCCGAGTTCTCCATTTTCAGGAAGAAGACCTTTCGACCGGTCTTGGCTTTAAACCTGTATGCAAAAACAGTGTGGGATTTCTAGTCCCTGATTATAACTTGAAATCAGTGCCGCAGGACCCATAATGCATCAGGATGAAATTGACAGAAACCCAGGACTGGCCTAAAGGAGCCCTTATCGCTATCCATTGAGGTGGCGGTAAGGGTTCCTGCGTTAAGCGTATGGAACTGCCAGATTATTGCCGAGTACACTCCAGTGCTATAAAAATATTTTCGTAGCGCAGGATATGACAGTGCGCCAGGAGAACTACCGCCGGGCTGCTGCGTTAGCCCAGCGGTAGTTCCTTTTTAGTAAGCGGTAAGCCCGCATTGGGCTTACTGCCATTTTGTAAAAGGGGCCCTTAATGTTTAAAACTTTTTCATACTGCCCATCAAAACATTCTGAGTGATTTAAAAAAAACAAACAAGCAAACACAACAAAAAGCATAATAAATGAAACAATACAAGACAAAAACATAGGACAGCTTCTCAAATATAAATCTACTAAGCACCCACTCCAACTAAACAGTTTATAGCAGTGGCCCTCTGAAATATTCCACATCATTTATAAAATCATGACACTCGTTCTGTGAAAACATCCTTAAATAGAGGGTGTATTTAATATAATTGTCATGAAATAGCCCTTGTGGACAAGTCTTATTCCCTTGGTATGTTACATTTGTTTTTCTTTTTCTCTGAATTGCAAAAATTAGTCAATGGCCAAACCAGCTGATGTTTGTGTGCCATCAGGCTCTGGAGGTTGGCTGCTACAGGTAAGTAGGCATTCATCCAGTTCAATGGCTTCTTGCGGAGTGGCAGGGCACTTGGGATCTGTTATGTTTAGGTTTTTATGTTTTAATATTATGATTTGTTTTCCTTTTTAAATATATAAATGGTATCAATTTACTTTTATTTGGAATTTGCTCACAACTTTTTCCATAGTAGCTCAAGGTGAGTTACATTCAGGTACACTGGGTGTTTTATTTTTTAAACCCTATACAGTAAAAACATATACCCTAATTCTATATACGGTGCTAGGCATGCACCCAATTTGCACACACAATTTAATTGACAAACAAGCCAGTTAGTGTCAGTAACTGTGCGCCAATAAACAATTATCAGCGCTAATTGCCATTAATTTAAATTTACGCATGCATCTTTAGGTGCCAGGATCTGCACATAAAGTTTACATGTGGATCTGAGAAGGGGGCACAGCCTTAGGAGGGGCATGCGTGGATCAGGGAAGTTCGTGGAATTTTGTGTGCTGTTTCATAGAATAAGAGAGATCTGTTCCTAATTTAAGTGTGAGAATTTACTCTAGGTTTTACTTGGTGTAAATCCTCATGCCCAAAATTGGGCACAGATCCTGGCACCAAACGCTGTTCTTTAAATAGTAACATAGTAGATGACGGCAGAGAAAAACCTGCACAGTCCATCCAGTCTGCCCAACAAGATAAACTTATATGTGCTACTTTTTGTGTATACCTTACCTTGATTTGTATCTGCCATTTTCAGGGCACAGACCGTGATTCTATAGACGGCACCCAACTCTAAGTGCCGTTTATAGAATAGCGTTTTGCGTGAATTTATGTTGGCACCATTTACAAAATTGAGTCCATAGTGTCTAACTCTAACAGTTACACTAGCGTCTCAGCCTGAGTCAGTCAGCAGTGATGTTCGAAATATTTTCTCTCAAATGGTTGGACACAGTCGGTGGGCTGCAGAGAGACAAAAAAGGGAATTAGGAAGAGGCAGAAAAGGCTGTCACCTGGTGGAATTCTATGGTTAAAGTCTGGGAAATAGGTTGGCGTAAGCCTGAAGGGTGTATCTCCTAATTCCATGGGATGGTGAAGAGAAAACAAAGGTGTAGCATAAGGAAATATTTAGGATCACAGATGCATAGCAACTTGTGCCACCAAATATTTCACAAGGAATGTCACATTTCAACAGGGAAGAAGCTCTTAGCTGTCCCGGTGCCCCCAGTTATACTCATGGGTTACGGCTGGAACTGTTCTGTGTTACTGTGTCCCTGAGATTGGTGGATTGCTGCTCTATCAGTAGTGATACAATGTGATACAGTATGTCTTACAAAGCTATTCCAAATGCTTTCCATTAACAATAAATACATTGTTACAATACCATTGATAAAAATAAAGAATAAGAGAGTGAGCAACAGGGAAGGGATCTTCCTATTAAGAACTGCCAGTCCAATTTGGATTGGTCACTGATGGAGACAGGATGCTGGATTTGATGGAGTATTCCTTTAACACAGTATTTGCTGAATGAGGGCGCTGGTCATCTGGGGGAACTGTGGGGGAATAAGCTGGGGGGGGGGGGTTGTTTCTCCTTTTTGTTTTTTACATCACACTTCACATTTAAACTTTATTTGATATTTATTTATGGGTCCTTTTACTAAGGTAAGCTAATGATTAGCATATGCTAAATGATAAGATGCCAATTAGATTTCTATGGGCGTCTTATCATTCAGTGTGTGCTAATTGTTAGCACACCATAGAAAAAGGACCCCTTACTTATTTATTGGGTTTTATTAATCACATTTAATTTAATGTAATACAAGCTTTTATAGCCTGACACTTTCAACCTGATGGATTACAATCAAATTAAAATAAATAGAAGTATACAAATTTTACCCTTCCCCTCCCCCATTACAATACAATGCACAGTAACAAACTCTAAAAAATTGATGTTTTCAACTGCTTTTGAAAGACCCCCATAATCAGTTAAGCTCTTCGATGTCCCTGGAAGTTTATTCTAAAGAACAGGAACCAGACCGTGAAAACTTTGAGGGCCCCTTTTACAAAGGTGCGCTAGCATTTTTAGCACACCCTAAAAATGAGCGTGCGCTAACCCTATAGATGTCCATAGGAATATTATGGGTGTCTACATGGTTAGTATGAGCTAAAAATGCTAGCGCACCTTTGTAAAACACCCCCTGAGCCTGTATGTTATTCAGTCTAATCCCTCCCCCCTTTTACAAAGCTGACACGGCCCATTCACTTCGAATGGATGTGTCGACCTTACTGCACCGGCAGCTGCTAGCGTGGCTTTGTACAAGGGGAATGGGAGTAAATTCCTTAACTGAAGGAAAATCTAAATTATAAATATATTGAGAATGTATCTCTCTAGAAGAAATACAGATTTTCTACAACTACTTATCATTTCTATAGTGCTACTAGACAAACGCAGCGCTGTACACTTGAACATGAAGAGACAGTCCCTGCTTGACACAGCTTACAATCTAATTAGGACAGACAAACAGGACAAACAAGAGTTAAGGATGATAAAATAAGGGTTCTGAACAAGTGAATAAGGGTTAGGAGTTAAAAGCAGCATCAAAAAGGTGGGCTTTTAGCTTAGATTTGAAGACGGCCAGAGATGGAGCTTGATGTACCAGTTCAGGAAGTCTATTCCAGGCAACTTATTTTCAACTTATTCTTCAAATATAGGGGGTCCAATTCCATTTAGTAGTAAACATAAAACTTTGAACAGAATGCTGAATTCTATAGGTGGCCCTTAGTACATCTCAGGTGCAGAGAATGCTGTTATGGCAGTTCCGATATGACACACAGAAGAAGTGGGAAGTGGACCAATGACTCCAGAAACTGGGACAACTGTGTTGAAAAATAAACAAACTTTAATGGAGACACAGTTGCCCAAGTTTCTGGAGTCATTGGTCCACTTCCCACTTCTTTTGTGTGTTTTCTCTCCGTGGCATTTGTTGTTCATCCACCGAGGTGGATTACCTACCCTATTTTGAGTTCCGATATGACAGCATACTGTTTGCTGATTTGACAGATTCCCCTGACGAAGACTGTGTTTGTCGAAACATGGCCCATGTTGGGTTGTTCTATCAGCAATTTTTTGAAGACTAAACTTTGGTCATCCTGTGCATGGAGTTTTAGGGCAAGATCCGCAACACTAAAATTAAGTGCTTTTAATGCTATTAGTTGTTATTTCCTAATTGGCTAATTAGTTTTCATGCGGCTCTATGATCTGTGCCCAAAATTGTACACCCAACTTTGTGCAGCCTACACAGAATCCAGCGGTAGGTGCTGTTGCAAAGAGCAGAGAGTACGTAATGGAACATATGGGAGCAGAGATCTAGAGGGGAAAGGAGGTCGACCTGAATGAAAAATCTAATTTGTAAGGATCATGATTTTAAGGGGGAATTTCATCAAGCGGCATAAGGGCCTTAAGTGGTATTATTTGGCCCTTAACTTGACTTAAATGGCCCTAACGCCACTTTACTTAAAATATCGTGGCAATATTTAAGTTGCCATAGATTAGGCAGTACTGAGATACAAATTACTATGAAAATACCTAACATGATTTGCAGTCAAACATTGCCCAAAAAACATGGTAAAGTAAGCCCTCTGCACACCTTTGAGACTTCTAAGATCCTCCAAAGGATCATCACTATATCTCCCCTCATCAAAAGGAATTGTACGATGTGATACCCACCAGCGGGCCTTCTCAGAAGTTGTGCCCACGCTCTGGAATTTACTCCCAGAGGGGCTACGTATAACTCGAGACTACCTCTATTTCAGGAAGCAGGTGAAAGCCTGGCTCTTTTCCCAAGCCTTTAATACATAGTATGACTGACTATACACCCATTCTGCACCTGGATCAGCTTGTTACTTACACTGTAACTTAGATCAGTTCCTTATCTCTTGCCAAACTATTCAAAGAACTTGCCTTTAGTTTAGCCACCCATCAATTTATCCCAACTGACTCTGTACCATGCATCTTGTCCCCATCTATACATCTGCACTTGGCTCCTTAGCTATATGGTAAGCTGTTACTGTAGTAAAGCATTAGTATCATAGCAATGTTATCTGAATGTTCTAATTGTGTGCTTATTAAATATTCCATCACTATTATGTTTACATTGTGTTATATCTCTGTTATTTGTATATGTTAAATGTGTATATTTTTGATCCTGTTTCATGGTAGTCCTATTAATAGGTTTCAATTTATATTTATATATTTTTTTCTAATTTATTATTTATTCATTTAAACAATATTTACAAGAAACATCTTGCTTAGGAAAGTGTCATATAACTAGGAACTGTTATAAAAGGAAAATACTCTCAAAAACAAGCATATAAATCTATACACTTTCAAATTTATAAGACACTCAAGTCCATAATGGGAGATCCAAGATTTCAGGTAATCTAAGGGGAGAATTATAGTAAAGGAAAAAAGTTGCTAGGTAAATCCTTCTCTGCTAAGAAATTATACATTATTCTTTAAAGCTTCTCCATTTTAACTGAGGCTACTAATGCTGACAGATGTTCAGGTTCAGTAAATACATATTTCTTCCCCCCTAGCCTTACTATGCACTTGCAGGGGTACCTTAAAAAGAAGGCACCCCCCAAGTTCAGAATTTCTGGCTTAAGGAGTAAAAATTGTTTCCTCCGTCGACGTGTCTCCTTGGAGACATCAGGAAATAACAATATTTTGAGACCCAAAAAAGGGTTCTCTTTATTATTGTTATGCTGTTAACAAAATTGTAAGTTTGATGCTAAACTGTACCTACTGTGTACAGCCTTGGGTGAATCTCTTCATAAAGGCGGTTGATAAATCTAAATAAATAAATAATAAGGTTCTTGCTAGCTCAAGCCTCCCCTCCCAAGCATCAAGACACCCCCGCCAGATGCCACCAAGCATCAAGACTAGTACTGCCCCCCACTCCCCATAGGGGCTACCTTTAAAATCAGTAGTGGTCCGGGGGAGTGGTCTTTAGGCAGGAACAAGGCCCACTCGCGCCTTCCTAGTCTGGCGCCCTCTAGCAGTAGTCTTGCACAATTACTACTAGGGGTCACGTTTCCTTGTAAGGTTTCCTTATAAGAAGTGGAGAGTAACCTAACGCTTATTTCTAGGTTTGATTCCCACTGCAGCTCCGTGTGACTCTGGGCAAGTCATTTAACCCTCCATTGCCTCAGGTGCAAATAAGTTGATACTGATGGGCCGATACTCAGAACTCCCATGGTATAGCCAACAGCGTAGAACCCATACTGCTGGAACAGCGCAGAAAACTAGCTGTAAAAGCGAAAACAAGGGGGAACATGCTTGGTGCATGCGTAGAAGTTTCACGGTAAGCTCTGCTCTTGTGTGCATGATGTGCCAGGCAAACCCGAAAGTGAAGCACATTAGCACCTGTTTCTGTGCCTTTAAATATAAGCTTTTCAAAATTTTTTTTTTTACTTGGAAGGTTTATATTTAAGCACTGGAAACAGATGCTAATATATGCTTTCACTTTCAGGTTTGCTCTGACTCGCACATTTTCATCTCTTACTACAAGCGCTTAAGGGCTTGCACAGGCTTCCTTCTGTTTCCAAATTAAATAAAACCCAGCAGATTTTAAATAAAAAATCATGAGAAATCCTCTGTTCAAACACCCTAATGCCTGCTCCAAGCTGGCGTTACGTTTTCAGCAGTATGTGTGGCTTTGTTTTGAGCGCTGTTTCCTGAGCATCGGGAGGGACTAGGAAATGATCTCATTAACATCTGTTTAACTACATTTGCATGCTATTTGCGCTAATCTTTGGCGCACCCATAGTCTGCTATGCTAGAGCCCTCTGAGCATTCTGTGCTCACTAACACTGGCGCTAGTTCTAATCGCTTCTAGCGCCGGCATTATGTTTTCAGCATCAGCCCATGAGTATCGCCACTATCTGGATAAGTTCTGGGACTGTCCTGCTCCACCCTAGAGCTATCTCCCAGATTCTATAAAGGTTGCTCAGGTGTGGGCCCCCAAATTTGAACACAATTCTGGGATGCGCTGGCAACCTAATTGATTAACGAGCCCATTGCAGTAACCGGGCACTGCGCAATTACCGCCGGGTAATCACTGGCGCTACAAAAATAAAAATATTTTTGTAGTGGTGCGTGCTGGGGGAGGCAACTACTACCAGGCTGCTGCGGTAGCCTGGTGGTAATTCCCATTTAGCGAGTGGTAAGCCCGCATTGAGCATACCGCCGCTTAGTAAAAGACCCCCCTTAACTTTAAGTGCGACCACTTACAAAGGCTGGTTAAATAGTCACACGTAAATGTTGTCGGTTTTTTTTATTTTTGTTACATTTGTACCCCGCGCTTTCCCACTCATGGCAGGCTCAATGCGGCTTACATGGGGCAATGGAGGGTTAAGTGACTTGCCCAGAGTCACACCAATGTGGCCGCGCAGGCTTCTACATGGAATGTTGCTAGTGGAATAGCAACATTCCATGTAGAATCTCCAATAGTAGCAACATTCCATGTAGAATCTCCAATAGTATCTATTTTATTTTTGTTACATTTGTACCCTGCGCTTTCCCACTCATGGCAGGCTCAATGCGGCTTACATGGGGCAATGGAGGGTTAAGTGACTTGCCCAGAGTCACAAGGAGCTGCCTGTGCCTGAAGTGGGAATCAAACTCAGTTCCTCAGGACCAAAGTCCACCACCCTAACCACTAGGCCAATCCTCCCTTTTACATGCAGCACTGACAGTATTCTAAAAGGTTAGCAGGTAAGTGCTTGGCATAACCCTGCCCCTTCTCTACGTCCACACCCCTCTCACAGTTATGGGCACTAACATTCTATGTTGAAGTCATTTTTATTGAAGACAAAGGACAAGAAAATGCTGTGTAGTTCCATCATAATGAAACAGCTAAAACAAACTGTCACTAAACCTACATTCTCCCCCCCCCCCCCAAAAAAAAAAGTTTACCCCCCACCCCCACTTAGCTCCCCCTCCTCCTCCCCACAGCCCAAATTAACCAAAGATTATCCAAGGGAATCAGCAAGGAATAACAGTCAGTAGGTGCAAGATTAACCACAATGTGGGGCTTGGATTCTGATAGCCCCCCCTAAAAGTAAGAGCAATCCTAGTTATACCAAAGGACTCATGCACTCCATCAATCAATCTGCCCCCCCAAACCGTCCCCCATTCACTTCCTAATACACCCATTCCCCCCCTTCCTGCAAACCCCAAAAACCAACCAGTGGGAACACTACAAATCGGACTGATTCATGAGAAGACTGCGTACTCTAGGGGATAGCTCCAACAAATATGGCTCCCAAATAGACCAGAACCTTTTCCTACGCTTCGGGGTCAGTCGCGCATCCCATGCTTTCATACCTAGCAGAGTATAAAATGCACTTTTCCAAGACCAAAAATTAGGGGCAGTCTCTTGAGTCTAACATTGAAGGGATACACTTCTTGCCCACCACAGCAGCCTTATATATAAGTCCCCACTCTGTGCCAAAGAGGCACCCCCCCCCCCACCTTCCCAGCCCAAGAATAAGTTGCGCAGGTGTAACATCCAAATTTTTATGCATTATACACTCCCACTATCTAATCAAGGCAATCCAATAATGTTGTATAGCTGGACAGCTCCACAAAGCATGAACCAATGTGGCCCCTGAATCTCCGCGTTTGGCACAATTTCATGTCTCTCGACAGCCTGCATGATATGCTTGTCGGGGAGAAAAATATGACCTAGTAAGAATCCAAAATTGACATTCTCTTTAATTAGCACTATAGACATTTTTTGGAATCTGTTGTAATAAGTGTAGAACTTCTTCCTCCTGTGTAATACAGCCCAGATCCCCACGCCACCGAGTCGCCAACCAAGCAAAATCTTTGCCAGGAAGAAGCAAGAGAATACTCTTATGGAGACTTGCTACCGAAATACAAGAGTGAGTCAACGGTTGAAAAAAGTTGTCCAACCGTACAAAAACCCCCTTCGAACATCGCCGCCAAAGAGTCTGACAATAGTGAGCGGCCTGTATATACGCAAAAAAGTTTGAAGGGTGTGGACGGAGACTCCTCATCACTTCCTCATATATTTGTAGTGTGCCATCCGCCTGCAGCAAATCGGCTACATAAAATATCCCCTGCTCTGCCCACTTATGAAATATACCTTTACTTTGACACGGTCCAAAATCCAAATTCCCCACTAGTGGCAAAAAATCCGTGCATCGGGATCCTGCTGTAAAGCCCGCAATAAAAAATTCCACGCAGAGCGCATAGAATGCAAAAGAACATGTCCTTTCAGAAAGGAGGGCAAGCTTGGCTGCGGGGCATGCAAAAGGTAATGAGGATGAGATGGGAGGAATAACTCCTTTTCTAATAACCAATTCGTAAAATGATCTGTACCTAACACCCAATCCGCTAAATCCCTTAACAGGCATGCCAGGTTATATAATCTCATATTGGGCAATCCCAAACCTCCAATCCTCCAATGACCATATAGGCTTTCTAATGGGAGTTTAGGTTTTTGTCCCTCCCCAACAGAAATGCACAATGGGCGCTAACATTCTAGAATATCGCTTAAGTGCTGTTCCGAGGGTAGTGCAAATTAGTGCCAGTACATGGCTTATTAATCAATTGTGCGCATAACAAGTAGAGTGGAGGACTGGCCTAGTGGTTAGAACATCAGTCTTGCAATCCAGAGGTGGCCAATTCAAATCCCACTGCTGCTCCTTGTGATCTTGGGCAAGTCACGTAACCCTCCATTGCCTCAGGTACAAACTTAGATTGTGAGCCCTCCTGGGACAGAGAAATATCCAGAGTACCTGAATGTAACTCACCTTGAGCTACTACTGAAAAAGGTGTGAGCAAAATCTAAATAAATATTTCAGATCCTACATGGAATGTTGCTACTAGTTGAGATTCTACATGGAATGAATGTTGCTATTCCATTAGCAACATTCCATGTAGAAGCCTGCCCTTTGCAGATCAGCAACACGGCCGTGCAGGCTTCTGTTTCTGTGAATCTGACGTCCTGCACATACATCAGACTCACAGAAACAGAAGCCTGCGTGGCCGCATTGGTGATCTGCAAGGGCAGGCTTCTACATGGAATGTTGCTAGTGGAGGAGTAGCCTAGTGGTTAGAGCACTGGTCTTGCAATCCAGAGGTGGCCAGTTCAAATCCCACCGCTGCTCCTTGTGATCTTGAGGAAGTCACTTAACCCTCCATTGCCTCAGGTACAAACTTAGATTGTGAGCCCTCCTGGGACAGAGAAATATCCAGAGTACCTGAATGTAACTCACTTTGAGCTACTACTGAAAAAGGTGTGAGCAAAATCTAAATAAATATTTCAGATTCTACATGGAATGTTGGTACTAGTTGAGATTCTGTTCCTACTATTTGAGATTCTACATGGAATGTTGCTGTTGTTACTATTGGAGATTCTGGAATGTTGCTACTAGTTGAGATTCTACATGGAATGAATGTTGCTATTCCACTGGCAACATTCCATGTAGAAGCCTGTCCTTGCAGATCAGCAACGCGGCCGCGCAGGCTTCTGTTTCTGTGAGTCTGACGTCCTGCACATACGTGCAGGACGTCAGACTCACAGAAACAGAAGCCTGCGCGGCCGCATTGCTGATCCACAAGGGCAGGCTTCTACATGGAATGTTGCTAGTGGAGGAGTAGCCTAGTGGTTAGAGCACTGGTCTTGCAATCCAGAGGTGGCCAGTTCAAATCCCACCGCTGCTCCTTGTGATCTTGAGGAAGTCACTTAACCCTCCATTGCCTCAGGTACAAACTTAGATTGTGAGCCCTCCTGGGACAGAGAAATATCCAGAGTACCTGAATGTAACTCACCTTGAGCTACTACTGAAAAAGGTGTGAGCAAAATCTAAATAAATATTTCAGATTCTACATGGAATGTTGCTACTAGTTGAGATTCTACATGGAATGAATGTTGCTATTCCATTAGCAACATTCCATGTAGAAGCCTGCCCTTTGCAGATCAGCAACACGGCCGTGCAGGCTTCTGTTTCTGTGAATCTGACGTCCTGCACATACATCAGACTCACAGAAACAGAAGCCTGCGTGGCCGTATTGGTGATCTGCAAGGGCAGGCTTCTACATGGAATGTTGCTAGTGGAGGAGTAGCCTAGTGGTTAGAGCACTGGTCTTGCAATCCAGAGGTGGCCAGTTCAAATCCCACCGCTGCTCCTTGTGATCTTGAGGAAGTCACTTAACCCTCCATTGCCTCAGGTACAAACTTAGATTGTGAGCCCTCCTGGGACAGAGAAATATCCAGAGTACCTGAATGTAACTCACTTTGAGCTACTACTGAAAAAGGTGTGAGCAAAAGCTAAAATAACTGCCATCATTCTATAACCTACACACACTTTTACCTGCTGTGCACAAGATTACAGATTAAAGGGATGGAGCAGAGGCACCACCAGACAGTGCCTCTGAAAAGTGCTTTTGAATACTAATCCCACGATAAACCTAAACATACTTCTTCTGTTCTTAGTTAAAGGGCTAAGTTAAGGAAAATGCAACATGATCATTAGTGAGAGAGTAAAAGGGCCTCCTTTGCTTAGAGATGATTGCAGATGCGTTTGAGGTGTTTTGATCTAAAATGCTTTCAGATCCTGTTTAGCTCTTGTGGTCATATATTGCACTGGAACATTATTTTTCTCTAGGTAGACAAGCACTTAGCCCTAGTCAATGTGTGGCTGGCTGTGTGTGAATTATGTCTGTCGTTGCGGTTTCTCAATTCTTTGCCTTGTAGAGGCATGCAATACAGAAGCATCACCGTGACCTGGAAAATCCAGTTTACCCCAGTTTCAATAAGCACCTAGTGCTGCACAGGCTCATGCCTGATTATCATATTTTCTTTTAATTCCTTACTTATTTGCCTTGGTTATTTTTACATTAGTTAAATTTTTGCAATAAGTATACTATTTTCAGGAGGTTTGAATGTGTCCTGTGGATGTCTCAGCATTTAGCATCAGTCACTTGAAAAGTGGCAGTCTGTGCCAGGAAGAGCTTCCTCTGAAGTGAAGCTGAGGGCCTTGGACCGGGGAGCAGCTGAGCACTTCCAGGAAACAGTGTAATCAGGGCCGGTCTTAGCAAGTGCGGGGCCCTGTGCAGACCAATTTGGTGGGGCCCCATCCTAGCCCTGCCCTAGCTCCGCCCCCACCCTAGCTCCACCCCTTTGATAAGATTATTCCATTTTTAGAAATTGTTTTTATTTATG